>NC_037303.2:600000-1200000 GCF_000002775.5 Populus trichocarpa | reverse complement strand
ATTAAATGATTAATTAAGCAGTATCAGTGCCATAGTCTAATAGTTTTACTAATTGTTCTACATTTACACATAGAACACAATCCACGAACATTATTCCCTGATAAAATCATAATAGAGGATAAAAAAACTTGACTTTCGAATCTCATATTCTCATCTCCTTATCTCACATAGCTATATATTTATTATGGCCTTTATTTCTTCGCATGCATGCCGTTTCACTCCCTCTTATTATTATTATTAATTTTGATTTCTTAGTTTTTTTTTTGTTTTTTTTAAAATATGTTGAAATAAAAGGTAAAAAATAGGGTAAGAAAGAGATTTTTTCATAATTTTGAAGCATTTAGTGCTCAAATACATTCATAATTATACTTATATCAGAAACCCAAAACAAATTAATTCTTTTTTTCCTAATTAAGTCCAATATTATCAACTATAATATTATACTCTAGCAAGTATAAATTTAAGTAAGTAAAATCAATTGATCCTACTAAAAAAAAAGTAAAATTAAAAAGTCCAAAAGAAAAAAAAAATTGGTTAAAATTTAATTTGATCCCTCTAAATTCATCAATATTTGCTTCTATACCTTAAAATCTCTCAATGCTACCGTTGTGGTTTTCTAAACGTTTCAATGCCACTCCCAACCATCAACTAAACTATTTTTTAAATTTGCTTTTTGAGTTTTCTAGGTTTCTAAATGCATGTGATTGTAAAGATATCAATGATCAGGATCATGCCACATGTTAGGTGATTACAGGATAAGGTAGTTAAAATATTGTTAGGCAGTTAAAGTCGTTAATACTGTTAGGCAGTTAGAAAAGCTGTTAAAACTGTTAAACATTGAAGAAGGAAGCTGGTTTACGTCTACAGCTTCTGCTATAAATACATCTTCAATAATGTAAAATGAGTCAATGAAAAATAGTGAATATATTCATCTTCTTCCTTCAACTGTCAACTGCTCTCTCTGCCTTCTTCATTTCTCTTAAATCTCTAGAATTCTTTCATTCAAAACTGCTATCTTTATATGGTATCAAAGCTGTATTCCTAATCCTCTGCTTCCGCACGTCCTGCTCTGTCTCTGCTTCTTCTCTCATCAACGAGCAAATCTTTCCAGTTGATTCTCTATTTCTGCATTCCAAAAACAAAAAATGGTGACATCTTCTCAACTCTAGATTGTCCAATCTCCTATAACTTCCTTACTTTTTACAGTTGCTACTGCTATGATAGTCAAACTTGATGATACCAATTACCTCACATGGCAATTTCAGATGAAAATCCTTCTTGAAAGTCATGGTATTTTAGGTTTTGTTGATGGTTCAAGGTAGTGTCCTAGCCGATTTAATGCGGAACTGAAACTGATGACTATCAGGTGTGGAAAATGCATGATCGAGCATTAATGCAGTTGCTCATTGCCACTCTTTCCTCTACTGCAATTTCTTATGTTATTGGATGTGTCAGTGCTCATGATATGTGGATTCAGCTGAAGGATCGATTCTCTACAGTCACCAAAGCACGCATTTTTCAGATGAAAAGTGAGCTTCAAAATATTAATAAGGGATCAGAACCAGTTTCTCATTATCTGCAAAAAATTAAAGATGCAAGAGATCATGTTTCTGCAGCAGGAGTTTCTTTTGAGGATGATGACATTGTGATCTTGGCTCTCAATGGCCTGCCTTCTGACTACAACACTTTTAGATGTATGATTAGAGGCAGAGATAATACATTGTCTCTTAAAGATTTTCGATCTCAGTTACTTGCTGAAGAAGCTACTCTTGAACACACTCAGTCTGCATCTCCCTTTGTTTCTGCAATGTTGGCTCAAAATCAGACATTTCAAGGCAAGGCTCTTGTTCTTGATGAAGGATCTTCTCCTTCTCATTCTCATCTTCAATCTCAGGGATATTCTTCAAGCTTGAAGACCTTCCCATCTTCTCATCTTTCATCTGGATTTAGTAGGGGTTTTAACAGTCATCATGGGGTTTTCCATGGTCCCACTGGTGGTTTTAATGGTCCTAATGCCATGTTTACCAACAGTGGCCACTCTAACAATAGAGGCTCTTATTTTAAAGGACGTGGAAGAAGCCGTGGCCATTATCAATCTGGTCCACGCCCTTATCAAGTTTCTTCTTCTAGTCCTAGTATTCTTGGTCCTGGTATTGACATTCCCATCTGTCAAATTTGTAGCAAGAAAGGCCATATAGCTGCAGATTGCTATCAACGACATAATCAATCACCTTCTTCTACCTCTTCAGTCCAATGTCAGATTTGTTGGAAATTTAGCCATTCTGCTATCCAGTGCTATCACAGAGGAAATTTTTCCTATTAAGGCAGACCATCTTCCACTAATCTCAGTGCAATGCATGCCAATTTTCCTTCTTCTACTTCTACTGAGCAATTTTGGGTTGCTGATACTGGAGCAACCACTCATATGACTTCTGATATAGCTCAACTCAACTTAGCCACTCCCTTCTCAGGATCAGATACTATTGCTACTGCAGATGGTTCAGGTTTGAGCATTTCTAATGTTGGTTCTTTTATTCTGGATGTTCCACAGTGCTCATTCAAATTATCACAAGTTCTGCATGTGCCTAAGCTATCACAACACTTGCTATCAGTTCATAGGTTATGTAAAGATAACAATTGCAGATTCATTTGTGATGCCTTTGGTTTTTGCATTCAGGACAAGCTTACAAGAAGGGTTCTTCTCCAAGGACTGAGTAGAGATGGTTTATATCCTATCCCTTTATCCATCCCACAGTCTCGACTATCACAGTCCTTCTCCCTTTCAAAGAATCAATTCTGCTATCTTGGTCACCAAGTAAAAACAAGTCTTTGGCACAAGCGTTTTGGCCATCCTTCTAACAAAATCACTTCAGCTCTTTTACATCAATCTAAGATTCCTTTTACTTCAGACCATTCCAAATCCGTCTGCACTTCCTGTTTAGAAGTCAAATTTGCAAAATTTTCTTTCCCTTATCCAGCAATCAAGTCTGCAACACTTTTAGAAGTCATTCATAGTGATGTGTGGGGTCCTTCTCCTACTATTTTTATTGATGGTTTTCAATACTATGTTAGCTTCATAGATGAATGTACTTGGTTCACTTGGATTTTTCCAATGACAAATAAAGGAGAGGTTTATTCCATCTTTGTTTCATTTTATGCTTTCTTGGTCACTCAGTTTTCTGCCAATCTACGCATTTTTCAGAGTGATGGTGGTGGTGAGTACCTCAATCATTCCATCAAGCAGTATCTCCTTGCTAAAGGCATTATTCATCACATATCTTGTCCATACACCCCTGAACATAATGGTCTTGCTGAGTGGAAGCATCGCCACATTCTAGAAACAACAATCACTTTATTGCAAACTCCCCATCTACCTTCTAAATTTTGGTTTCATGCTTGTGCTACTTCCATCTATTTGATTAACCAGATGCCTTGTCCAATTCTTCAACTTAAATCTCCTTATCTTTTACTGTATGGTTCTATACTTGTCCTCACTCATTTAAAGATCTTTGGCTGTGCATATTTTCCTCTACTCAAACCTTACAACACTCACAAACTTCAGCCTAAAACTTCCACCTGTATTTTTTTGGGATATGCAGGTCAATACAAGGGATATATCTGTTTTTCTCTTCTTACTAATAAGTGCTTTGTGACTCGTCATGTCATCTTTGATGAATTTGTATTTCCATAGTCTACAGCTTCCTCTTCTCCTTCTCATTCGTCTCCTCTTGTTCCACCTTCTATCTCATTGCACAATGCGGTCTTACCTGCATGCTCTACTTATCATCCACCATGAGCCCTGCTGTCTCTTTAGATACATTGCCTTCACCCATCATTTCTTCAATTCGGTCAGGTTTGGATTCTATTACACTGCTTTCTCCCCCTGAGGATCCTGATTTTCATCCTGAGAATCTTTGTGTAGTCTTGCCTCTGTCCCCTATGAATCTTCACCCCATGACAACCAGGTCCAAGAATGGTATCTCTAAAAAGAAGGCTTATTCTACTACTGTTCCGTCTATTGACTTTTCTTTAGCTGAACCAAGTTCATTCAAGATTGCCTCTAAAATTGCTGCATGGCAGTCTGCTATGCAAGAAGAAATTGATGCTCTTCATGCCCAGGATACTTGGGATTTGGTTCCCCTGCCATATGCCAAGAATCTTGTAGGATGTAAATGGGTGTATCGCATCAAGAAAAATACAGATGACTCTATTGCTAGGCATAAGGCACGCCTTGTTGCAAATGGTTTTAGTCAGGAAGAAGGCATTGATTATAATGAAACATTCAGTCCTGTAGTGAAACCCACCACTGTTCGGTTGGTGTTGGCCCTTGCAGCTCAGTTCCATTGGCCTTTAAGGCAACTTGATGTTAAAAATGCATTTCTGCATGACATTCTTCAAGAGGAGGTGTATATGACTCAACCACAAGGTTTTACCAGCAAGATTTATCCTGACTTTGTTTGCAGACTCCGCAAGTCCTTATACGGGTTAAAACAAGCTCCTCGTGCCTGGAATGACAGGTTTACAGGTTTCCTACCCAACTTGGGATTTCAGGCTTCTCTTGCTGATCCTTCTTTATTTGTCTAACACTCCTCTCATGGCACTGTGATATTGCTTCTTTATGTAGACGATATTCTTCTAACAGGCAGTTATTCATCTCTCCTTACATCAATTATTGATGCCTTAACTCAGGAATTTGATATGAAGGATTTAGGCCCGTTGACATATTTTTTGGGACTGCAGGTTTCTTATTCTTCCTCTGGCTTGTTTGTATCTCAATCTAAATATATCAAGGAATTGCTTGATCGGGTTGATTTACAAAATTCAAAGTCATGTGCCACTCCTTGTCTTCCCTATCATCACCTGCTCAAGGATGATGGTAAACCTTATTCTCATCCACAACAGTATAGGAGTATTGTTGGAGCTCTGCAGTATCTAACCTTCACACGTCCTGACATTGCCTTCTTTGTCAATCAAGCTTGCCAATTCATGCATAATCCCATGGAGTCTCATGTTGTTGCAGTGAAACGAATCTTGAGATATCTCAGGGGTACTCTTGACTATGGTATTCACTTTCAGCCTGGCACCCTTAATTTGCAAGCATACAGTGATGCTGATTGGGCTGGTGATCCCAATGATCGTCATTCTATTTCTGGTTTTGTTGTTTACTTGGGATCCAGTTCTATTTCGTGGGCTTCTAAGAAGCAACATACTGTCTCACGCTCGTCTGCTGAGGCTGAATATAGAGCTCTTGCTATTGCTGCTGCTAAGCTCACATGGATTCGTCAATTGTTCTGTGATATGCATGTTCCATTGCTTATTCCTCCTTTAATTCATTATGATAATATCTCTGTTATTTCTCTCGCTTCCAATCTAGTGTTTCATTCCAGGATGAAGCATCTTTAGATTGATTATCACTTTGTTAGAGAACGTGTTATCAAAGGTGACTTGTTTGTTCAACATGTTTTCTCTGTAGATCAGTTTGCTGACATTCTCACTAAGGGTCTTTCTTCTCCATTGTTTCGTCACCATTGTTCCAATCTTATGCTTGGTTCCTCCATGCATACGATTGCGGGGGAATGTAAAGATATCAATGATCAAGATCATGCCACATGTCAAGTGATTACAGGATGAGACAGTTAAAATACTATTAGATAGTTAAAGTCGTTAATACTGTTAGGCAGTTAGAAAAGCTGTTAAACATTGAAGAAGGAAGCTGGTTTACGTCTACAGCTGTCAACTGCTCAATAATGTAAAATGAGTCAATGAAAAATAGTGAATATATTCATCTTCTTCCTTCAACTGTCAACTGCTCTCTCTCTGCCTTCTTCATTTCTCTTCTTAAATCTCTAGAATTCTTTCATTCAAAACTGCTATCTTTATAGTGATAACATAGATGTTGATTTGAGAGGGAAAGATGAGAGAAAAATCATAAAAATAAAACAAAAATGTGATAAAATTAACCTTCTGTTAGTTTTTAATAATGAAGAGCAAAATTTAAACTAGAAGAGTAGAACTGGAAAGTTGATAATCTATATGCACGAAAAAGATAGTTTATCCAAATATTTCGTAAGAAAACGATCTTATATATCATTCTTGAGGTACAAGTACATGCATGTTACAGCATATTGTCAGACTGTTTTTTTTTTTCTTTTTCGTTTACAAGAAGTCATATTATTAGACTGCTGTTTTGCATAATTTTATCATCGTAACAAAGTGACCAAGACCACCTTATTTTTTATAAATTATTTATTATATTATTTATGGAATATTATCTTCCTTGACTTAGATCTGCATGTTAACTGATTAAATGACTGATATCGGTTGGATAAGCATCAGATGGAAGAATGGCATTGTACGATCTTCTTGCAGTGAATTGGTTCAAAGCTTCGGTAGGATGAATTGCATCCCAAAACGCATATTCAGTCCTATTTTGGCATGGGTCTTGAATGCATTGGCCATCACTACGTGCTGGACAACATCCAACGTTTGTAACCCTAAACCCTGTTATGCACAAAACAGACAATTTCCATTGCTTAGAGCCAAATATATAGTAATCATTAAAACAAGAAATTATTAGGTATACTGTGAATCGTACTCCTTGTATACTGAGTAATTCCTCGTATTAATAAATTGTAACATCCTCCACCAACAGGTTGGATGACTTACCGAGCACAGAAGGATCGCCAGATGACATCCCAGTAGAATTCAGGTATATAAAGCGTGCGTCATTCAACTCTCTATTCAGTTGATCAACAAGTGATACAAGTCCTGCGTTAAAAGGGAGGACTGCGTTGTTTATATTGGTCACACAAGAGACATTGTTGCGGCATAGAGTAGAAAATGAGTATGGAATGCTGCCTATTGGTCGAAGTCCAGGCAAGGCAATTTTCCTGGCTCCTAGGTGGTACAGAAGCTGAAGAAAAATAGAAACAAAAGACATAAATTCACAAAAAAGATAAATTAAAATATATATGGAATATAATGCATAAATTAAGGTACAAATACAATTATTATATCTTGAACATAATAAAATTTCTTCAGAACCGAACTAGAAAGCGTGCGAAACGGATAGCAATACCAACCTTTATTTGCTGACTATACTGGTCAATTAAAACCTTGGCATATTGATCAGGGGTGTATAATCGGCTTGTTGTATAATTGCTAGGCATGAAGTAGTTGTTTAAGTAGTCATTACTGCCCAAGCTGACATAATATAAGCACTTATTAAGGTAATTTTCTGCTGCCTGCTTAGTCCCTAGTAATTGAGTCAAGCGACTGAGTGTAGCAGCATGATTTTGCAATTGCTCATTTAGGCTGATTCTATCACCCTGGAACATGTCAACGGAAATAGGAAAACAAAAAACAAATATAGAAGTTAAATCATACGACGTTGTAAAAATACTCACAGGCAAAAAATTACTACAACGTAAATTATTTGGTACCAGTTGCCTTCCACTCTCATCACGAATCCCTGATGCCCCAGATGCATAGTTAACACCAACCAATATGTCTCTGCCTCTAGCAGTTGCAAATGGTGGAATAAATTGGTTAAAGCCCAGAAGTTCACCTGCAAATGCCCAAATGTAATGTCTATTCACCATCTGAACCGTATCCGTATGTGCAAATAAATTGTTCTGCTATGATCACGGTTAACGGGATTTTGACATATAAATTCTATGGTGAAAGAGATAGACACAAGAAAAGAGAGAAACAAACAAAAAAAAAACTAAGAAATAATTTTTTATGAAGAAGGAAGACATTATTATCATTTTGAACATCCATATGATTTTTTCTCTTCTCTCATGTACTGTAATTATTACTGTAGCATTATAAAGTTTTTCTATGCAGGTTGTTCTATCAATTCACAACTTTTGACTAAATACCTGAACTATACTTCAGGAGAGATGATGTAATTTATTCTTAAACAATATATAATATATGATGAAACTTTATGTGGAAATAATTTCATATCCATGTTATTGTGATATTAATTACGCTATACTACGTGATAAACAAGACTTAAACTGATATAATTTGGTATATATGAGACAAATTATTTTGCATTTCGAAACTAATGTGAAAGTGATAACGTGCAAGGAGACGAGAAGGGAGCACCAATGATATCCACTACGGTTCGGCCATTAGTAAACCTTCCGGTGGTTCCATTTGGGAAGTCAATTCCATATGGGCGGTAATTGGCCTTAGCAGCTGTGACAAGGTTGTTGTTGTTGCCACTATCCGCCAACGAGTCTCCAAATATGAAAAAACAAGGCACCTGTGGAGCGGCATGAGCACAATTTTGCAAATTCGACGCCAGCCTCAATAGGAAAAGTAGGAAGCACCATACTTTGATCTTGTCTGCCATTTCTAATCAATTTGCAGGAAATTAAGGTGGGAGCGGTTGAGAAGTATTTGAAGCAATGGAGTTTGAAAACTGCGAGGAGAACAAAGGAATCAATGGTAACACAGCCTGATGAAAACGTTGGGATTATATAGGGTTGGAAGAGGAGTGCAATGCTACAGACATGGTAGCAGTAAATTATTTATATTATTATTATTATTATTATAGTTCACTTTGAATATTTACTTTTAGGTTATTTATATTATTATTTATATGTTTTGAATATTTGCTTTTGCTCATATTTTAAAAAAAATAGCTTTCTTAATTATCTTTTCTTTATTTGGCTATGACGAATGATTTAAACTACTTTTATGAGATTTTGAAATCAATTATTACTTTTAAATAAAATTTCAGACATTCCTATTCTTATTATTTCTAGAAATTATCTAGTTTCGACCATACATTGCATCAATAATGAAAACTAAAAAGTTTTATAGTTTAGCATTTATTCAAAATAGACATGTTTACTCCCTAAGGTAAATTTATTTTATTTCCAGAAAAATGAAAAAATAACGATTTTTTAAATGAACTATATCAGATAGGTGATAACATAAATTGTATGTATTAAAAAAATAACAAAAAAAAATTGGTATGATTTTTTATATTTCCCTTTTAAATTAAATACTGGGGATACAATATTTGAGTTTATTCATCATCGTTTATATTTTTAGTTCATGTATACGGATACAAATTTATCATATACTTGGAATAATATATAAAACACCTTACTCAATTATTATAAAAAACACCTTGATTATTATAAAGCATATTAGATTTTTTTTAAATCCAATTATAGGTGTATACGGACCATTTCTAGATTTAAAAAGAATGTTTGGTCCATTTTGCAACGTGATAAAATATAATTGAAACTGTATTTTATCTCAATTATATAATTTTTAATGTATTTAATTAATTAATAAATACTATAATTTTATATGGATTCTACTGAAAATCCTCTTAGAACTTTGATTAACAAAAAAAACTATAATATAGTTATATTTTTAAAAAACTTATATTTTCAAACCATAATTATAAAAACAACTAACACACATGAAATTTGCAACTATTACTCTTGAGGCTACACCAAGGCAGGTGTAGCGTGGGATCAACTCATTTAATATATTTTTTCATATATACTTGGCATTAATTTAGAATTCAATTTCCCGGCGACCCACTAATTTAGAATTCAATTTCCCGGCGACCCCCACCTTGTGCACGGACCATGCTTAATATCTCTATAGACATGATATTGACCGAAAGAAATAAATTATGTAACTGAATGCTGAAATTAACCCCTCGATAACATCATCAAATGAGATTTGCAAGCAATCTTCGAACGAGATCATAATAATAATAATAATAATAATAATAATAATATACAATTCGAATGAAGGAGATGATTAAGATGATTAATTCTAAATTAATAAAATATAAAAGAATAAAATTGAAAGTAAAACTTTAATGAAAAAAAAGAAAGCATGGAAAGAAAGCAGTAGAAGATGGAACTCAAAAAAAAAAAGTATTTATATGAAATGGAGGCTACATCTCAATAGGTGATTTTTTCGGTTAGTGATCAATATTGGCGGCTGATTTGGTGGCCTCTACACGTATTTTGGACTCCTTAATTTCATATCGGCCGTAATTCAAAAGGCTGAAGTCACCGTTTTGTCTTAAATTGGGAAGACTAGACAACTAACCTTTAAAAATTGGAAGAATTATCTAATTTCTGGCGCTGGAGAGGTGCTTCAGTACTTTCTTTATAATTTTTTTTTATATAGTCTAATTCTATTGAGATATAGTTTTAAATTATATACAAAAACAAAATTAAAAACTATAGAATTTATTTTCTGAAAAGCATTTTTCTTATGGATTTCCCTTCAAAACTTAAATTTATGGATGATCTATTAAATTTATTTCAATATATACAAATTATTGCATTAATTACAAGCTATATCACATAAATTGGTAAATACAAGTTAATTCAGCAGGATGTTTACGATTTTACTTCCTTCTATCACTAATAAGATATCTTCAATAGGTGAAAATAGTGAGAGCATATATAGATATGGGAACCAAAAGCTTCACCAGCCAATATTTGGCCTTTTTTTTTAGAATTATGCATGCAACTTAGTCTGCACAATTTAAGGAGAATCTTCTAAACCTATTCATAGATGTGAGAATTGATGGGGTTTTGTTGTAACTAGTTGAAGCATAAACTGTAATTGATTGAAGGGCGTACATAATCTGTAGCCATCTCTTCTATATATATAACTAGGGCAACATACAATAGTTACTGTGTAGCGTACTACGCAGGATAAATATATATAGAAAAATACAATATTTCCTATATTACATCACATATCATAATACACCCCCTCAAGCTGAAGGTGGGGAAACCACATAAAGCTTAGACCGTAAGGAAGCAAAAGCAGAGTGGGGAAGCGGTTTAGTAAGAACATCAATTAATTGGTCTTTAGAAGGTATGAAGCGAATCTGTATCTCCTTTTTAGCCACTCAATCACGAACAAAGTGATAATCAACCTCAACATATTTTGTGCGTGCATGGAAGACAGGATTAATAGACAAATATATAGCACCCAAATTGTCACACCAAATGGTGGTAGCAGAACTGGGAGAAAAACACAAATTTGTTAGAAGGTAACGAAGCCAAAGAACCTCAGTAGTACCATCAACTAATGCTTTATATTCTGCTTCTGTGGAAGAGCGAGCAACAGTGCGTTGCTTGCCAGATTTCCATGAAATGGGAGTAGTGCCGTAAAAAACAATATAACCACCCGTAGACTTTTGATCATCGATGCTTCCCGCCCAATCAGCATCAGTAAAACCATGAAGGGATAATGAAGAACCATGAGTAAGATGAAGACCAAAGGAGGACGTACCCTTTACGTATCGTAGTATACGTTTGACAACCACCCAGTGACTCTCAGTAGGGGCATGCATAAACTGACATACCTTATTGACAGCATAACATATGTCAGGTCTGATAAATGTGAGATATTGAAGGGCACCAATAATTTGTCGAAAACGAGTGGAGTCCGAGAATGGCTCACTAGGCAGGAGTCCATTCTTGGAGGCAGAAACTGGTGTATCAACAGGCTTATAGGTGGACATGCCAGAACGACTCAGAATGTCAAGAGCATATTTGTGTTGAGTAAGCATGAGACCCATGTTGGTGGGAGTAACCTCAATCCCTAAGAAATAATGAGTAGAACCCAGATCTCGGAGTTTGAATTCTGAACTGAGCAGGGTAATAAGGCTTTGAAGCAAACTGGAGTTACTACCAGTGAGCAGAATGTCATCCATATAGACAAGCAAATAGCAGATATCATGATTCACTTGCAGAATAAATAAGGAAGTATCAACCTTTGAAGCGCGGAAGCCAACCGACAGAAGAAAGTCACTTAGTCATTTGTACCAAGCCCGTGGGGCTTGTTTTAAACAATACAGAGACTTGTGAAGGCGACACACATGAGTTGGCAGAGCAGGGTCGACAAATCCCATGGGTTGCTGCATATAGACAACCTCCTGTAGTGAACCATTGAGAAATGCATTATGAACATCAAGTTGGCGAATCTGCCAACAATTAGAGACGGCAATGGCCAGGACTAGGCGGACAGTGGTCGGTTTGACAACCAGGCTAAAGGTTTCTAAGTAGTCGATACCTTCTTGTTGAGAGAAGCCTCGAGCAACCAAGCGCGCTTTGTAGTGTTCAACAGTGCCATCAGCTCGACGCTTAATTTTGTAAACCCATCGGCAACCAACAACATTCATAGAAGGTTCATGTGGAACCAAGGACCAAGTGTCGTTGGCATGTAAAGCAATAATCTCAGATTCCATAGCAGAATGCCAACACAGAAAACGGTCAGCTTCTCTAAAAGACACAGGTTCATGAGCAGAAGAATAAATTACCCGTGAGTTGGGAGGCAGTGAAGATGCAGACATTGAGCTCATGTTGACAGACTTGTGCTGGCAGGGACGAAGCACCATGGGATGTTGTCGAGAAGCAACTGCAGCAGGAGAGTCAGGAGATCTGATGGGCGGTGATTGCTGTGGAATGAAGTAGCTGGAAAGATCAATACAGAGATCTAGGCCCGGTGGTGACTCTACAGGGACTTGGGAAGAAGAGGCAAGAACCTATGAGGGAGATGTCGGTGGCATAGCAGAAGGGGGAGATACAGTAACTGTGATGTCCGCAGCAGCAGAACCTGAACCTGCAAAATGATCAAGAGACATGGTTGCAGATGGTGGTAAGGGGACCAAGGTATGTGGGGAAAGGATTGGTGTTTGTGGTGGGTTGGATGATGGGAAAGATGTTAAGGCAGGAAGGTTGGAGATAGGGGCCGGCTGTGGGTTAGAATTGGTTGTGGTAGAAACATGAGTAGACTCAATAAATGGAAAGGAATTTTCATGGAAATGGACATGACAGGAGATGTAAATACGATCAGAAGACAAATCAAGACAATGGTAACCTAGATGACATGAACTATATCCTAGAAACACACAAGGAGTAGAGTGATAGTCTAACTTATGAGCATTATATGGTCGGAGAAACGAAAAGCAGAGACATCCAAAAGCACGCAGGAAACCATAGTCAGGTGGTTGATGAAACAGAGTTTCAAATGGAGATTTGTTTCATAAGACCGATGTCGGCATACGATTAATAAGATAAACAGAGGTTTCAAATGCATAATTCTAGAATTTTAGAGGTGCTTTACAGTGACCAAGCAGAGTAAGACCAGTTTCGACAATATGACGGTGACGGCGCTCAATAGTACCATTTTGCTCATGTGTATGTGGACATATGATGCGATGGTGAATACCAACAGTTTTGAAGAAAGAATTTAATTCACGATATTCACCACCCCAGTCAGTTTGTACTGATTTGATTTTGCAAGAGAATTGTCGTTCAACCAGAACTTGAAATTGATGAAACACATTAAATACATCAGATTTGGCACTAAGAGGATAAAACCAAATAAATTTTGTGTGCGCATCAACAAAAATCACAAAATAGCGGAAACCATCAGAAGATAAAATAGGAGCAGGGCCCCAAACATCACTAAAAACAAGTTCAAGAGGAGCAAATGTTTTGTGACCCGTAGGTCCTAATGACAGACGCGATGATTTTCCTAACGGACATGCTGGACACTGAAAATTTAAAGGACGAGACGTACAAGTGACCTTTTTATTTGATGCCAAGAAACTCAGAACCCGGGAGCTTGGGTGACCAAGTCGACGATGCCAAATATCAGCAGAGGTGGATAAACTAGCAGATAAGAAAGCTTGGGGCATAGACATGGCAGAATTTTCTGAAAGGACATAAAGGCCATCCTTACTCTGACCGGAAAGCAGAACCTCCTTGGTGATGAGATCCTTAACATAGAAAACAGAAGAGTGAAATTCAAAGAAGACATAGTTTTCACGGTAGAATTGTTGAACATATAAGAGTCTTTTTTTAATTTTTGGAACATGCAAGACATTAGACAACGTAAAAACTCGTTTAGGAGTACGTAAAATATTATAGGCTGTATTAGATATGACAACTCACTTACTATCACCAACATGTAATTGATCATTACCGAGATAAGGTTCTGCGTGTGTCATACCAGTAATATCTGGAGTAACATGTTCATTGGCGTCGGTGTCAAGAAACCAAGTGGCATAATTTTCTGTGGATGCGTCACTGAATGAGAAGTTGGTAGAGGCGTGATTACCATGTTGCACAAGCTGGGGGCATTGCTGTACGGAGTGCCCAAATATATTGCAAAGTTGGCACTCAATCGGTCGCTGCCACTAACCAGCATTACTGGTTCTACTTTGCTGCCAAGTCCCACGCTGTTGCTGTTGGAAGCTGCTGCTGTGACCTCTGACAGATGGAGCACCATATTGAGTTGGAGAGCACATATTCCTCCACCCATTGCGTCTACCTCTGCCACGTTGAAAGGATGAACTGCTGCCATTAAAACCAAAAAAAGAACGCTGGGCAGTGAAGGCAGAGGGGGACTACACAGGTGTTGGTAGTAACGATGCAGCCATAGGAAGAGGATGAAGGGAGCTCCTGTGTAAAAACTTATGAGTAGATAAATGACTATGCAACTCAGAATATGGTAGAGGATCAGATTTTGTAGATAAACTAGTAACCAAGTCATGAAATTCATTGTGAAGGCCCCTAAACACTATAGGTTGAAGTCGGTGAAGGAGATGGGACGTCCTACGGCAGCTAGCTTATCAAATAATCCTTTAGCCTTCTGCAGATAGGCGGTGACGGTATCATCACCTTGGCGAAGGTCTTGAAGACAGCCATGCAATTGCATGATTCTAGAGTTGGATGGAGACGCAAGAGCACGTTCTAGCGTGCTCCATACACTAGCAGATGTTGGAAAATCCACTACAAGGTGAAGAACGTCTGTGGATAGAAAGGAGAGGAGTGCACTGAGGATGAGTTGATCTTGCTGTTTCCATGTCAAGAAGGCAGGGGAAAAACCAGAACTAAAGGCAGGTGAAGTGGCAGAAACATCACTGTGCGGAGAGGGACACATCGTTGAGCCATCGACAAAGGAAAACACACCTTGACCGATCAAATAAGGCTTCATCTGCATACGCCAAAATAGATAATTTGTGTTGGTAAGTTTGAGATTGATGACATGTTGTGTGTTTGAAAGAGGAATGATGGCTGGTGGTGCTGCAGGGGCTGAGGAGAAAGATAAGGGTGCAGGAACAGACATACTGGTGGAAGCAGGAGCTACAAGGGAGGATGAGGTAGCAGTAGCAGGCATACTGTCATTGATGCCAGCTGCAGTAGCAGCAGAGGAATCCATTAGAGAGGCTGAAGAAGCTGGAGAAGTCGGATAGAAACTGCTGGAAGGTTGTGCCTATTGGGGAGAGAATAAACGTGCTGCAGCAATTATTTTGCACAAAAGAGAAGGTTGTGCCGATTAAGGAGAAAAGAATCTGTTTAGATGTTTTCGGCTTTGATACCAAGTTGAAGCAGAAATTGTAATTGATTGAAGGGTGTACATAATCTGTAGCCATCTCTTTTATATATATAACTAGGGCAACATACAATAGTTACTGTGTAGCGTACTGCGCAGGATAAATATATACAGGAAAATACAATATTTCCTATATTACATCACATATCATAATATAACTCAAATTTTTACCATAATTTTTGCATATATATATTTAAAATAAAAAAAAAGTCTAAAAAATATATTTTTTTCGATAAATTTATCTGATTTGTTATTTTTATTTAATTTTTGTGTGCAAGAAATATTAAAAACATAAAAAAGATATATAAATCGATGTAGCTGGGGTTGCAATTGGACCAATATTTAAATATCACGAGCAAAAATGATGTTTGAAAATTTTTAAGTCATAATTAAGGTCTGAATCAAAGAGAAATGGGTTTAAATTGGTTTAATTTGGCTAAAATTAAAAGCAATTAAGGTTCAAGGATGAGTTTGGAACAAGTAGCCAAGTTATAAAATCAATTGAGGGCTTGATTGAAAGAGAGAAATTTGAAATTTGAAGTCAATTTGGCTTAAAAATAAAGAATTGGAGGAATAAGGATCAGATTGAGTAAAGCATAGAATTTCGAGGGTGAATGTTATTTTTGTTAGGGACTGAATTGAAAGAAATTAAGAAAAAAGATGGAAATTAACCAAGCATAAGAAATTGAAAAACTAGGAACCAAGGAGCAAAATGCGCCGAAATGGAGAGACTATAATGAAGTTTGGCACAATTAAATCAAAGAAAAGAAGAAACCCTAACCAAGACTCAAAACGACGTCATTTCAAATTAAATGAAACAGTGCATTTTGAGTGAAAAACGAAGAGCAACAGTTGGAGTTTCAAAATAAACGGCGTCGTTTTGTTCATGGCATTTGCAGATTTTTGGGCAGGAAAAAGGCAAAATCAGTGAGGTCTCATGCAACTTTAGGGCTTAGTTTCGGTCCTGATTAAGTCTCTTTATGGTGCAGAAACGATGGAAATGTGTCTTCTAACATATCAGCTACAATCTTGGTGCACGAAATCAGAGTTTAATTTCCAGAATCAGCTAAATCAGCCTCCCTCCAAGACTAACTATCGTTCTTTCCATTTGGATGTGAGATTTAGATTGCAAAATCTAACCCTATCTTGATGAATCAAGTAAAGAGCATGTTTTTTAATATGTTGGATAGCTGCAATGATACAAGAAATCAGGCTTTAACTCTTAGAATCCGCATTTGATTTTGTGTCAAACATGCTCACTCAATTAACCTCCTCCCAATACCAGCAGCCATCCTTTCGATTTTGATGAAAGATTTAGCTTTCAAAATTTGGTCCTATCTCCATGAATCAAGCAAAAATCATGTTTTATGATATATTGGATACAATCACGATACAAGAGATCATGTTTTAACTCTCCGAATCAAAAAACAAAAATAATAAGGTAATAAATGAATGAATAAAAAATATTTGAGAACTGAGTTAAGAGAATACAAATTTGAAGTTTGAGGATTGAATTATAATTTAGGGGTCACTTTGGTTAAAAAAATGAAAGAATTGGAAGTTTGGTGATTTAATTGAACTTGGAATTGTTTAATTAATGAAATCAGGGACCCAATTGTTAAATGTTAGAAGTTTAGGGGCCAAGTTAAAAATAGTCATTTCGTGTGAAATCGGTGTCGTTTTCAACCCACACTGTTTATCATCTCCTCATACTGAAGACTGGATCAATAGGAGACATAGCCAGCAGATCATGGACCACGATGCCTATGATCCCTCACGGAACGTGCCTCATTTCTGGAGGCATGAACACACGACCTTCCTGGCTTTATAAAAGCTAGAGAAAGGCCTCACAGGGAAAAAGACAGGCTAAAAAACACACAGAGAGAAAGACAGAAATGAAAAAAAAACACTGGAACAACACAAGAGCCGAGAACGAAGGCAAAATAAGAGAGGGGGAGAGAGCCAGACGCAGAGAGATAGAGTGATAAACCAGAGAACCAAGAACGAACGAACGAAAAAACAAGAAAACTGTAAACCCCCGGTTATAATTTTTCTGGGTATTTAAAAGATGAGAAATTTAACCAATAGTAAAATTGGTTAAATTAAATTAAAGAAACCTAAATCAAGATAAAAATAGTGAAATTAATGAAATGAAAAGTGAATATAGTACTAAATCATTTTAAAGAAAAACATTTGTGAGGACAAAATGAATACGTAAGATCAAGAGAGGTCAATATTCAAATAACAAAAGGTTGAGAGTTTATGTACAAATGATAAAAAAGGGGTGGGGTTAAATGTGCAATTAACAAGATGTTAGAACTATAAATATCATTCTATTTTCTCTCTTGGAGGGACTAGCAAGAGTAAGAGAGGGTTTAGAGAGGGACTGGAGAGAAGATATATTGATGGCAGATCAACCGACAGCTATAACTTCACCTTCCACCGTTGGATCAGCACGATATTCAGATATGTTGTTCTTATCCATGTCCTGTACATTGTCACCGTAGGGATTTTCTATATCAGTCCTCGTTTGAGATATATCTGGGAAAATACACTTCTGGACAGTCTTCTTTGCTATCTGTTTTCTCCTTCAGCCACCGTTGGATTAGGCTATAACTTGGATATGTTGTTCTTCCTGATTCTGTCTAGATTCGGAAGGGTAGAGATTTGAAACAAAAATTCGATATAGAAGTTGTGTATCTCGCACAGTAGGTCTGCAAGTTTGAGGTCAGTTTGGTTAAACCCATATTTCTGGAAATTTCACCATTTGATGAAGTTAATATTCGGATATGTTATACTCATAATAATGCATTATAACTTGACAGTATGGATTGTTTGGAATATTATTCGTTTGTTATTTATGGTTGATTGAAATTGTTGTCAAGGATTGTGTTTAGAAGAATATTGTTCGGAAAGTTTGTAAAATCGATAAGAATGTTTTATTTTGACGTTAAGAGGGAAGATTGAAATAAATAAGAAAAATTGGCTCTTATAAAGATATTTTTTGACACTCTTAAACGATATGTGATATGGCCAGGGGTTGAGATAAAAGAGAAAAAGTTAAATTGTGGATGTTGTGTGTAAATGAAAAGGTTGATGAATCTGGACAGATTCATCTCCTGACTTTTGGAGAGAATTCGAGTAGGAGGATGAGAGAATTATGATCAAGTTTCTTCATAGTAATTGTAGTTTTGGATGTTAGCTAACAAATAAAATTAGACTTGCTCAATATGGAGCTGTAGAACCCCAGCTATGGGTCATCAACCGAGATTGGGTCCTGACAGACCCTGTAGGGTAGTGTTTGTTGATGAGCAATTTTGACTATCTCAAAGGGAGAACTGGGTTCTCCTTCCTTCAGAGAACTTGTAGCCTCGTGTATTAGCTTTCCAACGATACTAATCCCGCTTGAAACAGAGTTCAATAACTCTAGATATAGTTAAAAATGTGATGAGTGTTCAGACAGTAACAGTTCAAATGTCTAGACAAATTAATTCTTTTTTTCCTAATTAAGTCCAATATTATCAACTATATATATTATACTTGTCGCACCCTCGCGGCGGGTTGCGGCGTCGCGGCGACCCTCGATTGATTTCGGTTTATTTGTTTTTTTTGTGTAAAAGGGAGTCGCCACCTAGTATTATGGTCACTAGGAACCCTAACTGGTCTTTCAGAGATTCTAAGGCAAGGGACTGGTTGCGTAAATGGGAAGGTATTAGCACCCCTAGTACGCCCTACCTAAGGTAAGTTGCTTGGTGTTTGGTTTGTCTTAAAATTGTTATGGTGTTGGTGTTTTCTAATTCCATCAGTTTTTCTAAGTTTGATTCTAACTAAATTTATTAAGATAGAAATCCAAGAAGATTCCATGTGCTTTAAAAGCTCATTTTTCCCTTGGTATTTCAAGAGTTTGCGACTCGTAAATCGCAAGGAGGAGGGACAAAAATTTAGAAATCTAGGGCACTTTAAAAGCCTATTTTTACCTTAGTGTTTTATACTCTCACGGCTCGTAAACCGTGGAGTAAAAACTTGAAATGTCCTCGATTATAATCAAGGCTTCTTTCAAGGATGTGTGCGGATTTATTATTTCTAGAAAATTATTTTGGATATTTACCACTCCGGGTTTCTTTATCCAAATATTAACAGTGAATAATAACAAATTATTCCCAATAATATTTTGGATATTCGTCCTTTAAGGATTTCTTTATCCAAACATTAGCGGTGAATAATAGATGAATTCCCCCCAAACTAAGATTTTTATATTTTTTGGAATATTGGCCAATACCCTTTGGAGTTTTACAAACATGTTGTAAAATCCAGAAATGCAAGAAAACAATTTTTTTGTTGTGTTTAAGAAATCCATGCGAAAACACATTTTCAAAACTTCCAATATTTTTTGTATATAAAAAAACATTCAAAATATGTTAGGGTATTGGCCGTATGCAACACACAAGAAAACAAATTTGATATATATGTATATTTGTCACATTGCGTAAAAAACCAAAAACGGGTATTCTAAACACAAGACTAATATTTTTTACAACAAAAAAAAATTCAGACCTTAAAATAAATATACCAAAAAAATCATAAATCACTTTCTCTTTCTTTTATTTTTTTGAAGAAAAAAAGGGGGCTGGACACAAAAGGGGTGCAGCTCTCTTTTGTGAATGGAGAGCTACTGTTCAAGTGAATTAATTCACTTGAACAGTACAGACACATACATTACAAAGAAAAAGACCACACTAAAGTGCAAATACAAAGCAAAAGAAAGCATGCAACAGGTGAATAGAAAACCAACCTGGAGACGAAGAAACTGCAGTGGCGTTGGAAGAGTGATGGTTGCTGGGTCTGCGTCTGTCCTTCTTCTTATGTTCTGTGTTTGGGTCTGCCTATTGCCTCCTTCTTTACTCTGCGCCTCCGTCACTTTCTCTACTGATTCCTAACTTTCTTTTCCCGTTTCTGCAGTTTTTATTTGCAGAAAACAAATGGAGCAAAGGCGTCTTTCTTGTTTTTCTTTTGCTGTCTCTCTCCCGTTCTCTATTCTCTCCTCTCTTTTCTTATTTTTCTGCTCTCTTTTTCCTATTTTTCTGCTCTCTTTCTCCTCTTTCACGTTCCAGTGCAGGCTTTTTAGTATCAAAGAAAAGCCTCCTTTCTTTCCCCTTGTTTTGCCTCCATCTCCTCTTTTTTCCCTCCTCTCTTCTCCCTTTTTCTGCCCCCTTTTATGCTCTTTCTTTGTGCGTTTTTCCCCCTCCCTTTAGGTCAGCAGCCGAGGCTTCTATATAGCCTATACAGGGCTTTACTTAGGAAACAAATATTACATTAACTCTAGGGTGTATTCTCGGGTGAGCAGAAATAGGAAACCAGAATGTTTGATTCTGATTTTGTGATCAGCACTGATTTCTTTCCTAGTTAGAGGATGGTGTGGCTCTTTTCTTTCCTTCCATAGGGCCAGCTGCTCCCTTTGAAATGATTCAATAAAAACGTGGTCTCAAGCTCTCCAATCAGCAAGACAAACATGGAAACCAGCAGGAAATTTGCAGAGGAAAAAAAAGGAAAGAAATCAGATGGGTAAGGGTGCATGCAAGGTCTTATTTTCCTTATTCGGTGTGGTAAAAATCCTGTCATTTATGATGATCCAACCCCCCTTTCCAGCTTTCAATATCATTCTTCAATTCAATCCCTCATTTTAACACTTTTCGATTCAGTCCTTGGTCCAAAAAAATCCTTCGAATCATTCCCGCGAACTTGGGCTATATCCTTCCCGCAGCAGAATTTTCTGCCCTCACGTTAGATATTCAAATGGGAATATCTTGAGCTTCTGATATCGAAATCAAGTGATTCAAAAGCTCAAATTCATCTACGCGTCTAGGACTACAACTTTGATGAAGGAGTCGAAGTGAGATAAAATCTTTTTACAAAACAGAAACTGACAGTAATCTAGTTGGTCAAAAGGTTCTTGATCTGACAATACTGAGCATCCAAATCTGACTGAGAATCTGCTCTAAGAAAAATGATCCCTAGGACCTAATAAAGGTGTATGTCAATTTTTCAACATGTAATGAGTGACAGGATATACCTAGGATGGTCAGATATCGTACGAAACTGAGTCAGAATCAGAGCCTAAGTTGGAACCAAAAAATTGCGACAGCAGCAGAACTATTTTTTAGTGCAAATTCTGAGGGATTTATTCAACCTTAAAGACCAGATAAAAAAGAACAAATTTAGCATTATGAAGACTCCTGATCAACCTAAGAAAACCTGATGATTTTGGTAGTAAAGGGGAAGGATAAAAAGAGCAGAAAACAGCTCAAACAAGGTTTCAAAAAAACAAAATATTTCTTTCTGTGCTTTTGTTAATCTTTTGGCGAATATGAGCTAAACTCCTACACTCTGTTCAAAAGAGGTATACACCGTCTCCAGCACGTGGGGTCCAAAAATGAGTAACAACAGTTGCCCCCTCTTTACAATGCTTACGAAGCAAAACTTGTCAAGCGCTTCGCGTAGTAAGTGTTGTAAAGATAAACCATCTGATCCTGCTAAATCTCACTGCTTTCCCTAAACAATGGTCTCCCTATCAGATGACCTGCCTATTTAAGATTTCTAGAAAAAGTCCATGCTTTTTTTTGAAATGGTCCAATTAGTGGGTGACCTGCTCATCCTAAAATTCTTAGAAAACTCCACGCTTTTCTAAGAAATGGTCTCAATAATAGGTGACCGGCACATCTTAAAATTTTTAGAAAACTCCACGCTTTTCTAAGAAATGGTGTCAATATCAGGTGACCGGCCCATCTTAAAATTCTTAGAAAACTCCACGCTTTTCTAAGAAACGGTTTCAATATCAGGTAACCGGCCCCTCTTAAAATTCTTTAGAAAACTCCACGCTTTTCTAAGGAATGATCTCAATATTGGGTGACCTGCCCATCTTAAGATTCTTAGAAAACTCCACGCTTTTCTAAGAAACGGTCTCAATATCAGGTGAACGGCCCATCTTAAAATTCTTAGAAAACTCCACGCTTTTCTAAGAAACGGTTTCAATATCAGGTAACCGGCCCCTCTTAAAATTCTTTAGAAAACTCCACGCTTTTCTAAGGAATGGTCTCAATATCGGGTGACCTGCCCATCTTAAGATTCTTAGAAAACTCCACGCCTTTCTAAGAAACGGTCTCAATATCAGGTGACTGGCCCATCTTAAAATTCTTAGAAAACTCCACGCTTTTCTAAGAAACGGTTTCAATATCAGGTAACCGGCCCCTCTTAAAATTCTTTAGAAAACTCCACGCTTTTCTAAGGAATGGTCTCAATATCGGGTGACCTGCCCATCTTAAGATTCTTAGAAAACTCCACGCTTTTCTAAGAAATGGTCTCAATATCAGGTGACCGACCCATCTTAAAATTCTTAGAAAACTCCACGCTTTTCTAAGAAACGGTTTCCATATCAGGTAACCGGCCCCTCTTAAAATTCTTTAGAAAACTCCACGCTTTTCTAAGGAATGGTCTCAATATCGGGTGACCTGCCCATCTAAAACTTCAAAAGAAAACATCTTACCTCGAGGAAATAAAGCAGTGCTGGTTCACAATTCCTATCCTTTTTCGTAGTTCCGTTGACCTGAGATTTTGGACCTCAGCGGTTTTCCCAAAAACTTGGAACTATTTTGGCCTTCGTCACACCTTCTCCTGCCAGGTTAGTGTTATGACAATATAGCATGCATGTTTTTTTTGTTACCTATTTTGGAAACATAGGTCCCCCTTTATGTGTAGACTTATTGAGCTCTTGTTTCCATTTTTTTGTCCAACTCGTCCTCTTGAAACAGAATATGCTCCATGCGCTATATTTCATAATCTTCTTATGTTTGGTGAAGAGATCTCTAGTTCCTTATGGGGCCCTTCCTTGCTCCATTGAGCGTTGCTTTGTAGTATACTTTTGTCGATGTTTTAATTGCCTTTTTCATTTTTGAGAAATTATTTTTAATAGGAAAACTAAAACAAATTTGGTTTTGTTCATGAAAACTTTCAATGCAATCATTTCTCATAAAGGTGCTTCAGAGGTTTTTTTATGATGATATCCCTTTAATGTTGGGCTTTGATTCACTATGTTCACCTATGTGCACTTCTTGCCCCCAGTGTGGTGTGCAATACCTATCAGGTTTAAATTTGGTTTGGATCCCTCGAATTTGAGAATTGATGGAGTCATCTCCTTAGTCATGCGTAAAACAGTAAAAGATTTTGAATGCTATGAGATCATGCGTTTTACGAAGAAAAGGTTCTTTACAGAGAAAATTCATGGCCGAACTTTACTTTATTGATCGGGAAGCATAGTATTTTTTATAGAGTTAGCATTCACAGGTCTAACTAGATCTTCTCCATCCATTCTAGATAAAAATAAAGCTCCTCCCGAGAATGCTTTCTTTACCACGTAAGGGCCCTCATTGTTTGGCACCCATTTACTCTGATCTTCTTATGGTAAAGGCTATATTTTCTCCAGTACAAGATCCCCTTCGTGGAATCCTCGAGGTCAAACCTTCTTATCATATGGTTTGGCCATCTTTGATGATGACATATTGCAGCTATCCTCTTTTCACTGATCAGATTCAACTATTCATATCTAACTTTTACCCACTCTACCTCTTCTAGCTTTGAGTCTATCAATACTCTTAATGAGGGGATTTCAACTTTTAAAGGCATCACCGCCTCCATTCCATATACCAACATATACGGGGTGGCTCCTATTGAGGTTCAGACTTCGGTGCAATACGCGTGAAGGGCCAATGGCAACATCTCATACCAATCCTTGGAGGTGAATATCATCTTCTGAATAATCTTCTTGACATTCTTGTTAGCAACTTCTACCGCACCATTCATTTTTGGCCTATATGGCGAGGAATTGGAATGCTTGATTTTCCATCTAGCATAGAGTTCTATTATCATCTTGCCATTAAAGTTCTGGGCATTTATTAGGTATAATCTTTTCTAGTCGACCATATCGACAGATCAAATCTTTTTTCATAAACCACTTTTTGCCTCTAAACATCTCAACAAAAATCTCGTTTGATGATTTTTTTACACAAAGTTTCCCCATCAAGACAGAAATCCCTTGCCAACCTCCTCAAAGTCTTTTTGTCGATTGTGGATGCCCCCATGAGATATGTTTGGTTTTTGGATGAAATTCTTGATATCATAGTACCAAGGGTTTCCATCTATTTCTCTCTCAACTGAGCAACAATGAGCTGGGTTATTTCTTATATCAATGTGTACCGACTGTACCTTATGCCCAAAGTCTATTCTAGCGATAGAAGCTAACGTGACCAAAGCGTCAGCAAAATGGTTTCCTTCCCTTCCTAGATGGGTGAACTTTATTTCCTCAAATTCTCTAGCCAATTTAGACAGTTATTCTTGGTAAGGTCTCAACTTCTCATCCTTGATTTGCCATTTTCCTTTCACTAATCAAAATCGAGTCTCCATACATATGTATCTTTCTAATATTCAACTCCAATGCTGCCTCTAAAACAAGAATGCAAGCTTTATACTCCTATGTTGTTATTGCACCCAAACTGCAACTTAACTAAAATCAAATACTACTTTTTATTAGGAGAGATTATCATTGCATCAGCTCTATTACCACATACGTTTACAGCACCATCAAAGTACATAGTCCACCAATCTAATTTTCCTTCCTCAACTGAAAACACATCTTCATCAAGAGGTACTGCTTGATTTTCTTGAAAGCTTCTTCACACTCTTATTCCAAATTTCGAGATTCTTCTTCCTTAACAATCAAAGATTGGGTCACAAGTCATGGTTAATTGGGATATAAACCGAGCAATGTAATTCAACATTTCTAAGAACTTTCTTACATCCTTCTCATCCTTGGGAGTTGGCATAGATTGAATAGCCTTTACTTAACCAAGGTCCACTTCTATCCTTTTGTCACCCATCCTAAATCCCAACAACTTCCCATATTTCACCCCGAATGAACACC
This sequence comes from Populus trichocarpa, assembly GCF_000002775.5. Lineage (NCBI taxonomy): Eukaryota > Viridiplantae > Streptophyta > Magnoliopsida > Malpighiales > Salicaceae > Populus > Populus trichocarpa. The sequence goes on along the minus strand of NC_037303.2, from coordinate 1,174,616 downwards.
TTGCATGGTTAAGCCTCAACTTGTACTTCCTTGGTCTTTCAAACAATTCCTTCAATATTTGGACATGATTCTCTCCCTCCCTAGATTTAGCAATCATGTCATCCATGTATACTTCACTATTTGTGCATCATGTCGTGAAATAGAGTTACCATGGCCCTTTGGTAGGTGGCCCCAACATTCTTTGACCCAAATGGCATGACCTTGTAACAAAAGGTTCCCCATGGTGTTACAAATGTTGTCTTCTTCTTATCCTCTTACGCCATTTTTATCTGATTGTAGCCCGAAAATCCGTCCATAAAAGAATGTGGAGATACGTGCTGCATTTATCAAACATATCTATGTGTGGTAGACAAACTCTAATTTTATCTTCCTTTTTTGGTACAACCACTATGTTGGACACCCGTTGTGGATATTTGACTACTTCTAGAAAATTGGTGTTCCGTTGCTTTTCAATTTCTACCTTTACTTTGATCAAGACATCCGAATGGATTCTTCTCAACTTTTCCTTAACCGATTTGCATCCTTCTACCAGCAGTACCCTTTGTACTACAATATCCGTATCTAAGCCAGACATATCCTCATAGGACCAAGCAAAAACATCTATATAATCTAGAAGTAACCAACTCTTCTCTTTCTTTAGGAGTGATCAAAGTCCCTATCTTCAGCTCTCTTTTAATTTCTTCATTACCTACATTTATGATTTCAAGTTCCTCTTTAGGGGTCCTCCAAGCTTGTTCATGTTGTCCTATTTCTATCCCATTCTTCCTCTTCTACAGCTACTATGTATTCTTTAAAGTTTGGCCATTCATTCTCAGTGTAAAGTGTAGGCGTTTGTTTTGGAAGATCCACTTTGAAAACGGAAAGTGATGTGTAAAAACATCAAGATGAACTTTTAAAAATGCATGATCTCATTAAAGGGAAAAGGTTGTCTCAAAACATTTGCTCGAGCAAACCGATTAGGTGTGCATCATCATTCCAAATTCCTTCAAGCTCTTTTTGGTACTAGGTGTGACCTTTCATCATTTTCCTTAGTCAGGTGTTGTGGATTCTAGAAGGGGGACCTATGTTTCTAGGTCTGCAGATGCATGCATAGATGTATAAGAAAATGCATGATATAATGCATGATTGTGATAAGAACGTATTTGTATATTGGGTATGGATGCAGCCTTCTTGTGAACAAATAATAGCCACCACCTTATAAACATAGGTTCTCTTGTCACATTGCTAGGAGTACTGCCTTTCAAGTCGTTTGCTTGAATCATATTCACCAAGAGACAGATTTTGCATAAGAAGATGGGTCAACGCCCTTTTCATTAATGCTTGATAAGTTTATTACATTTATAAATAAAAAGGAAATACAAAATATATTAATCCCTTTCCTCCACAAACTCTCTAGCCAAAGGTAAAAAGGCAAAGCTGCGATTCTCAATCTTCCCTAGAAAGGCATCGGTTTCAGCTAGGCTTCGGCGATAGCGAATGATGTCCCCTCCCACATTTCGCGCATTGATTCTAATAATTCGAGCATGTGCAGCAGCTTCGTCCATTGCTCATCTGTCTTGGTCATCTTTTCTATGAGTAACATATTGGTTCTGTTTAAAGTAGTGTTGTTGGCGTCGATTTGATCCTTGTGTTTTTCCATTGCTGCTAGTTTCTCGTCCAAATACTTCACCTTTTCACATTCCTTGTCAAGTTTTATCCTCATAAATTTTATCTCATTCTTCTTAACGGCTAATTCTGTTTCAATAGCCTCAAAACCTTTCCTTTTACTTTCTTTTTTTGCAATCCCCATCGAATGGCTTTCCAACTCCATATATTTCTTGTTCAAATCCTCATACTTCCCAATTCTATCCATCAGTTCGAACTGGACTTGTGCAAATTTTTCTTGGAAATATTCTGCACTTCCTTGGCAATCGTTAAAGTCAATCTCCATTGCTTCAAGTTCAGAGCAACTTTGCATCCAATCCAAACTCATCCCTCTTAGCTCCTCACTCCTTTCCCTAGCAATCTTCTCCTCACCTAGCTTTAACTCAAGCTTTGTTATTCTCGCATCTCTAGATTGTATTTGCTTATCTAGAAATGCTCTCCTTTTATCCCTTTCCAGCATCATTTCTTCCAACATTGCCTTGTCTTTTCTGCTTTTGGTCAACTCTATCCAAAGTTTTTCCACTTGTCTTCTCAACTCCTCTTCATTATTGACCCTTTTCCTCTTAATAGGCTCTTCTACAGTTTAGGGAGTTTGACTTCTACACAAGGCATGGCTGAAGTAGCTAAGTCTCTCCATCTTGCATATCCTTCACTTGCACTTGGATCCTTTAAACCTTCTATCTCAACCAAAACTAGATGCTTCTAATCTTGTTTGATAATCTCCAAAACTTCTTGTGCAATGAGATCTTTAAACAAACCAAAGAATTGATCAATTCCCATAGTCCTTGGAACAAACTGCATGCCCCTAAGTTGCCTTACGACCAGGGCAGGAGCATAACTCACATAGCCTGTAATCCCCACCAATGGCACCCAACGTCTCTGTCCATAACTCATTAGGACTTTCAATGTCATTACCCATGGGGCTCTCCACTTGAAATCACTATTAGGCAAACCTTCTAATTTGTCAACCCAACCTTGGTTGTCTAGATCTCCCCATTCTTCTTCTTCTACCAACTTCAGGGGTCTTTGGGTGAACCACCAAAAATTATTGAAGACAGATTTTTTTGTTTCGATATGGCTAACCATCCAGATATACAACAATTGCGTGCAACATCTCATTGCTCCTTTTCCGGTCCTCCTACAATGATTAAGCGTCAAGATGGTTTCAGCTAAAATAGCAGCCACTAGATTGATTTGTGTATTCTCATACTCTACATAAGTAGCAGCGGCCTCCAAACTCACTACACCTGTCTGACTTGGGAACAACACAAGGCCAAATATGCCCAAGGCAATCAATCTCTCTTTTTCTAATCCTGACTTCTTGTCCAGTTCAATTTCTAGCATCCTCCATTTCAGACCGGTAGCATTTTTTTCCAAAAACTTTTCCAAGTTGGAGATTCTGAGCAGTTTTGACAGTTCGGGGATGATCTTGTCAGATCTCAAAGGCAAATAAATCCGATATAAATTGTTTGGAAACTCAGTCAACATCCCATATTCCTCCATAGTGGGATATAGGTCTATGCTTCCAAAAGAAAAACACCGGTAGTCTGGATCCTAAAAATGCACTATGGCTCGCACAGCTGGGCTTAAAACTTCTACCCTTGCAATTTCCATCAAACGTCCGTATTTCCTAAAAAATGCATCCTTATCCACATTCTGAAAGTGAGTCCTTAACTTGTTCACCTCATTCATAATGCAATTCAAGTTCTTGATTGGTGACAGTTTCTTAACATCGCTTCTAAGGCAGTCTCCTTCAGTCAATTGTGACAGTTCAGAATTTTTCCCATATTTTATGATGGAAAATTTAGCAATGGTGGCCATTTCGTTCACAAGTCCTGCAATTCAAAATGCCTTGGGGGTAGACTTGTTTTGATGCAAAAGATATTATGGAGCATACAACCTAAGGATAGGTTCTAGTTCCTTTACGTGAGACATAGGGTAGATTTACTACTTGGTCTCTAAAAAAGGGTCTCTTGTTGTCCCAGTGATCGCCCTCGTAAAGGCAATATGGGGATTCAGCAGATAGTGGGATGGCACATGTACCAATCACTATCAGTCTAAACACTCAGCAAAGAGTTGGGGTTTACACAAACTTAAACCTTGACTCAAGTCATAAGGCAAGCTGCTAGTTCCCCACTTAAAGTTAAATGTGTGTGCCCTCAAAAAAATAATAATAATAAAGTGATGCATGATTATACCATGTATGACAAAATGTAAAGATGCATGCTAAAGCTTTTAAAACAAAGTATCATTCATATAAGAAAACAAAAACCAATAACACATAGCATAAACAAACAAATTACCAAGCCTAGTCCTAAGTCCCCAGTGGAGTCGTCATCCTGTCGCACCCTCGCGGCGGGTTGCGGCGTCGCGGCGACCCTCAATTGATTTCAGTTTATTTGTTTTTTTGTGTAAAAGGGAGTCGCCACCTAGTATTATGGTCACTAGGAACCCTAACTGGTCTTTCAGAGATTCTAAGGCAAGGGACTGGTTGCGTAAAGGGAAGGTATTAGCACCCCTAGTACGCCCTACCTAAGGTAAGTTGCTTGGTGTTTGGTTTGTCTTAAAATTGTTATGGTGTTGGTGTTTTCTAATTCCATCAGTTTTTCTAAGTTTGATTCTAACTAAATTTATTAAGATAGAAATCCAAGAAGATTCCATGTGCTTTAAAAGCTCATTTTTCCCTTGGTATTTCAAGAGTTTGCGACTCGTAAATCGCAAGGAGGAGGGACAAAAATTTAGAAATCTAGGGCACTTTAAAAGCCTATTTTTACCTTAGTGTTTTATACTCTCACGGCTCGTAAACCGTGGAGTAAAAACTTGAAATGTCCTCGATTATAATCAAGGCTTCTTTCAAGGATGTGTGCGGATTTATTATTTCTAGAAAATTATTTTGGATATTTACCACTCCGGGTTTCTTTATCCAAATATTAACAGTGAATAATAACAAATTATTCTCAATAATATTTTGGATATTCGTCCTTTAAGGATTTCTTTATCCAAACATTAGCGGTGAATAATAGATGAATTCCCCCCAAAATAAGATTTTTATATTTTTTGGAATATTGGCCAATACCCTTTGGAGTTTTACAAACATGTTGTAAAATCCAGAAATGCAAGAAAACAATTTTTTTGTTGTGTTTAAGAAATCCATGCGAAAACACATTTTCAAAACTTCCAATATTTTTTGTATATAAAAAAACATTCAAAATATGTTAGGGTATTGGCCGTATGCAACACACAAGAAAACAAATTTGATATATATGTATATTTGTCACATTGCGTAAAAAACCAAAAACGGGTATTCTAAACACAAGACTAATATTTTTTACAACAAAAAAAAATTCAGACCTTAAAATAAATATACCAAAAAAATCATAAATCACTTTCTCTTTCTTTTATTTTTTTGAAGAAAAAAAGGGGGCTGGACACAAAAGGGGTGCAGCTCTCTTTTGTGAATGGAGAGCTACTGTTCAAGTGAATTAATTCACTTGAACAGTACAGACACATACATTACAAAGAAAAAGACCACACTAAAGTGCAAATACAAAGCAAAAGAAAGCATGCAACAGGTGAATAGAAAACCAACCTGGAGACGAAGAAACTGCAGTGGCGTTGGAAGAGTGATGGTTGCTGGGTCTGCGTCTGTCCTTCTTCTTATGTTCTGTGTTTGGGTCTGCCTATTGCCTCCTTCTTTACTCTGCGCCTCCGTCACTTTCTCTACTGATTCCTAACTTTCTTTTCCCGTTTCTGCAGTTTTTATTTGCAGAAAACAAATGGAGCAAAGGCGTCTTTCTTGTTTTTCTTTTGCTGTCTCTCTCCCGTTCTCTATTCTCTCCTCTCTTTTCTTATTTTTCTGCTCTCTTTTTCCTATTTTTCTGCTCTCTTTCTCCTCTTTCACGTTCCAGTGCAGGCTTTTTAGTATCAAAGAAAAGCCTCCTTTCTTTCCCCTTGTTTTGCCTCCATCTCCTCTTTTTTCCCTCCTCTCTTCTCCCTTTTTCTGCCCCCTTTTATGCTCTTTCTTTGTGCGTTTTTCCCCCTCCCTTTAGGTCAGCAGCCGAGGCTTCTATATAGCCTATACAGGGCTTTACTTAGGAAACAAATATTACATTAACTCTAGGGTGTATTCTCGGGTGAGCAGAAATAGGAAACCAGAATGTTTGATTCTGATTTTGTGATCAGCACTGATTTCTTTCCTAGTTAGAGGATGGTGTGGCTCTTTTCTTTCCTTCCATAGGGCCAGCTGCTCCCTTTGAAATGATTCAATAAAAACGTGGTCTCAAGCTCTCCAATCAGCAAGACAAACATGGAAACCAGCAGGAAATTTGCAGAGGAAAAAAAAGGAAAGAAATCAGATGGGTAAGGGTGCATGCAAGGTCTTATTTTCCTTATTCGGTGTGGTAAAAATCCTGTCATTTATGATGATCCAACCCCCCTTTCCAGCTTTCAATATCATTCTTCAATTCAATCCCTCATTTTAACACTTTTCGATTCAGTCCTTGGTCCAAAAAAATCCTTCGAATCATTCCCGCGAACTTGGGCTATATCCTTCCCGCAGCAGAATTTTCTGCCCTCACGTTAGATATTCAAATGGGAATATCTTGAGCTTCTGATATCGAAATCAAGTGATTCAAAAGCTCAAATTCATCTACGCGTCTAGGACTACAACTTTGATGAAGGAGTCGAAGTGAGATAAAATCTTTTTACAAAACAGAAACTGACAGTAATCTAGTTGGTCAAAAGGTTCTTGATCTGACAATACTGAGCATCCAAATCTGACTGAGAATCTGCTCTAAGAAAAATGATCCCTAGGACCTAATAAAGGTGTATGTCAATTTTTCAACATGTAATGAGTGACAGGATATACCTAGGATGGTCAGATATCGTACGAAACTGAGTCAGAATCAGAGCCTAAGTTGGAACCAAAAAATTGCGACAGCAGCAGAACTATTTTTTAGTGCAAATTCTGAGGGATTTATTCAACCTTAAAGACCAGATAAAAAAGAACAAATTTAGCATTATGAAGACTCCTGATCAACCTAAGAAAACCTGATGATTTTGGTAGTAAAGGGGAAGGATAAAAAGAGCAGAAAACAGCTCAAACAAGGTTTCAAAAAAACAAAATATTTCTTTCTATGCTTTTGTCAATCTTTTGACGAATATGAGCTAAACTCCTACACTCTGTTCAAAAGAGGTATACACCGTCTCCAGCACGTGGGGTCCAAAATTGAGTAACAACAATACTCAAGCACGTATAATTTTAGGTAAGTAAAATCAATTGATCCTACTAAAAAAAGTAAAATTAAAAAGTCCAAAAGAAAAAAAAAATTGGTTAAAATTTAATTTGGTCCCTCTAAAGTCATCAATATTTGCTTCTATACCTTAAAATCTCTCAATGCTACCGTTGTGGTTTTCTAAACGTTTCAATGCCACTCCCAACCATCAACTAAACTATTTTTTAAATTTGCTTTTTGAGTTTTTTAGGTTTCTAAATGCATGTGATAACATAGATGTTGATTTGAGAGGGAAAGATGAGAGAAAAATCATAAAAATAAAACAAAAATGTGATAAAATTAACCTTCTGTTAGTTTTTAATAATGAAGAGCAAAATTTAAACTAGAAGAGTAGAACTGGAAAGTTGATAATCTATATGCACGAAAAAGATAGTTTATCCAAATATTTCGTAAGAAAACGATCTTATATATCATTCTTGAGGTACAAGTACATGCATGTTACAGCATATTGTCAGACTGTTTTTTTTTTTCTTTTTCGTTTACAAGAAGTCATATTATTAGACTGCTGTTTTGCATAATTTTATCATCGTAACAAAGTGACCAAGACCACCTTATTTTTTATAAATTATTTATTATATTATTTATGGAATATTATCTTCCTTGACTTAGATCTGCATGTTAACTGATTAAATGACTGATATCGGTTGGATAAGCATCAGATGGAAGAATGGCATTGTACGATCTTCTTGCAGTGAATTGGTTCAAAGCTTCGGTAGGATGAATTGCATCCCAAAACGCATATTCAGTCCTATTTTGGCATGGGTCTTGAATGCATTGGCCATCACTACGTGCTGGACAACATCCAACGTTTGTAACCCTAAACCCTGTTATGCACAAAACAGACAATTTCCATTGCTTAGAGCCAAATATATAGTAATCATTAAAACAAGAAATTATTAGGTATACTGTGAATCGTACTCCTTGTATACTGAGTAATTCCTCGTATTAATAAATTGTAACATCCTCCACCAACAGGTTGGATGACTTACCGAGCACAGAAGGATCGCCAGATGACATCCCAGTAGAATTCAGGTATATAAAGCGTGCGTCATTCAACTCTCTATTCAGTTGATCAACAAGTGATACAAGTCCTGCGTTAAAAGGGAGGACTGCGTTGTTTATATTGGTCACACAAGAGACATTGTTGCGGCATAGAGTAGAAAATGAGTATGGAATGCTGCCTATTGGTCGAAGTCCAGGCAAGGCAATTTTCCTGGCTCCTAGGTGGTACAGAAGCTGAAGAAAAATAGAAACAAAAGACATAAATTCACAAAAAAGATAAATTAAAATATATATGGAATATAATGCATAAATTAAGGTACAAATACAATTATTATATCTTGAACATAATAAAATTTCTTCAGAACCGAACTAGAAAGCGTGCGAAACGGATAGCAATACCAACCTTTATTTGCTGAATATACTGGTCAATTAAAACCTTGGCATATTGATCAGGGGTGTATAATCGGCTTGTTGTATAATTGCTAGGCATGAAGTAGTTGTTTAAGTAGTCATTACTGCCCAAGCTGACATAATATAAGCACTTATTAAGGTAATTTTCTGCTGCCTGCTTAGTCCCTAGTAATTGAGTCAAGCGACTGAGTGTAGCAGCATGATTTTGCAATTGCTCATTTAGGCTGATTCTATCACCCTGGAACATGTCAACGGAAATAGGAAAACAAAAAACAAATATAGAAGTTAAATCATACGACGTTGTAAAAATACTCACAGGCAAAAAATGACTACAACGTAAATTATTTGGTACCAGTTGCCTTCCACTCTCATCACGAATCCCTGATGCCCCAGATGCAGAGTTAACACCAACCAATATGTCTCTGCCTCTAGCAGTTGCAAATGGTGGAATAAATTGGTTAAAGCCCAGAAGTTCACCTGCAAATGCCCAAATGTAATGTCTATTCACCATCTGAACCGTATCCGTATGTGCAAATAAATTGTTCTGCTATGATCACGGTTAACGGGATTTTGACATATAAATTCTATGGTGAAAGAGATAGACACAAGAAAAGAGAGAAACAAACAAAAAAAAAAACTAAGAAATAATTTTTTATGAAGAAGAAAGACATTATTATCATTTTGAACATCCATATAGTTGAGTTTCGTAAAGAGATTGAATTAATGTATAATGTGTTGGATGCCAATCACAGCAGCCCTTCCTTGATATTAATACCTTTAGGGTTGTGTATAATACAAGGGTGGAATCTATTATACATGATAATTATTCCTATACAAGGTATTTACATATATATAGGACTCTTTCCATAATATGCCCCGTCAAGCTGAAGGTGGAGACTCCACCCGAAGCTTGGATCGAAAGAAAACAAACGAAACTGGAGGGAGAGGCTTGGTAAGAACATCAGCTAGTTGATCCTTGGAAGAGATGAATTGTACCTGAATTTCTTTCTTAGCAACGCGATCACGAACAAAGTGATAATCAACTTCAACATGTTTAGTACGTGCGTGAAACACTGGATTAGCAGACAGGAAAGTGGCCCCTAAATTATCACACCATAACGTCGTGCTGGGTGAAGATGGAAGTCGTAGTTCTGACAATAAAGAGCGAATCCACAAGATTTCAGCAGTACCATCAGCTAAGGCTTTGTATTCAGCTTCTGTAGAGGATCTAGCAACAGTGCGTTGTTTCCCAGATTTCCAGGAAATAGGAGTGGAACCAAGGTACACAAGATAACCACCTGTGGATTTTCGATCATCAATACTGCCAGCCCAGTCAGCATCAGTAAAGCCATGAAGAGACAAGGAGGAGTCCCGAGTAATATGCAGACCATAGGTGGCTGTAGCCTGAAGGTAACGTAAGATGCGTTTAACTGCTGCCCAATGGTCCTCAGTAGGAGCATGCATAAACTGACACACCTTGTTTACTGCATAGCAAATATCAGGTCTAGTGAAAGTAAGGTACTGTAGAGCACCAACAATCTGTCTATACCGTGTTGGGGTAGAGTGAAGAGTACCAGGCACAGATCCCAATTTGGACGAGGGAGACAACGGAGTATCAACTGGTTTGCAAGAAGTCATACCTGCTCGTTGGATAATGTCTAGTGTGTACTTGTGTTGACTGAGTAAGAGACCCATAGAAGTCGATTTAACTTCTATTCCGAGGAAGAAGTGGGCCGACCCTAAGTCCCGAAGCTTAAACTCTAAACTCAACAAAGTAATCAGTCGTTGAAGCAAGGCCGAGTCACTCCCAGTTAATAGAATATCATCAACATACACAAGCAGATAGATCATTGCACCACCAAAAGATAGAATAAACAAAGAAGTATCAACCTTGGATGCCTGAAATCCAATGGAGATGAGAAACTCACTTAACCGATTGTACCATGCTCGAGGTGCTTGTTTCAAACCATACAAGGATTTATGAAGACGACACACATAAGATGGAAGTGTAGGATCAACAAAGCCAGGTGGTTGTGCCATGTACACTTCTTCCTGAAGAATGCCATTCAGGAAGGCATTATGGACATCTAACTGATGAATTTTCCAACCATGTGTGACAGCAATCGTGATCACAAGTCGAACCGTGGTAGGCTTAACCACTGGACTAAATGTCTCCAAGTAATCAATCCCTTCTTGCTGCGTGAAACCGCGGGCAACCAACCGTGCTTTATATCTGTCAATTCGACCATCAGCGTGCCGCTTAATCTTATAAACCCACCTACTACCTACCACATTCATGGATGGATGTAAGGGCACCAGTGACCAAGTGTGATTACCATGAAGTGCCTTGATTTCCTCTATCATAGCATTATGCCAAATCAAGTACCGGTTGGCATCTTTGAAAGAAAGTGGTTCCTGTTGAGGTAGAGAAACTACCCGGGAGGCAGGGGAGACACTAAAATTTGCTGTCTTGGATACACATGGGCGAAGTACCATGGAGTGGGTGCGGGCAGCAGGAGGGGGAGTGGCAGACTCACTAGTCGTGGCTTGCTGAAGGGAGAATTGAGACAAATCAACACATAAATTAATTCCAGGAGAGGAAATAGATGAAGAACCTGGCGATGAGGAGCTCAATACAGGGCCAAGCCGAGAAGGGGAAACAACAGGTGAGACAGTCACAATCTGTTCACTCCTGGGGAGACGAACAGGGGAGCTGACAGGGGAACCAACAAGGGTGACCTCCACACTTTGTTCACTGCTGGTGGGAACAACAGGGAAGACGGCAGATGAACCAGCAAGAGAGAACGGCAAGTCTGAACCTGTACCTGAGGAATGATCATGATAGTGATATGCAGGTAATGGTAAGGCTGCCCAAAGGGTTGTGTTATGTGCAGGGGTTGCAGGGGGTGCCGGGTGAGTGTTTGGACAGGATGATGGGATGGGCTGTAAAGTAGCAGCAGGAGGTTGTATGGGTGAATCTACAATCTGTTCAGTTTTGTCAAGAGGGAAAACAGTTTCATGAAAACGAACATGACGAGCAAGATAAATACGGTTTGACGACAAATCAAGACATCGATATCCTAAATGAGAATTGCTATATCCTAGAAAGACACAAGGGGATGAGCGAAAATCTAACTTATGAGCATTGTATGGACGAAGAAATGGAAAGCAAAGACACCCGAAAGTGCGGAGGAAAGCATAATCAGGAGTTGATTTTAAAAGACATTCAAATGGTGTTTTATGATTAAGAACAGCAGTGGGCATGCGATTAATCAAATATACTGAACTTTCAAAAGCATAGCTCCAGTATTTTAGGGGAGCTTTACATTGGCCAAGAAGAGTGAGCCCAGTTTCAACAATATGTCGATGACGACGTTCAACCATTCCATTTTGTTCATGAGTATGCGGACAAATAACACGATGCTGAATACCAATGGTTTTGAAATATGTATTGAGTTTGCGATATTCACCACCCCAATCTGTTTGAACAGACTTAATTTTTAAAGAAAATTGGCGCTCAACAAGTGCTTGAAATTGATGAAATATAGCAAACACATCAGATTTTGCAACCAAAGGATAAAACCAGATAAATTTGGTATGGGCATCCACAAAAATAACAAAATAGCGAAAACCATCGGACGAAAACATAGGGGAAGGACCCCAAACATCACTAAAAATTAGATCAAGAGGAGCTTGAGTTTGATGACCCGTAGTTTTTAAAGTCAGACGAGAAGATTTTCCCAAAGGGCATGCTGGACAATTAAAATTAAATTGTTTTGACGTACAGGACACCTGTTTAGTTGACACTAGAAAATTCAGAATGCGTGGACTAGGATGTCCAAGCCGACGATGCCAAACATCAGTAGAAGTAGAGACACATGTAGACGAGAAGACTTGAGGCAACGACATTGCAGACGATGCAGATAAAATATATAGACCATCTCTACTCCGACCGGAAAGAAGCACCTCCTTTGTCATGAGGTCCTTAACATAAAATAAAAATGGATGAAATTCAAAAAACACATTATTCTCAAGACAAAACTTTTGAACAGAAAGTAGAGGTTTTTTAATGTGAGGCACATGTAAAATATTGGATAAGGTAAATGTGCGTTTGGGTGAACGAATTTTAGAGTGAGCAATATTAGAAATAGTGAGGCCCTTACCATCGCCAACATGTAAATGATCATTACCACAATAAGGTTCTGAGCTCGTCATACTCGCAAGGTCCGGTGTCACATGATGATTTGCACCTGTATCAGGAAACCAAGTAACAGGAGCAGTTATAGGAGCATTATTAAATGCTAAATTGGCATTAGCTTGTAGATTATGAGTAGCCAATTGAGAGCACTGCTGGGCGGTATGTCCATAGTCATAACACAGCTGACACTTCGCAGTTCTGTTATAGCCTCCCAATCGGTTTCCTTGTTGCCCAAACTGCTGACCAGAGCCAGATGAAAACCGGTTTTGCTGTTGTCCAAATTTCGGACCTGAACCATAACCATAACTATTATTTGCTGAGTCTGAACTATAGCCATGATTCCCACGATTGTAGCTACGATTACTCTGTCTCCAACCCCCACGAAATCGGCCCCTTCTTCCAGTACTGGAACCAAACTGACGCTGCCCAAAAAATGCAGATGGCTGCTGTGATGGAGTTGGTAACAGAGGAGCTGTTACAGCAGGATGGAGTGAAGCCTTATGGAGAAATTCATGTGTGAGGAGATGGCTATGGAGGTCTGTGTAAGAGATGGGATCAGCCTTAGTGGACAGGCTGGTTACCAGATCCTTAACATCACTGCGTAACCCCCGAAACACATACAAATTAAATTCGGCCATGGAGATTGGTCTGCCAGCAGCTGCAAGTTCATCAAACAAGGCCTTAGCCTTCTGCAAATAAGTGCTGGCAGAGTCATCGTGCTGTCGTAAATCTTGGAATGCACCGTGGAGCTGCATAATCCGTGAGTTTGAAGGGGAAGCAAGGGCAGTTTCCAGCGTTGTCCAGATTTCTTGAGAAGTTTTACAATCCACAACTAGATGCAGCACTTCTGTGGAGAGCGAGGATAAAAGAGCACTCATGATGAGGTGATCTTGTTGTGTCCATAGTAGATATGAAGGATTGACCGATGGTAAGGATGTTGTAGTAGATATAAGATGAGAGGGAGGACATGGTGAGGTGCCATCAACAAAGGAGTACACACCTTGGCCCAAGAGAAACGGTTTCATCTGCATCCTCCAATACAAGAAATTGGTATTGGAGAGTCGTAAGGAGATTACCTGCTGCGTATTAGAAAGAGGAATGATGGCAGACCTGTTCATGGTATCTAGAGAAGAGTTCATAGGAACTATGCTTGCAGTAGCAGCTGCTAAAGAGGATTGAGAGATTGGTGCAACAGCAGCACCATGTTGAAGTTCTTGGTTGTCCATTGGCAAGAGAGAGGGAGAGGCAGACAGACAAGTGAGGGAGGAAGGGCTGAAAGAAACTACCCTGAATGAAGACGGAAGCAGAGGAGTGCAACGGTCTGGAGGAGGAGATGACCGAACAATAAACCAGAAGCGTGAAGGAAGATTTTGTTGCTGCTCTGATACCAAGTTGAGTTTCGTAAAGAGATTGAATTAATGTATAATGTGTTGGATGCCAATCACAGCAGCCCTTCCTTGATATTAATACCTTTAGGGTTGTGTATAATACAAGGGTGGAATCTATTATACATGATAATTATTCCTATACAAGGTATTTACATATATATAGGACTCTTTCCATAATACATATGATTTTTTCTCTTCTCTCATGTACTGTAATTATTACTGTAGCATTATAAAGTTTTTCTATGCAGGTTGTTCTATCAATTCACAACTTTTGACTAAATACCTGAACTATACTTCAGGAGAGATGATGTAATTTATTCTTAAACAATATATAATATATGATGAAACTTTATGTGGAAATAATTTCATATCCATGTTATTGTGATATTAATTACGCTATACTACGTGATAAACAAGACTTAAACTGATATAATTTGGTATATATGAGACAAATTATTTTGCATTTCGAAACTAATGTGAAAGTGATAACGTGCAAGGAGACGAGAAGGGAGCACCAATGATATCCACTACGGTTCGGCCATTAGTAAACCTTCCGGTGGTTCCATTTGGGAAGTCAATTCCATATGGGCGGTAATTGGCCTTAGCAGCTGTGACAAGGTTGTTGTTGTTGCCACTATCCGCCAACGAGTCTCCAAATATGAAAAAACAAGGCACCTGTGGAGCGGCATGAGCACAATTTTGCAAATTCGACACCAGCCTCAATAGGAAAAGTAGGAAGCACCATACTTTGATCTTGTCTGCCATTTCTAATCAATTTGCAGGAAATTAAGGTGGGAGCGGTTGAGAAGTATTTGAAGCAATGGAGTTTGAAAACTGCGAGGAGAACAAAGGAATCAATGGTAACACAGCCTGATGAAAACGTTGGGATTATATAGGGTTGGAAGAGGAGTGCAATGCTACAGACATGGTAGCAGTAAATTATTTATATTATTATTATTATTATTATAGTTCACTTTGAATATTTACTTTTAGGTTATTTATATTATTATTTATATGTTTTGAATATTTGCTTTTGCTCATATTTTTTTAAAAAATAGCTTTCTTAATTATCTTTTCTTTATTTGGCTATGACGAATGATTTA
The DNA here is from genome assembly GCF_000002775.5 of Populus trichocarpa. Classification (NCBI taxonomy): domain Eukaryota; kingdom Viridiplantae; phylum Streptophyta; class Magnoliopsida; order Malpighiales; family Salicaceae; genus Populus; species Populus trichocarpa. The sequence goes on along the minus strand of NC_037303.2, from coordinate 1,159,576 downwards.
AACTACTTTTATGAGATTTTGAAATCAATTATTACTTTTAAATAAAATTTCAGACATTTCTATTCTTATTATTTCTAGAAATTATCTAGTTTCGACCATACATTGCATCAATAATGAAAACTAAAAAGTTTTATAGTTTAGCATTTATTCAAAATAGACATGTTTACTCCCTAAGGTAAATTTATTTTATTTCCAGAAAAATGGAAAAATAACGATTTTTTAAATGAACTATATCAGATAAGTGATAACATAAATTGTATGTATTAAAAAAATAACAAAAAAAAATTGGTATGATTTTTTATATTTCCCTTTTAAATTAAATACTGGGGATACAATATTTGAGTTTATTCATCATCGTTTATATTTTTAGTTCATGTATACGGATACAAATTTATCATATACTTGGAATAATATATAAAACACCTTACTCAATTATTATAAAAAACACCTTGATTATTATAAAGCATATTAGATTTTTTTAAAATCCAATTATAGGTGTATACGGACCATTTCTAGATTTAAAAAGAATGTTTGGTCCATTTTGCAACGTGATAAAATATAATTGAAACTGTATTTTATCTCAATTATATAATTTTTAATGTATTTAATTAATTAATAAATACTATAATTTTATATGGATTCTACTGAAAATCCTCTTAGAACTTTGATTAACAAAAAAAACTATAATATAGTTATATTTTTAAAAAACTTATATTTTCAAACCATAATTATAAAAACAACTAACACACATGAAATTTGCAACTATTACTCTTGAGGCTACACCAAGGCAGGTGTAGCGTGGGATCAACTCATTTAATATATTTTTTCATATATACTTGGCATTAATTTAGAATTCAATTTCCCGGCGACCCACTAATTTAGAATTCAATTTCCCGGCGACCCCCACCTTGTGCACGGACCATGCTTAATATCTCTATAGACATTATATTGACCGAAAGAAATAAATTATGTAACTGAATGCTGAAATTAACCCCTCGATAACATCATCAAATGAGATTTGCAAGCAATCTTCGAACGAGATCATAATAATAATAATAATAATAATATACAATTCGAATGAAGGAGATGATTAAGATGATTAATTCTAAATTAATAAAATATAAAAGAATAAAATTGAAAGTAAAACTTTAATGAAAAAAAAAACGTGGAAAGAAAGCAGTAGAAGATGGAACTAATAAAAAAAAAAGTATTTATATGAAATGGAGGCTACATCTCAAGAGGTGATTTTTTCGGTTAGTGATCAATATTGGCGGCTGATTTGGTGACCTCTACACGTATTTTGGAGTCCTTAATTTCATATCGGCCGTAATTCAAAAGGTTGAAGTCATCGTTTTGTCTTAAATTGGGAAGACTAGACAACTAACCCTTAAAAATCGAAAGAATTACCTAATTTCTGGCGCCGGAGAGGTGCTTCAGTACTTTTTTTATAATTTTTTGTTTTGTTTTGTTTTTATTTTTTTTATCCATGTATTTTTTTTTATAGTCTAATTCTATTGAGATATAGTTTTAAATTATATACAAAAACAAAATTAGAAAGAGGATCATAATGTAAAATACAAAAAAAAAACACATGATGGATCATAGTTTTTATAATTTTTATTTTAATTCTAAAAGTTCATTTTACTTATTTTTAAGTTTATTAATTTGAGATATAAAAAAGAAAACAACAAGAAAATAATGAAAAAAAATAAAAGTTGATGGTTGGCCAAATTATAACCATTAAAAAAGTATTTCTTAATATTAATAGGTTTTATTTGATGAAAGGAATTTTATTGAGATGTTTTTTTTCCTTTATTTTTTATGAAAAAATAGATCAGGGTTAATAGGTAATTTTTACTCCAATTTAATTTTGTGTTTTAAACTAATTTTAAAATGTTTTTAGTTGGGAGATTGATTTGTTAACATAATATGAATGTTTATTAAATATTTTAAATTGTATTTTTCTTTCTTCATGTAGATGTTATCGATAAGAGAATTACTATCATTAATTATTATTTGAAGTTCCCATTTTATTGCCGGATGATCTATTAAAATTTATTCTATATATATATATATATATATATATTATTGCATTATTTTCAACTATATCACATAAATTGGTAAATATAAGTTAATTCAGCAGGATGTTTACGATTTTACTTCTCCTTCTATCACTAATAAGATATCTTCAATAGGTGAAAATAGTGAGAGCATTTATAGATATGGGAACCAAAAGCTTCGCCAGCCAATATTTGGCCTTTCTTTAAAAAAATTATGCATGCAACTTAGTCTGCACAATTTAAGGAGAATCTTCTATACCTATTCATAGATGTGAGAATTGATGGGGTTTTGTTGTAACTCAATTTTTTACCATAATTTTTGTATATGTATTTAAAATAAAATAAAAAAGTCTAAAAAATATATTTTTTTCAATAAATTTATCTATTTTGTTATTTTTATTTAATTTTTGTGTGTAAGAAATATTAAAAACGTAAAAAAAATATATAAATCGATGTAGCTGGGGTTGCAATTGGACCAATATTTAAATATGACGAGCAAAAATAAGGTTAAAAATTTTTAAGTCATAATTAAGGTCTGAATCAAAGAGAAATGGGTTTAAATTGGTTTAATTTGGCTAAAATTAAAAGCAATTAAGGTTCAAGGATGAGTTTGGAATAAGTAGCCAAGTTATAAAATCAATTGAGGGCTTGATTGAAAGAGAGAAATTTGAAATTTGAAGTCAATTTGGCTTAAAAATAAAGAATTGGAGGAATAAGGATCAGATTGAGTAAAGCAGAGAATTTAGAGGGTGAATTTTATTTTTGTTAGGGACTGAATTGAAAGAAATTAAGAAAAAAGATGGAAATTAACCAAGCATAAGAAATTGAAAAACTAGGAACCAAGGAGCAAAATGCGCCGAAATGGAGAGACTATAATGAAGTTTGGCACAATTAAATCAAAGAAAAGAAGAAACCCTAACCAAGACTCAAAACGACGTCATTTCAAATTAAATGAAACAGTGCATTTTGAGTGAAAAGGGAAGAGCAACAGTTGGAGTTTCAAAATAAACGGCGCCGTTTTGTTCATGGCATTTGCAGATTTTTGGGCAGGAAAGAGGCAAAATCAGTGAGGTCTCAAGCAACTTTAGGGCTTAGTTTCGGTCCTGATTAAGTCTCTTTATGGTGCAGAAACGATGGAAATGTGTCTTCTAACATATCAGCTACAATCTTGGTGCACGAAATCAGAGTTTAATTTCCAGAATCAGCTAAATCAACCTCCCTCCATGACTAACTATCGTTCTTTCCATTTGGATGTGAGATTTAGATTGCAAAATCTAACCCTATCTCGATGAATCAAGTAAAGAGCATGTTTTTTAATATGTTGGCTAGCTACAATGATACAAGAAATCAGGCTTTAACTCTTAGAATTCGCATTAGATTTCGTATCAAACATGCTCACTTAATTAACCTCCTCCCAATACCAGCAGCCATCCTTTTTATTTTGATGAAAGATTTAGCTTTCAAAATTTGATCCTGTCTCCATTAATCAAGCAAAAATCATGTTTTATGATATATTGGATACAATCACGATACAAGAGATCATGTTTTAACTCTCCGAATCCACTACAGATTCTTAGCCAAACGTGCCCTCTCAGTCACTTTTCTTCAAAGACCAGCAGTCCAGCCCTTCCATTCTTATTCAAGACCTAACCTTTAAACTTTGATTCTCTCCCCATAAATCAAGGGGCCAAATTAAAAATAATCATTTCACATAAAATCGGTGTCGTTTTCAACGCACACTGTTTGTCATCTCCTCATCCTAAAGACCTGATCAACAGGAGACACATCCAGCTGATCATGGACCACGATGCCCATGATCCCTCACGGAACATGCCTCATTTCTGGAGGCATGAACACACGACCTTCTCTGACTTTATAAAAGCTAGAGAAAAGCCTCACAGGAAAAAGGACAGGCTAAAAAACACGCAGAGAAAAATTTATGTACATGAGTTAATAATTTATCTTAAAAAAAAATTATATATTTATTTAATAGCTCAGGGCAAGAAAAATTCCTGGCTCCGTCCTTGTTCCCAACATCTATTAAACTATTTTTTAAATTTGCTTTTTGAGTTTTTTAGGTTTCCAAATGCATGTAATAACATAGATGTTGATTTGAGAGGGAAAGATGAGAGAAAATCATAAAAATAAAACAAAAATGTGATAAAATTAACCTTTTGTTAGTTTTTTAATAATGAAGAGCAAAATTTAAACTAGAAGAGTAGAACTGGAAATTTGATAATTTATAAGCACCAAAAAGATAGTTTATCCAAATATTTCGTAAGAAAACGATCTTGTATATCATTCTTGAGGTACAAGTTACAGCATATTGTCAGACTGTTTTTTTTTTTTTTTTCGTTTACAAGAAGTCATATTGTTCGACTGCTGTTTTACATAATTTTATCATCGTGGCAAAGTGACCGAGACCACATTATTTCTATAAATTATTTATTAAATTATTTATGGAATATTATCTTCCTTGAGTTAGATCTGCATGTTAACTGATTAAATGACTGATATCGGTTGGATAAGCATCAGATGGAAGAAAGGCATTGTACGATCTTCTTGCAGTGACTTGGTTCATAGCTTCGGTAGGATGAACTGCATCCCAAAACACATATTCAGTCCTATTTTGGCATGGGGTTGAGTCTTGAATGCATCGGCCATCACTACGTGCTGGACAACATTCAACGTTTGTAACCCTAAACCCTGTTATGCTCAAAACAGACAATTTCCATTGCTTAGAACCAAATAGTAATCATTAAAACAAGAAATTATTAGGTATACTGTGAATCGTACTCCTTGTATACTGAGTAATTCCTCGTATTAATAAATTGTAACATCCTCCACCAACAGGTTGGATGACTTACCGAGCACAGAAGGATCGCCAGATGACAATATCCCAGTAGAATTCAAGTATATAAAGCGCGCGTCATTCAACTCTCTATTCAGTTGATCAACAAGTGATACGAGTCCTGCGTTAAAAGGGAGGACTGCGTTGTTTTTATTGGTCACACAAGAGAGATTGTTGCGGCATAGAGTAGAAAATGAGTAAGGAATGCTGCCTATTGCTCCAAGTCCATGCAAGGCAATTTTCCTGGCTCCTAGGTGGTACAGAAGCTGAAGAAAAATAGAAACAAAAGACATAAATTCACAAAAAAGATAAATTAAAATATATATGGAATATAATGCATAAATTAAGGTACAAATACAATTATTAAAAATAAATTATAGTGTTCAAGCTCTAACTACGAATCCTCAATCAATAAAATAGATGGATACAAGAATAAGAGAAAAAATCACATCTAGTCCCATAAAAAATGATAAGTATTTCTTATATTTTTCTCTCTTTCTTCTTGTATCCAAGTATCAATGTCTATATTTTGAGCATCATAAAATTTCTCGCGAAACGGATAGTAATACCAACCTTTATTTGCTGACTATACTGGTCAATTAAAACCTTGGCATATTGATCAGGGGTGTATAATCGGCTTGTTGTATAATTGCTAGGCATGAAGTAGTTGTTTAAGTAGTCATTACGGCCCAAGCTGACATAATATAAGCACTTATTAAGGTAATTTTCTGCTGCCTGCTTAGTCCCTAGTAATTGAATCGAGCGATTGAATGTAGCAGCATGATTTTGCAATTGCTCATTTAGGCTGATTCTATCACCCTGGAACATGTCAACAGAAATAGGAAAACAAAAAAAAAAGATAGAAGTTAAATCATAGGACGTTGTAAAAATACTCACAGGCAAAAAATTAATACAACGTAAATTATTTGGTACCAGTTGCCTTCCACTCTCATCACGAATCCCTGCTGACCCAGATGCATAGTTAACACCAACCAATATGTCTCTGCCTCTAGCAGTTGCAAATGGTGGAATAAATTGGTTAAAGCCCAGAAGTTCACCTGCAAATGCCCAAATGTGATGTCTATTCACCATCTGAACCGTATCCGTATGTGCAAATAAATTGTTCTGCTATGATCACGGTTAAGGGGATTTTGACATATAAATTCTATGGTGAAAGAGATAGACACAAGAAAAGAGAGAGGAAAAAAAAAAACTAAGAAGTAATTTTTTAAGAAGAAGAAAGACATTATTATCATTTTGAACATCTATATGATTTTTTCTCTTCTCTCATGTACTGTAATTATCACTGTAGCATTATAAAGTTTTTCTATGCAGGTTGTTCTATCAATTCACAACTTTTGACTAAATACTGCGTGTAATTCTTGAACTATATTTCATGAGAGATGATGTAATTTATTCTTGAACAATAATATATGATGAAACTTTACGTGAAGCTATTAATCAATATATTTCGCTATACTACGAGATGGTATATATATATGAGAAAAATTATTTTGCATTTCGAAACTAATATGAAAGTGATAAGGTGCAAGGAGATGAGAAGGGAGCACCAATGATATCCACTGTGGTTCGGCCATTAGTAAACCTTCCGGTGGTTCCATTAGGGAAGTCAATTCCATATGGGCGGTAATTGGCCTTAGCAGCCGTTACAAGGTTGTTGTTGTTGCCACTATCCGCCAACGAGTCTCCAAATATGAAAAAACAAGGCACCTGTGGAGCTGCATGAGCACAATTTTGCAAATTCGACACCAGCTTCAATAGGAAAAGTAGGAAGCACCATACTTTGATCTTGTCTGTCATTTCTAATCAATTTGCAGGAAATTAAGGTGGGAGCTGCTGAGAAGTATTTGAAGCAATGGAGTTTGAAAACTGTGAGGAGAACAAAGGAATCAATGGTAACACAGCCTGATGAAAACGTCGGGATTATATAGGGTAGGAAGAGGAGTGCAATGCTACAGACATGGTAGCAGTAAATTATTTATATTATTATTATTATTATTATTATAGTTCATTTTGAATATTTACTTTTAGGTGATAATATAAATTGTATGTATTAAAAAAATGACAAAAAATTGGTATTATTTTTTATATTTCCCTTTTAAATTAAATACTAACGTTTTTTATTTATTTATTAATGATCCTATTATTCTTATTATTTAAACTAAGAGCATAATATTCATGATAAATTAAAATTTACTCTTCATTTGGGAAAGGGAGATTCCTCACATTAATTAAGATAAAGAATGATCACTTTATCCCAAGCACAATATTATTACTTGAAACGTTGCCGTTCCTAGCTAGTTCACTTTCTTGGCCTCTTTTTCAGCATTTCTTGAGGTGGTTTGGGCATTAGCGCTGCGTATGGGAGTCTTTGATCAGTTATTTTGCTAGTAATTCAAAGGTAAATTCCAATGTCTAATGCCACGCTAGATTTAAAAACTGTATTTTGTTTCGATTATAATTTTTAAAGTATTTAATTAATCAATAAATACTATAATTTTACATCAACCCTACTGAAAATTCTCTTAAAACTTTAATTAATAAAAAAACTATAATATAGTTATATTTTTTAAAAAATTATATTTTTAAATCATAACTATAAAAACAACAAACACACGTGAAATTTGCAACTATTACTCTTAAGACAGGTGTAGTGTGGGATCACAACTCATTTAATATATTTTTTCATAAATACTTGGCATTAATTTTGAATTCAATTTCCCGGCGACCCGCACCTTGTGCACGGACCATGCTTAATATCTCTATAGACATTATATTGACCGAAAGAAATAAATTATGTAACTGAATGCTGAAATTAACCCCTCGATAACATCATCAAATGAGATTTGCAAGCAATCTTCGAACGAGATCATAATAATAATAATAATAATAATAATATACAATTCGAATGAAGGAGATGATTAAGATGATTAATTCTAAATTAATAAAATATAAAAGAATAAAATTGAAAGTAAAACTTTAATGAAAAAAAAAACATGGAAAGAAAGCAGTAGAAGATGGAACTTAAAAAAAAAAAAAAAACCTATTTAAATGAAATGGAGGCTACATCTCAATAGGTGATTTTTTCGGTAGTGATCAATATTCGCGGCTGATTTGGTGACCTCTACACGTATTTCGGAGTCCTTAACTTTATATTGGCCGTAATTCAAAAGGCTGAAGTCACCGTTTTATCTTAAATTGGAAGAATTACCTAATTTCTGGCGCTGGAGAGGTCCTTCAGTACTTTCTTTATAATTTTTTGTTTTGTTTTTTTTATTTTATCCATGTATTTTTTTTATTTTTTTATAATCTAATTCTATTGAGATATAGTTTTAAATTTTATACAAAGACAAAATTAAAAAAAACATCATAAAGTAAAATACAAAAAAAAAAAAAACACATGATGGATCATAGTTTTTATAATTTTTATTTTCATCTAAAAATTCATTTTATTTATATTTAAGTTTATTAGTTTGAGATATAAGAGAGAAAACAACCAGAAAAAAATGAAAAATAATAAAAGTTAACGGTTGGCCAAATTATAGCCATTAAAAAAGTCTTTCTTAATGTTAATAGGTTAATAGGTAATTTTTACTTTAATTTAATTTTGTGTTTTAAACTGATTTTAAAATGTTTTGAGTTGAGAGATTGATTTGTTAACATAATATGAATGTTTAATTTTGTTAGGGACTGAATTGAAAAAAATTAAGAAAAAAATGGAAATTAACCAAGCATAAGAAATTGAAAAACTAGGAACCAAGGAGCAAAATGCGCCGAAATGGAGAGACTATAATGAAGTTTGGCACAATTAAATCAAAGAAAAGAAGAAACCCTAACCAAGACTCAAAACAACATCATTTCAAATTAAATGAAAAAGTGCATTTTGAGTGAAAAGGGAAGAGCAACAGTTGGAGTTTCAAAATAAACGTCGCCGTTTTGTTCATGGCATTTGCAGATTTTTGGGCAGGAAAGAGGCAAAATCAGTGAGGTCTCATGCAACTTTAGGGCTTAGTTTCGGTCCTGATTAAGTCTCTTTATGGTGCAGAAACAATGGAAATGTGTCTTCTAACATATCAGCTACAATCTTGGTGCACGAAATCAGAGTTTAATTTCCAGAATCAGCTAAATCAGCCTCCCTCCAAGACTAACTATCGTTCTTTCCATTTGGATGTGAGATTTAGATTGCAAAATCTAATCCTATCTCGATGAATCAAGTAAATAGCATGTTTTTTAATATGTTGGATAGCTGCAATGATACAAGAAATCAGGCTTTAACTCTTAGAATCCGCATTTGATTTTGTGTCAAACATGCTCACTCAATTAACCTCCTCCCAATACCAGCAACCATCCTTTCGATTTTGATGAAAGATTTAGCTTTCAAAATTTGGTCCTATCTCCATGAATCAAGCAAAAATCATGTTTTATGATATATTGGATACAATCACGATACAAGAGATCATGTTTTAACTCTTCGAATCCAAAAACAAAAATAATACGGTAATAAATGAATGAATAAAAAATATTTGAGAACTGAGTTAAGAGAATACAAATTTGAAGTTTGAGGATTGAATTATAATTTAGGGGTCACTTTGGTTAAAAAAATGAAAGAATTGGAAGTTTGGTGATTTAATTGAACTCGAAATTGTTTAATTAATGAAATCAGAGACCCAATTGTTAAATGTTAGAAGTTTAGGGGCCAAATTAAAAATAGTCATTTCGTGTGAAATCGGTGTCGTTTTCAACGCACACTGTTTATCATCTCCTCATACTGAAGACTGGATCAATAGGAGACATAGCCAGCAGATCATGGACCACGATGCCTATGATCCCTCACGGAACGTGCCTCATTTCTTGAGGCATGAACACACGACCTTCCTGGCTTTATAAAAGCTAGAGAAAGGCCTCACAGGGAAAAAGACAGGCTAAAAAACACACAGAGAGAAAGACAGAAATGAAAAAAAACACTGGAACAACACAGGAGCCGAGAACGAAGGCAAAATAAGAGAGGGGGAGAGAGCCAGACGCAGAGAGATAGAGTGATAAACCAGAGAACCAAGAACGAACGAACGAAAAAACAAGAAAACTGTAAACCCCCGGTTATAATTTTTTTGGGTATTTAAAAGATGAGAAATTTAACCAATAGTAAAATTGGTTAAATTAAATTAAAGAAACCTAAATCAAGATAAAAATAGTGAAATTAATGAAATGAAAAGTGAATATAGTACTAAATCATTTTAAAGAAAAACATTTGTGAGGACAAAATGAATACGTAAGATCAAGAGAGGTCAATATTCAAATAACAAAAGGTTGGGAGTTTATGTACAAATGATAAAAAAGGGGTGGGGATAAATGTGCAATTAACAAGATGTTAGAACTATAAATATCATTCTATTTTCTCTCTTGGAGGGACTAGCAAGAGTAAGAGAGGGTTTAGAGAGGGACTGGAGAGAAGATATATTGATGGCAGATCAACCGACAGCTATAACTTCACCTTCCACCGTTGGATCAGCACGATATTCAGATATGTTGTTCTTATCCATGTCCTGTACATTGTCACCGTAGGGATTTTCTATATCAGTCCTCGTTTGAGAGATATCGAGGGAGGAAAATATCTGGGAAAATACACTTCTGGACAGTCTTCTTTGCTATCTGTTTTCTCCTTCAGCCACCGTTGGATTAGGCTATAACTTGGATATGTTGTTCTTCCTGATTCTGTCTAGATTCGGAAGGGTAGAGATTTGAAACAAAAATTCGGTATAGAAGTTGTGTATCTCGCACAGTAGGTCTGCAAGTTTGAGGTCAGTTTGGTTAAACCCATATTTCTGGAAATTTCACCATTTGATGAAGTTAATATTCGGATATGTTATACTCATAATAATGCATTATAACTTGACAGTATGGATTGTTTGGAATATTATTCGTTTGTTATTTATGGTTGATTGAAATTGTTGTCAAGGATTGTGTTTAGAAGAATATTGTTCGGAAAGTTTGTAAAATCGATAAGAATGTTTTATTTTGACGTTAAGAGGGAAGATTGAAATAAATAAGAAAAATTGGCTCTTATAAAGATATTTTTTGACACTCTTAAACGATATGTGATATGGCCAGGGGTTGAGATAAAAGAGAAAAAGTTAAATTGTGGATGTTGTGTGTAAATGAAAAGGTTGATGAATCTGGACAGATTCATCTCCTGACTTTTGGAGAGAATTCGAGTAGGAGGATGAGAGAATTATGATCAAGTTTCTTCATAGTAATTGTAGTTTTGGATGTTAGCTAACAAATAAAATTAGACTTGCTCAATATGGAGCTGTAGAACCCCAGCTATGGGTCATCAACCGAGATTGGGTCCTGACAGACCCTGTAGGGTAGTGTTTGTTGATGAGCAATTTTGACTATCTCAAAGGGAGAACTGGGTTCTCCTTCCTTCAGAGAACTTGTAGCCTCGTGTATTAGCTTTCCAACGATACTAATCCCGCTTGAAACAGAGTTCAATAACTCTAGATATAGTTAAAAATGTGATGAGTGTTCAGACAGTAACAGTTCAAATGTCTAGACAAATTAATTCTTTTTTTCCTAATTAAGTCCAATATTATCAACTATATATATTATACTCAAGCACGTATAATTTTAGGTAAGTAAAATCAATTGATCCTACTAAAAAAACTAAAATTAAAAAGTCCAAAAGAAAAAAAAAATTGGTTAAAATTTAATTTGGTCCCTCTAAAGTCATCAATATTTGCTTCTATACCTTAAAATCTCTCAATGCTACCGTTGTGGTTTTCTAAACGTTTCAATGCCACTCCCAACCATCAACTAAACTATTTTTTAAATTTGCTTTTTGAGTTTTTTAGGTTTCTAAATGCATGTGATAACATAGATGTTGATTTGAGAGGGAAAGATGAGAGAAAAATCATAAAAATAAAACAAAAATGTGATAAAATTAACCTTCTGTTAGTTTTTAATAATGAAGAGCAAAATTTAAACTAGAAGAGTAGAACTGGAAAGTTGATAATCTATATGCACGAAAAAGATAGTTTATCCAAATATTTCGTAAGAAAACGATCTTATATATCATTCTTGAGGTACAAGTACATGCATGTTACAGCATATTGTCAGACTGTTTTTTTTTTCTTTTTCGTTTACAAGAAGTCATATTATTAGACTGCTGCTTTGCATAATTTTATCATCGTAACAAAGTGACCAAGACCACCTTATTTTTTATAAATTATTTATTATATTATTTATGGAATATTATCTTCCTTGACTTAGATCTGCATGTTAACTGATTAAATGACTGATATCGGTTGGATAAGCATCAGATGGAAGAATGGCATTGTACGATCTTCTTGCAGTGAATTGGTTCAAAGCTTCGGTAGGATGAACTGCATCCCAAAACGCATATTCAGTCCTATTTTGGCATGGGTCTTGAATGCATTGGCCATCACTACGTGCTGGACAACATCCAACGTTTGTAACCCTAAACCCTGTTATGCACAAAACAGACAATTTCCATTGCTTAGAGCCAAATATATAGTAATCATTAAAACAAGAAATTATTAGGTATACTGTGAATCGTACTCCTTGTATACTGAGTAATTCCTCGTATTAATAAATTGTAACATCCTCCACCAACAGGTTGGATGACTTACCGAGCACAGAAGGATCGCCAGATGACATCCCAGTAGAATTCAGGTATATAAAGCGTGCGTCATTGAACTCTCTATTCAGTTGATCAACAAGTGATACAAGTCCTGCGTTAAAAGGGAGGACTGCGTTGTTTATATTGGTCACACAAGAGACATTGTTGCGGCATAGAGTAGAAAATGAGTATGGAATGCTGCCTATTGGTCGAAGTCCAGGCAAGGCAATTTTCCTGGCTCCTAGGTGGTACAGAAGCTGAAGAAAAATAGAAACAAAAGACATAAATTCACAAAAAAGATAAATTAAAATATATATGGAATATAATGCATAAATTAAGGTACAAATACAATTATTATATCTTGAACATAATAAAATTTCTTCAGAACCGAACTAGAAAGCGTGCGAAACGGATAGCAATACCAACCTTTATTTGCTGACTGTACTGGTCAATTAAAACCTTGGCATATTGATCAGGGGTGTATAATCGGCTTGTTGTATAATTGCTAGGCATGAAGTAGTTGTTTAAGTAGTCATTACTGCCCAAGCTGACATAATATAAGCACTTATTAAGGTAATTTTCTGCTGCCTGCTTAGTCGCTAGTAATTGAGTCAAGCGACTGAGTGTAGCAGCATGATTTTGCAATTGCTCATTTAGGCTGATTCTATCACCCTGGAACATGTCAACGGAAATAGGAAAACAAAAAACAAATATAGAAGTTAAATCATACGACGTTGTAAAAATACTCACAGGCAAAAAATGACTACAACGTAAATTATTTGGTACCAGTTGCCTTCCACTCTCATCACGAATCCCTGATGCCCCAGATACATAGTTAACACCAACCAATATGTCTCTGCCTCTAGCAGTTGCAAATGGTGGAATAAATTGGTTAAAGCCCAGAAGTTCACCTGCAAATGCCCAAATGTAATGTCTATTCACCATCTGAACCGTATCCGTATGTGCAAATAAATTGTTCTGCTATGATCACGGTTAACGGGATTTTGACATATAAATTCTATGGTGAAAGAGATATACACAAGAAAAGAGAGAAACAAAAAAAAAAAAAAACTAAGAAATAATTTTTTATGAAGAAGAAAGACATTATTATCATTTTGAATAGATAAGAGTGAAATTCAAAGAAGACACAGTTTTCATGGTAGAATTGTTGAACAGATAAGAGTCTTTTTTTAATTTTTGGAACATGCAAGACATTAGACAACGTAAAAACTCGTTTAGGAGTACGTAAAATATTATAGGCTGTATTAGATATGACAACTCACTTACCATCACCAACATGTAATTGATCATTACCGAGATAAGGTTCTGCGTGTGTCATACCAGTATTTTTTGGAGTAACATGTTGATTGGCGTCGGTGTCAAGAAACCAAGTGGCAGAATTTTCTGTGGATGCGTCACTGAATGAGAAGTTGGCAGAGGCGTGATTACCATGTTGCACAAGCTGGGGGCATTGCTGTACAGAGTGCCCAAATATATTGCAAAGTTGGCACTCAATCGGTCGCTGCCACTAACCAGCATTACTGGTTCTACTTTGCTGCCAATCTGAACGATTCTGCTGCCAAGTCCCACGCTGTTGCTGTTGGAAGCTGCTGCTGTGACCTCTGACAGATGGAGCACCATATTGAGTTGGAGAGCGCATATTCCTCCACCCATTGTGTCTACCTCTGCCACGTTGAAAGGATGAACTGCTACCATTAAAACCAAAAAAAGAACGCTGGGCAGTGAAGGCAGAGGGGGACTACACAGGTGTTGGTAGTAACGGTGCAGCCATAGGGAGAGGATGAAGGGAGCTCCTGTGTAAAAACTTATGAGTAGATAAATGACTATGCAACTCAGAATATGGTAGAGGATCAGATTTTGTAGATAAACTAGTAACCAAGTCACGAAATTCATTGTGAAGGCCCCTAAACACTATAGGTTGAAGTCGGTGAAGGAGATGGGACGTCCTGCGGCAGCTAGCTTATCAAATAATCCTTTAGCCTTGTGCAGATAGGCGGTGACGGTATCATCACCTTGGCGAAGGTCTTGAAGACAGCCATGCAATTGCATGATTCTAGAGTTGGATGGAGACGCAAGAGCACGTTCTAGCGTGCTCCATACACTAGCAGATGTTGGAAAATCCACTACAAGGTGAAGAACGTCTGTGGATAGAAAGGAGAGGAGTGCACTGAGGATGAGTTGATCTTGCTGTTTCCATGTCAAGAAGGCAGGGGAAAAACCAGAACTAAAGGCAGGTGAAGTGGCAGAAACATCACTGTGCGGAGAGGGACACATCGTTGAGCCATCGACAAAGGAAAACACACCTTGACCGATCAAATAAGGCTTCATCTGCATACGCCAAAATAGATAATTTTTGTTGGTAAGTTTGAGATTGATGACATGTTGTGTGTTTGAAAGAGAAATGATGGCTGGTGGTGCTGCAGGGGCTGAGGAGAAAGATAAGGGTGTAGGAACAGACATACTGGTGGAAGCAGGAGCTACAAGGGAGGATGAGGTAGCAGTAGCAGGCATACTGTCATTGATGCCAGCTGCAGTAGCAGCAGAGGAATCCATTAGAGAGGCTGAAGAAGCTGGAGAAGTCGAATAGAAACTGCTGGAAGGTTGTGCCTATTGGGGAGAGAATAAACGTGCTGCAACAATTATTTTGCACAAAAGAGAAGGTTGTGCCGATTAAGGAGAAAAGAATCTGTTTAGATGTTTTCGGCTCTGATACCAAGTTGAAGCAGAAATTGTAATTGATTGAAGGGTGTACAAATCTGTAGCCATCTCTTTTATATATATAACTAGGGCAACATACAATAGTTACTGTGTAGCGTACTGCGCAGGATAAATATATACAGGAAAATACAATATTTCCTATATTACATCACATATCATAATATAACTCAATTTTTTACCATAATTTTTGCATATATATTTAAAATAAAAAAAAGTCTAAAAAATATATTTTTTTCGATAAATTTATCTGTTTTGTTATTTTATTTAATTTTTGTGTGCAAGAAATATTAAAAACATAAAAAAAAAATATAAAAATCGATGTAACTGGGGTTGCAATTGGACCAATATTTAAATATCACGAGCAAAAATGATGTTTGAAAATTTTTAAGTCATAATTAAGGTCTGAATCAAAGAGAAATGGGTTTAAATTGGTTTAATTTGGCTAAAATTAAAAGCAATTAAGGTTCAAGGATGAGTTTGGAACAAGTAGCCAAGTTATAAAATCAATTGAGGGCTTGATTGAAAGAGAGAAATTTGAAATTTGAAGTCAATTTGGCTTAAAAATAAAGAATTGGAGGAATAAGGATCAGATTGAGTAAAGCATAGAATTTCGAGGGTGAATGTTATTTTTGTTAGGGACTGAATTGAAAGAAATTAAGAAAAAAGATGGAAATTAACCAAGCATAAGAAATTGAACAACTAGGAACCAAGGAGCAAAATGCGCCGAAATGGAGAGACTATAATGAAGTTTGGCACAATTAAATCAAAGAAAAGAAGAAACCCTAACCAAGACTCAAAACGATGTCATTTCAAATTAAATGAAACAGTGCATTTTGAGTGAAAAAGGAAGAGCAACAGTTGGAGTTTCAAAATAAACGGCGTCGTTTTGTTCATGGCATTTGCAGATTTTTGGGCAGGAAAAAGGCAAAATCAGTGAGGTCTCATGCAACTTTAGGGCTTAGTTTCGGTCCTGATTAAGTCTCTTTATGGTGCAGAAACGATGGAAATGTGTCTTCTAACATATCAGCTACAATCTTGGTGCACGAAATCAGATTTTAATTTCCAGAATCAGCTAAATCAGCCTCCCTCCAAGACTAACTATCGTTCTTTTCATTTGGATGTGAGATTTAGATTGCAAAATCTAACCCTATCTCGATGAATCAAGTAAAGAGCATGTTCTTTAATATGTTGGCTAGCTACAATGATACAAGAAATCAGGCTTTAACTCTTAGAATCCGCTATAGAATTTGTGTCAAACATGCTCTCTCAATTAACCTCCTCCCAATACCAGCAGCCATCCTTTCGATTTTGATGAAAGATTTAGCTTTCAAAATTTGGTCATATCTCCATGAATCAAGTAAAAATCATGTTTTATGATATATTGGATACAATCACGATACAAGAGATCATGTTTTAACTCTCCGAATCCACTACAGATTCTTAGCCAAACGTGCCCTCTCAGTCACCTTTCTTCAAACACCAGCAGTCCAGCCCTTCCATTCTTGTTCAAGACCCAACCTTTAAACTTTGATTCTCTCCCCATAAATCAAGCGAAGAGGGCTTGGTGGCCGGCTTCTAAGCAGATTTTCAATTCAGAATTGTCATAATTTAATTTTTGAATTTTCAAAAACAAAAACAATACTATAAAAAATGAATGAATAAAAAATATTTGAGAACTGAGTTAAGAGAATACAAATTTGAAGTTTGAGGATTGAATTATAATTTGGGAGTCAATTTGGTTAAAAATTGAAAGAATTGGAAGTTTGGTGATTTAATTGAACTTGGAATTGTTTAATTAATGAAATTAGAGACCTAATTGTTAAATGTCAGAAGTTCAAGGGTCAAATTAAAAATAGTCATTTCGTGTGAAATCGGTGTCGTTTTCAACCCACACTGTTTATCATCTCCTCATCCTGAAGACCGGATCAACAAGAGACACAGCCAGCAGATCATGGACCACGATGCCCATGATCCCTCACAGAACATGCCTCATTTCTGGAGGCATGAACATACGACCTTCCTGGCTTTATAAAAGCTAGAGAAAGGCCTCACAGGGAAAAGGACAGGCTAAAAAACACACAGAGAGAAAGACAGAAATGAAAAAAACACTAGAACAACACAGGAGGCGAGAACGAACGCAAAATAAGAGAGGGAGAGAGAGCCAGACGCAGAGAGACAGAGTGATAAACCAGAGAACCAAGAACGAACGAACAAAAAAACAAGAAAACTATAGAGAACAGAAAAACCCAGGAACACGCAGACAGACAGAGAAGAAAAACAGAAGCGATGTCTAGAGCACGCCATCACCATCGTCTTCGACTTCATCTCCCCTGTATCAGGTAAGTTCTTTCTTATTCCCCGCTTTCTTCTCCATTATAATTCATTTGTTCCTCGCACACGCCTGCTACTTGGTAGGCTCACTGCTTGAGCCAGTGACCAGGCTGGACCGGCTGGGTCCAGCTCAGGTCATACCGGCTTGGTCAGACCCAGCCTCACCCAAAAAAAAAAAAAAAACAGAAACAACTATGACCAGGCCATGCCAATTTGTTTTGGGCCAAGGAAGTATTTGACAAAATACACCTTTATGCCAATTCCCTTTATTTTATTCCCCTTTGTTTTAATATCTGGCCAAGCGAGCTCCTCCTTTGTGATATCAGAAAATTGCTTAAAAAATTCAAGGACATTTTTGAATTTATTTGCAAGTACCTCATATTTTTTTTTTTTTAGATATTTCACTATATAACTGATCTGTGAATTTTTACTGTGAAATACAAATTAGTGTATGATACTTTTTAAAAAAATATGAATGCATTGATTTAAAAATCATTTTAATGGTTTATTTACTAACGCCAGAGTTGGGAATACCATATGTTTTTTTTTCCTACGTAATATTTACCAACGTCAGCGTTGAAAGTATGCGTTGTTGAATATACACGAACGTCAAAGTCAGGAATATTACAAGCAAACCATCATAACATAAATCAACAAAAATTTAGCAATTTAAGATAAGAATTAGCAATGTAGCCTGTCTCAGACAGGACATTTAAGTGGTGATAATATCTTTTCTTTTACGTAACCAATCTCGTACCATAGAATTTCTCTTGACCAATTAGGGTTTCTAATGACTATAATATTAGGTAACGACTCTTTAAGCCAGATCTTTTCATATCAAAGAACAAAATGTCAGAATCAATTCTTTAATATTGAATTTTTTAATATTGCCGCGATGTTGGGTGTGACAATAATAATTATAGGATGATGTTCGAGGATTTGATTTGGGATTAAAATCAGTGATTGTTTCCTTTCATTCACCTATAAAATGGCAGACCAGGATAAAAATAACAAGGAGGAGAGGACAAAAAAAAACTCATGAAAATGGTGACACTAGTGAGAGAAAAAAGAAAGGATATAAGAAAGAGAGACAGGCAGAGAGTAAGGGGTAGAAACACATTCAAGGAAAGCAAGAGGAAGGCAAGATTACTTCAATATCAACACACGTTGCCAAGGCAATTGTGTAGTCTTTTTCTTTACAAATTCCAGTTCAGTCTAGGAGAAATCGCTCTGCAGAACCAGCTGGTTCAAACATCTTCGTACACTGATATCTTTTTATAATTTCTATGTAAAGTTTTTGAATTTCCAATTTTATTTTGCTTCTTAATGCTTGAGTGTATGTGTATCAAACTGAAAATCTTGGACTTAACTTTATCAGCTAGAATTTTCTGTGATGGTTGCTTTATGTGATACTAAAATAAATGATCTTTGAGATATGTCAAGAAGTCATATTATTAGACTGCTGTTTTACATAATTTTATCATCGTAACAAAGTGACCAAGACCACATTATTTCTATAAATTATTTATGGAATATTATCTTCCTTGACTTAGATCTGCATGTTAACTGATTAAATGACTGATATCGGTTGGATAAGCATCAGATGGAAGAAAGGCATTGTACGATCTTCTTGCAGTGAATTGGTTCAAAGCTTCGGTAGGATGAATTGCATCCCAAAACACATATTCAGTCCTATTTTGGCATGGGGTTGAGTCTTGAATGCATTGGCCATCACTACGTGCTGGACAACATCCAACGTCTACAACCCTAAACCCTGTTATGCACATAACAGACAATTTCCATTGCTTAGAGCCAAATAGTAATCATTAAAACAAGAAATTATTAGGTATACTGTGAATCGTACTCCTTATATACTGAGCAATTCCTCGTATTAATAAATTGTAACATCCTCCACCAACAGGTTGGATGACTTACCGAGCACAGAAGGATCGCCAGATGACATCCCAGTAGAATTCAGGTATATAAAGCGTGCGTCATTCAACTCTCTATTCAGTTGATCAACAAGTGATACGAGTCCTGCGTTAAAAGGGAGGACTGCGTTGTTTATATTGGTCACACAAGAGAGATTGTTGCGGCATAGAGTAGAAAATGAGTAAGGAATGCTGCCTATTGCTCCAAGTCCAGGCAAGGCAATTTTCCTGGCTCCTAGGAGGTACAGAAGCTGAAGAAAAATAGAAACAAAAGACATAAATTCACAAAAAAGATAAATTGAAATATATATGGGCTATAATGCATAAATTAAGGTACAAATACAATTATTAAAAAACATTTATAGTGTTCAAGCTCTAACTACGAATCCTCATTCAATAAAATAGATGGATACATCTAGTCCCATAAAAAGTGATAAGTATTTCTTATATTTTTCTCTCTTTCTTCTTGTATCCAAGTATCAATGTTTATATTTTGAGCATCATAAAATTTCTCGCGAAACGGATAGCAATACCAACCTTTATTTGCTGACTGTACTGGTCAATTAAAACCTTGGCATATTGATCAGGGGTGTATAATCGGCTTGTTGTATAATTGCTAGGCATGAAGTAGTTGTTTAAGTAGTCATTACTGCCCAAGCTGACATAATATAAGCACTTATTAAGGTAATTTTCTGCTGCCTGCTTAGTCCCTAGTAATTGAGTCAAGCGACTGAGTGTAGCAGCATGATTTTGCAATTGCTCATTTAGGCTGATTCTATCACCCTGGAACATGTCAACGGAAATAGGAAAACAAAAAACAAATATAGAAGTTAAATCATAGGACGTTGTAAAAATACTCACAGGCAAAAAATTACTACAACGTAAATTATTTGGTACCAGTTGCCTTCCACTCTCATCACGAATCCCTGCTGCCCCAGATCCATAGTTAACACCAACCAATATGTCTCTGCCTCTAGCAGTTGCAAATGGTGGAATAAATTGGTTAAAGCCCAGAAGTTCACCTGCAAATGCCCAAATGTAATGTCTATTCACCATCTGAACCGTATCCGTATGTGCAAATAAATTGTTCTGCTATGATCACGGTTAAGGGGATTTTGACATATAAATTCTATGGTGAAAGAGATAGACACAAGAAAAGAGAGAGAAAAAAAAAAAACTAAGAAACAATTTTTTAAGAAGAAGAAAGACATTATTATTATTTTGAATAGACAACCCGTTAACAATTTTTGACTATGCAGGTTGTTCTATCAATTCACAACTTTTGACTAAATACCTGAACTATACCTCAGGAGAGATGATGTAGTTTATTCTTAAACAATATATAATATATGATGAAACTTTATGTGGAAATAACAATATATCACGTTATTGTGATATTAATTACGCTATACTACGTGATAAACAAGACTTAAACTGATATAATTTGGTATATATATTATTGAGACAAATTATAATGCATTTCGAAACTAATGTGAAAGTGATAACGTGCAAGGAGATGAGAAGGGAGCACCAATGATATCCACTACGGTTCGGCCATTAGTAAACCTTCCGGTGGTTCCATTTGGGAAGTCAATTCCATATGGGCGGTAATTGGCCTTAGCAGCCGTTACAAGGTTGTTGTTGTTGCCACTATCCGCCAACGAGTCTCCAAATATGAAAAAACAAGGCACCTGTGGAGCTGCATGAGCACAATTTTGCAAATTCGACACCAGCTTCAATAGGACAAGTAGTAAGCAACATACTTTGATCTTGTATGCCATTTCTAATCAATTTGCAGGAAACTAAGGTGGGAGAACGAAGGAATCGATGGTAACACAGCCTGATGAAAACGTCGGGATTATATAGGGTAGGAAGAGGTGGGCAATGCTACAGACATGGTAACAGTAAATTATTTATATTATTATTATTATTATTATTATTATTATTATAGTTCACTTTTAGTTTCTTTAATGATCTGAGTTTCCTTAACCATTGCTGATCATATTTTTTTTTAAAAATAGCTTTCTTAATTATGTTTTCTTTATTTGGCTATGAGAAATGATTTAAACTACTTTTATGAGATTTTTAAATCAATTATTACTTTTAAATAAAAAACTTTTCACTTTATTTTTTTAATTTGATATTTTGAATATTCGCAAGTCAACTTTCACATATCCACAAGTGTCATCTTGATTACGTGTACACAATTTTTGAAACCATAAATATCTTTGATAAATATATAGTGGTTGACTATAGGTGTCTTTCAATGCACAGAAGGCTACCTCTCTCTTTAAGAATTACTTTTCTGAAAGAAAAAAAAAAAAAAACGTATATCTCCAAAAAGAGGTCTCCACAAATTTTTGTGTTTACCTAAGAAAGCGTCATTTTCCTTGTTTTTTTTTTATAAAAAAAATTCATATAATTAAAGCATATTGATCCAAAGCATTTCTATGGAAATTATAAAAATTTAAATATAAAATAACTTATCCATGCATATAACAGTTAGGTGATAATATAAATTGTATGTATTAAAAAAATTGACAAAACAAAATTCGTATAATTTTTCATATTTCCCTTTTAAATTAAATACTGGGGATACTAACGTTTTTTTTTTTAATTAATGATGCTATTATTCTTATAATTTAAACTAAGAGCATAATATTCATGATAAATTAAAATTTATTCTTCATTTGGGAAAGGGAGATTCCTCACATTAATTAAGATAAAGAATGATCACTTTATCCCAAGCACAATATTACTTGAAACGTTGCCATTCCTAGCTAGCTCACTTAATTTCTTGGCCTCTTTGTCAGCATTTCATGAGTTGGTTGGGCATTAACGCTGCGTATGGGAGTCTTTGATCAGTTATTTTGCTAGTAAAAGGTAAATTCCATCCACGAGCATTTGATTTTGAGGATATTAATTATACTAATTTACAATATAATATTTGAGTTTATTTTTCATCGTTTATCTTTTTAATTGATAGCTACGTACAGATACCAAAATTTTCTAAAAAATAATATATATTGAAATCTAATTTTTAAAGTTGTTTCAATCATAATTCTTAAAACATTTAATTAATTTACAATATAATATTTGAGTTTATTTTTCATCGTTTATCTTTTTGATTGATAGCTACATACAGATACCAAAATTTTCTAAAAAATAATATATATTGAAATCTAATTTTTAAAGTTGAAACTGTATTTTATTTCAATCATAATTAATAAATTTCTCAGAAATAATATATAAATTACAGTTAAAATCGTATTTTGTTTCAATCATAATTCTTAAAACATTTAATTAATAAATAAATACTATAATTTTACATAGATCCTGCTGAAAATTCTCCTTTTTAATTAACAAAAAAACTATATTATAGTTATATTTTTTTAAAAAAAAAAACTCATATTTTTAAACCATAACTATAAAAACAACAAACACACTTGAAATTTGCAACTATTACTCTTGAGGCAGGTGTGTAGTGTGGGATCACAACTCATTTAATATATTTTTTCATAAATACTTGGCATTAATTTAGAATTTAATTTCCCGGCGACCCACACCTTGTGCACGGACCATGCTTAATATCTCTATAGACATTGACCGAAAGAAATAAATTATGTAACTGAATGCTGAAATTAACCCCTCGATAACATCATCAAATGAGATTTGCAAGCAATCTTCGAACGAGATCATAATAATAATTGAAATGATTAATTAAAATATAAAATATAAAAGAATAAAAATGAAAGAAAGACTTTAATGAAAGAAAAGAAAGCAGTAGAAGATGGAACTAAAAAAAAAAAAACTATTTATATGAAATGGAGGCTACATCTCAATAGGTGATTTTTTCGGTTAGTGATCAATATTGACGGTTGATTTGGTGACCTCTACACGTATTTCGAAGTCCTTAATTTCATATCGGCCGTAATTTAAAAGGTTTATAATTGGAAAGACTAGACAACTAACCCTTAAAAATTACCTAAATTCTACCGCCGGGGAGATGCTTCACTTTCTTTATAATTTTTTGTTTTGTTTATTTTATCCATGTATTTTTTTTAAAACAATTATAATCTAATTCTATTTCTATTGAGATATAGTTTTAAATTATATTCTAAGACAAAATAAAAAAGGATCATAATGTAAAATACAAAAAAAAAATACATGATGGATCATAGTTTTTATAATTTTTATTTTTATTTAAAATTTCATTTTATTTATTTTTAAGTTTATTGGTTTAAGATATAAGAGAGAAAAGAACCAGAAAACAATAAAAGAAGATAAAAATTGATGGTTGGCCAAATTATAGCCATGAAAAAAGTCTTTTTTTGATATTAATATATTTTATTTGATGAGAGGAGTTTTATTGAGATTTTTTTCCCCTTAATTTTTATGAAAAAGTAAATTAGGGTTAGTGGTAATTTGTACTCCAATTTAATTTTTGTTTTTTAAATTTATTTTGAGATATTTTGAGTTGATAAATTGATTTGTTAATATAATATGAATGTTTATTAAATATTTTTAAATAAAAATATTTTCAAAATAAATTTTTAAATTAAAAAAATCTCAGCTTGATTTTTTCATCATCTCTCTATGGTAAAATGTTTTTTAAAAAAAACAGATAAACAATGTTTCGCTTGTTATAGTAGATGTGGCATTATTTGCCGTGATAATTAATGACGTGACTTTTGGTTTTATTTTTATTTTTTTAAAAATGGAAAACCAATAAACAAAAAAGAAAAGGATAGGCATGTGAGCCTATCCCTTGCAACCCCTGCGTGGCCTTTTTCTTCTTTGAATCAAGCAAGCTAGGCGAGACAGTATCAATCGCGTGGCCTCTGTTTATTCAATCCATTATACTTTTTTTTTCTTTTTTTAATTAAATTTTATTCAATAAAATATATTAAAAATATCATTTTATTAAATATTAGTCAGCTTATATTTATTTTTTATGACATCATAGCATTTTTTTGATAAAATTATCAAATACTCTATACATAAATATCATGAAAATATCTTTATCATAAATAACTTTAAAATATCATTTGAAATAATTATATTATAGTTTTGTTCTTACAAAATTATTGAGCTTTTTTTTTACAACCCTTCATACTTGTTTTTTTTTTAATTGTTTTTTAGCTTCTCAAGGAAAAAAATTTTATTATCAAATGATCGCATTCAGTGTTTTAAGACCCGGCCCGGCCCGGCGGGTCGACCCGTGACCCGGTCGACCCGGGCCTGTGGCCGGGCCGGGTCTAAGCAAAAAACAGGCTGGGAATTGGCCCGGCCAGACCCGGTCGACCTGGAGGGTCGACCCGGGACCCGGCCGGCCCGGCCAAACCCGTCTGAGACCCGAGTTAATTTTTTTTGGGTTTTTTTGATGCCTCAATGTTCAGCCCGTAGATTATCTGCTCTGGTGCTCCCGGTTCACTCAACTGGTCCGTTGTAAGCTTAGCCATTGCTTCATCATTTGGGGCTAAAACTGTTAGCACATACCCTTCAGAGACCAATCTTCCCATTTCAGTTGCTAATGATGTTAGATTCACAAGAATATCAGCCATTTCATTGTATCCTCCATATAAAAGAAGGGTTTCAATGAAATCTTTAACTTGTTTTTCTCCATTGAAATGGTGATGAGGTCCACCTGGACCAGGAGCTGGAGCTGGGGCAAGAGATGGGCCGGGCGCCATTGCATCATAGATTGGTAGCACCGGGGCTGAACCGGGTTTTGCTGGTAGTGCTGGTTTCTTCAACCTGTGTGTTCTTGGATCAACCTCTGGTGCTCCTTCTGGTTTCACAGCTGAGATTGATTGCAAACTCCTGCGATTGTTGAAATCCTGCTGAACAGATCGTGGGATTAGCAACCTTTTTATCCCATGAATCACTCCATCTGGCCTCTCCACTGCATTCACCTGAATGATTTTCGCGGAATCTATTAACTTCTCGCCGGATTCCTGACTGCTGAGTTTGACTCTATCGCGGCACAAAGTGCTGTTATGTTGAAGAGAAGAGTTATGGCTAGGATTGATTCTGTTGGGTACAATGTGGTAAAGTAAAAGAGTCTGGAGAGACTTGAGATTGCCAGGTTCAAGCAAGAACCTCTGGAATTCAGGATCAAGATCGCGTTCAAGAGCTTCGTTCTTAGGAGCAAAGATGGTGATATTGTGTTTACCAACAGCATCTTCAAGGGTTTGTAAAAGAAGTGCTTTTTCAACGAGTTCAGCTAGTTCTGTATAATGGGAGTCGAGAAGGGCTACAAGAACGGAGTTTGAGTTGATTTGGCCAGAATAAGTGCCATTACTATGGTTTTCTTGCAATGCAGAAAAAGAAAACCCCAGATGGAAAGTAGAGACAAGAAGAAATGTGAAGAAAATGTTAAAACATGAGAGTTACCCCCATATTGTTTTTTATAGGTTTTTTTTGGTTGACCCGAGTTGACCCGAGTCAACCCATCTGACCCGTGACCCGGAGGGTCGACCGGGTCAATAACCGGGTCGAGTTTTAAAACTATGATCGCATTAAAAAAATACTGTATTTTTTTTGTTGAGAAACCATTAATCATTGCTTTTTAATAAAATTTGCTTTTATGATTCTCATTATTTTTCGTTTAAAAAATAAATATTTTGATAAATAAATTATCTAAAAAAAATTATATTAATAAGATAATTTTTATTTTATTTAAAATCATGTTTTTTTTATTCGTTGTTTCAGAAACTTTAGAGTTTATTGAATTTTTATTCTAATCACCTTTGATTTTTATTAAATGATGTGCATTATTAAAAAAATCCTATATTTTTTTGTTGAGAAAAATTGATTAATAAAAAAAAGGATTATACTAGAAAATCATTTTCTTTTGACAGAATGTAATTATAAAAGAATTATTAACATATAATGAAATAAAAAGTATAAATAGCTCTTAATGACGCAAAATCAAATAAAAATCAAACTGCTAGAAGGATAGCACCAGCAGCATCGCCGGCCAAAATAGAAGATAGACTGCAGGTGAGCAGTCCCAAATAATGTTCTTGCACTACAAGAAAAATAAGAATTTTGGATGGAATTTTCGTCCATAATTTTTTATGAAAACAATTTCATTGTCAATTAGCGATGGAGATTAAGAGTAATTAATTTTAGTCAGAAATCCTGTTAGAAATATTCTAAAAAAACAAATAATTTATGTTGATAATTCCCATAAAAAAATACTTTAATTAAAACCTTTAAAATCTGATTTCCCACCATAACATAAATTCTCGTAAAAATACAATCATATTACCATCGAGAATTATTTTTTTAAAAGACATGAACGTAATTGGTAAGACCCAATTTTTTACCTTCATTTTTGTATATATATTTAAAATAAAAAAATCCAAAAAATATATCTTAAAAAATATATTGTTGGAGAAACCAAGTTATTTTGGTTATTGTTGGAGGACCAAAATGAGTAAAGCGGAGAATTTAGAGGGCAAATATTATTTTGGTTAGCGACTGAATGGAAACAAATTAAGAAAAAAGATGGAAATTAACCAAAAATAAGAAATTAAAAGGCTAGGAACCAAGGAGCAAAGGACGCCGAAATTGAAAGATTTAGCTTAAAAAAATTGGTCCTATCTCCAAGAATCAAGAAAAGATCATATTCTATGATATATTGGCTACAATCACGACACAAGAGATCATGCTTTAACTCATAGAATCCACTACAGATTCTGAGCCAAACATGCCCTCTCAGTCAGCATTTCTTCAAAATCGGTGATTGTTTCCTTTTATTCACCTATAAAATCATTTAGTAAAAGCTGATGCCACGAACCACAAATTTTTTATCCAATTAGTAAAAGCTGATGCCACGAACCTTCTTCCTCTTCATCAGCCCAGGATCTTTATCCAATTAGTAAAAGCTGATGCCACGAACCACAAATTTTTTATCATGAAAAATCATGAATAAGAAACAGATTAAAACTAAACAGTCACAAAAGTACTTTTTATAGTTAGTGTTTCCTGGTATGAATCGACGTTACTCATTAATCAATACTTATTATTGCTAGTGTATATATCCTATAGTTAATGGAGTGATTATTGTTAGAGAATAATATAAATCATATCCTGGGACCTCATCTAATAGCTTAAACTTTTGAGTTGAATTGGTTCCTTGACATGTTCCAACAGAGAAGCAATCCACCACTTTATTGATAAACTTAAGACAGAGTTTCAAATTAAAGATTTGGGTGAATTGAGCTACTTCTTTGGTATTGAAGCACTAAGAAATCAAGATGACTTGCACCTGCGCCAAGCTAAATATATCACTGATCTACTGGACAACACAGGTATGATTGGTGCGAAACTTTTAAATTGACCATCTTCTTCTGGTACAAAGTTGTCGTCCGCTGCTGGTGACATATTACATGATCCAACTGCATATCGAAGAATTGTGGGTGCTCTTCAATATTTCACCATCACTAGACCAGACATAGCCTATTCAGTAAACCAGTTATGCCAATTTATGCACTGTCCTCGTAATATATACTGGAAAGCTGTGAAACGTGTACTCAGATATTTAAAAAGCACTATAGATATTGGTCTTTATTATGTTACAGGAGACATCACGTTGAATGCCTATTGTGATTCAAATTGGGCAGGAAATCCAGATGACAGACGTAGCACAACTGGCTATGGGGTATTTCTAGGCCACAATCTCATTTCCTGGAGTAGTAAAAAGCAAGGGGTTGTCTCTAGATCAAGTACTGAGGCTGAGTACAGGAGCATGGCTCATACAACTGCTGAGTTGTATTAACTTCGTATGGTTTTACAAGATTTGAAAATCACGTTGCCTACAGCTCCAAGTTTATGGTGTGACAACATAGGTGCTATTGCCTTGGCTTCTAATCCTGTTTTTCATGCACGAACAAAACACATAGAGATTGACTATCATTTCATTCGGTAGAAGGTGGTTAATCGTGATATCCAAGTTAAACACATTTCAACACAAGAACAAATTGCAGATGTTTTTACAAAAAATCACTCTACCACTCGATTTTCCTTTCTCAGAAGCAAAGGAGAAGATCTCACAACTGCTAACAGATCAGAAGAGGATTCCAAAGATTCTGCATCAACTACCGAATGAAAGGAGAGTAATTTATTCTCCTTCAGTTACTCAATTATTTGTTTGTTAGGATATGATTTATATTATTCTCTAACACGCCCCCTCAAGTGAAAGCCATTTTGGGCTTGAAACTTGCACAAGCCCACATTACCTTGTGCTAAATTTTTATCAAATAAATGAGGATGGTGAGATTCGAACTCGTGACCGCTTGGTCATCAAGGCTCTGATACCATGTCAAAGAACCATCTCAACCTAGTAGCTTAAGCTGTTATGTGAGGTTCCAGGATATGATTTATATTATTCTCTAGCTATTGGGTTGAGATGGTTTTTTGACATGGTATCAGAGCCTTGATAACCAAGGGGTCTCGAGTTCGAATCTCACCATCCCCATTTATTTGATAAAAATTAAGCACAAGGTAATGTGAGCTTGTGCAAGCTTCAAGCCCAAAGAGCTTTCACTTGAGGGGGTGTGTTAGAGAATAATATAAATCATATCCTGGACCTCACCTAATAGCTTAAACTTTTGGATTGAATTGGTTCCTTGACAATTATATGTAATATTGACTTTATTTATGCAAAAATATAAATTTTTATTTATAATAATAATTATTTAAGTTTGATTAATGAATATAGAGTAAATATAAAATTTTTAAAACATAAATACTTTATAAATAAAATTATAAAAAGTTATAATTATAAGTATTCATATTGCATTAAAACGTTATTTCTAAAAGTTCATAACCAAAGTTAGAGAGAATGATATATATTATGTTATTTTTTTATAAAATGAATAATAATTATAATAAAAAACCCATCACTAAAAAGCTAAGTTAAACAGGAGTTGGATTCCTTAACAATTATTCACATAGAAAGTCAATCCAATTTGGTGATAAGTCCCCATATCAAATCCTTCATAGCAAGCAATTACAAAGATTTCTTGAAAATCTTAATTATATTTTATACTTCTACCTTAATCTCAGCCATATTTGCAAGCCTTTACAAAGATTCTGATATTGAATGTATCGAAGAAAATTCAAATTCCCCGCTAGAATTCCTTAGAAGAGAAATTTTTGCAGGGAAGACGACCCAATGCCATCTAAACAGAACAAAGGAAAAGGCATCATGCCTTTATATTCTAAAAGAGTAGAAACAAAAGTCCAGATCATGGGCTCAAAAGGTTTCAGATGAAGATAAAATTTCCCAACTTGAAATAAGCAAATTAAAGGTTCTGCCTTTGGAAACCCAAAAGTTGCTCCAACAATTAGTGTCTGCATTCTCTAAAGTAAAAGAAGAATCCTCTTTGTAAGAAAAACAAATTTTGATCAAGACAAGTAACCAGCTAGCTTCACAAATCAACAGATCCAAATCTTTCAAAATCCAAAGAGGTGGTAGTTTCTGTTAAATAATATTTATTTAGTCTTATTTATTAAGGGTATAAGAATATTTTCAGTTTAATCTATATATAATTTCTTTGTATTTAGGTTAAACCTAAGCACTCATAATAAACAGATTATTGAGAATTCTAGCCTTATTCTTGTATTTGATCTTAATTATTTTAACATGGTATCAAAGTTGGTTTTATGGAACGAAACTTAATCTCAAACACAGCTTTCGCGGATCCAACTTCTGCAAAAAAAAATTTGGAGTGATATTTTGTCTTCCGCTTCTGCAAAATTTGGTATTTCATCTTTCCTTCAACTTCTGCAATTTGATATTTGCGTTCAGTTTCTGCAATTATTTCGGTATTTCGTCTTCCTTTTAGTTTCTACAATTTGGTATTTGCGTTCAGTTTCTGTAAATTTTCTTCAAGAAGATATTTGTTTAGTTTCTGCAATCTCTGTTCAGTTTTTGCAATTTAGTATTTTGTTTTCCGCTGCTTTTGCATTATGCTTCTCTATGATTGTTGATTATGGTTGCTGAAAGAGATGATTCGCTTCAGTCTGTGAGTGTAAGGTTGGATGGAAAGAACTATTCGTATTGGAGCTATGTAATGAAAAATTTTCTTAAGGGTAAAAAGATGTGGGGATATGTTAGTGGAACCTATATGGTACCTAAAAATACTGAGGCAAGGGATGTTGCTTTGATAGATGCATGGGAAGCAAACAATGTAAAGATCATTACTTGGATCAACAATTCTATTGAGCATTCCATAGGTATGCAGTTGGCGAAGTATGAGACAACAAAAGAGGTTTGAGATCATCTGCAAAGGTTATTCACGCAATCAAATTTTGCAAAGCGTATCAGTTAGAGAATGACATACGAGCTCTTCGCCAGAAGAATATGAGTATTCAGGAGTTCTATTCTTCCATGACAGATCTTTGGGATCAATTTGTTCTTACAGAATCGGCAGAACTAAAGGCATGTGGTGCTTATATTGAGAGTAGAGAGCAGCAACGATTGGTACAGTTTTTAACAACAGTTCACAATGATTTCGAGGGACTTAGAGGTTCAATAGTATATCGCTCTCCACTGCCTTCTATTGACTCGGTTGTTAGTGAGTTATTGGCTGAAGAAATACATCTTCAGTCGTATTATGAAAAAGGGTATTCTTTCTACTTTGAATCCTTTTGTACTAGCAGTACCCTTTAAACAATTCTCTAATCACCACAATAAGCCTTACACAAGGGTTGGCTTCGACGAGTGCAGTTTCTGTAAGCAGAAAGGTCATTGGAAGGCTTAGTGTCCCAAGTTGAGACAACAGAATCAAGCTTGGAAGCATGACAGGCAGTCAAAATCTAATGCTCATGGACCACCTCAGGGTTATAAACCACCAGACCACAATACCGCAACAGTAGCTTTCCCAAGCTCTATTATCGATCCTCGTACTTTAGCTGAGCAATTTCAGAAGTTTCTCTCCTTACAGCCATAAGCAACGCCCACTTCTTCTTTCATAGGTCAGTTGCCTCATAGTTCCTCAGGTATGTTACATTCTGAATGGGTTTTGGATTCTGGTGCTTTACATCATGTCTCCAGATTCTTCATCTTTTACCTCTGCTACCCCTTCGCCCTCCATTCGTGTTATGACTGCTAATGGCACTCCCATGCCTTTAACAGGTGTTGGTTCTATTGTCACACCTCACTTGTCTCTTCCAAATGTTTATCTTATTCTGAACCTCAAATTGAATCTTGCTTCTGTTGGTCAATTATGTGATTCTGGTGATTATTTAGTCATTTTTTTCCTTTTCTTTTTGTTGTGTATAGGATCTGCAGTCTCAAAAGCTGATTAGGACAAGTCATAGAGAGAATGGACTATACAGAATTAAAAAAAAAGTATGTATTAGCATTCATCTTGAACTTTAATAACCAGTTAATTAAAGTCATGAAAACTATGCCCATATCTCAAAAATACCAAAAATATTTTGTTTTCCTTTAATATCTGGGATTACAAACTTATACGTAAGACGTATTCCCAATATTAAATAAAAGGTAGTTCTTTTTTATTGATGTTAGAACGGTTATGTTTTTACCATATAATATAAGGATCTCCTTATTAAGGAGGACTTTTCTTAAACCATAGACAAACCAACAATTAGAAAACATGACAATATCTTAGTTTATATTGGATAATTAAATGATGCAACTTACCTTAGGTAAGACGTATTATGGGTGTTAATACCTTCCCTTTACACAACTAGTTCCCGTGCCCGATCTCTAAGACCAGTTAGGGTTCCTAGCAACCAAAATATTAGGTGGCGACTCTCATTCCCTCTTTTCACTGATAAAAAACAAGAATGTCCTGTCCATTTCACCACAAGACGCCATGAACTTCGAGAGGACGATCACCGCATGATTAGTACTTAAAAGTGTATTTTTATCAAGGTTTATATCATCATTTTGCACTTGAAGTATCAATAACTCCTTAACTAAAGCATGTTTTATAATAACAAGTCTGATACTATAAGATACCTTTAATTTATGATAAATGTTCATCTTAAATGCAGGCCTATCACATAAATCAAATGATTGATTGATGAGTTTAACTACTGAAATTGAGAAGACAAAGAGAGGGCTAAGCTTAAAAAAGAGATGCTGGTTCAGTCCAAACTGAAACACCATTCGGTTATTTGATTATAACTGGAGCTGTAAAACTTGGATTTAGGTCTGGTTTATATGTATGGAAAGCTAAGATATAGGCCTAAAACTTTCATGAAGAGTCCAAGATTCAAAAGGACCGTTTTCAAGTTCAAATTGTAGCAACAACAGAGAAGTCAAAATTTATCCTGCAGCCCAGACACTGTTTAGTGTTCAGCTGATATCTAGAGTTCTAGAAGTCCAAATGTGCCGCTTATTGTTTTGTTGGAAAGCTGAGACAATTTCCCAGAACTTTCATGAAGACTATCTATTCAAATTCTGATGTTAGCAATGACGTTTTTTGCAGACAAGAAGATAAGGATTGTTACCAAGTCAAGATGTGGCCACCCACTCAACAATTAGTCATCAAATCAATAGTTTTGAATTTTGGCCTATAAAAGAAGGCATTTGCCATGCATTTAGGCATCTTGGTTTTCATATCAAGATCATGTTCTTGCTCTCTCTTTTTATATTTTTTTAATGCTTAAGTTTTGTTTATATTAATATTTTGTTTATGCTTCTCATTTCATTTCCTTTCCTTTACTTAGTTAACTTATATCTTATTTATGTTCTTATCTTGTTTATTTATGTTTCTCTCTTTCATTATGTTTAGCTAAGTTTATTATGTCAATGTGAAAAGGTTACACTAATGGTGTAAGAATAAGTTTAGTATAAACTCAACATGGACTTTAATGTTTGATACTAACATGTTTTGTATTTGTTATCTTGTTCACTTTTAATACATTGCTTGTTAAATGGTTAATCTAGATTTATATTGTATAACCCTTGGTACAACAAATACTTGGCACTTTCATAGCCCAACCGTATGGTATAACCGATACCTGTGCAATGAAAAGAACTTAATTTGTTGTTAACATAAGTTATAATCATGAATACCTGACAACATTTACAAGTATTAACATTATTCGAATAAGATACCTAATGTAATCATGTTAACAATTTATAATCCGATTGGAACCTCTTTTGTGTGTGGTTTCTAGTTGAGTAATAAAAAGAGTTTATACTATACTTGTTTAAAATACCATTAGTGGCTCCTCTGACCTTGATAATTATTTTATCCTTGTTTAATCCTTATATCAATATCACATCTCAAAGCTCTCTTCAACTCCTTTTCTGTTATTATCTATTTCTTTATTTGTAGTTTATACAATTAACCTCCCTGTGGTTCGACCCCGGTCTTGTCGGGTTATTTATTACTTCGACACTCCTACACTTGGGAGAAGACATCAACTCTCGTTGATAATGTATTGTTTTTTTTTTCTTTTTTTTTTGGTCTTTATTCTTTTGATTATTTATTTCCTTTTGTTAATGTTTTTGTTCTTTACAATTTAACTCTCGAACTGAAAATTTATTGTTGCCCTATAATTTATTTTTTTTATTTTGATTTTAACCCTGTTTCTTTTAATTGATATTTTCTATTTTGGAATTTTTTGTGTAATTTTTTTTTCAATTTCATTATTCAACGTTTCATTTCCTAAGTATTGGACTTTATGATTTTTTTCATTTATAGTGTTTTTGATTTGATGACTCGAGTCAGATGTTTGAAAAGTTAGCATGAGTTGATTTTTTTATCTTATTTTCTTTTTTGATATTGTCATTCAACATTGTTTTGTTTTTTAAAACAAAATGTTTTTGTGGTTTTCTTTAATTTCTTTTTTTTTTTTGTCGAATTTAGCTTTTTTAAAATAGCGATTATTGTTTCTTTTCTAATATTGTCATTCAACATTGTTTTATCTTTTATATATATATATATATATATATATATATATATATATATATATATATATATATATATATATATATATATATTCTTGTTTTGCTATCATCGCCTCTTTTATTTTCTTCATATGTTATAAATAAAAGATAGCTTATTTAGGTGGTCGGGTCTATAACCCGAGTTATTGGATTTCTTTTCTTTTTTTTTAATGCACTTGCGAAGCCTAAATATTTTACTGGAAAAATAATATGGACCCGCAACATACATAGCTCGGGCATCACTCTAGTTCCCAACTAAAATAACTATGAATCCAAAAAACCATCTAATATTTAATTATTACTGGAATTTCCACCAAGCCTAATACTTTAATTTATACCTATTCAAAACCAACATTTTAGGCACTCTAGAATAATTTCCCTAATTTGGTTTTTTCCCATATTATCGTGATCAATATATATATAATATATATATATTCCAGATTAGCTATCGTCTCCTCTTTTTTTTTTCCCATATGATTTAAATAAAGCCAGTTTATTTCGTTGGTTGAGTATAACCCAAGTTATTTGATTTCTATTCTTTTTTTTTTATTGCACTTGCAAAGCCTAAATATTTTACTAAAAAAATAATATGGACCGCAACATACATAGCTCGGGTATCAGTCTAGTTCCCAACTAAAATAACTATGAATTCAGAAAACCATCTAATATTTAATTATTACTGGAATTTCCACCCATGTTTTATATATGTTTCACTATCGTCTCCTTTCTTCTTTTTTTCTCCATATGATTTAAATAAAGCCAGTTTATTTAGTTGGTCGGGACTATAACCCGATTTATTGGATTTTTATTTTAAAAAAATGCATTTGCAAAGCCTAAATACTTTACTGAAAAAATAAAATGGACCGCAGCATTCATAGCTCGGGCATCAGTCTAGTTCCCAACTAAAATAACTATGAATCCAATAAAATCATCTAATATTTAATTATTACTGGAATTTCCACAAAGCCTGGTACTTTAATTAAACCTATTCAAAACCAACATTTTAGGCACTCTAGAATAATTTCTCTAATTTGGTTAATCCAATGGTGTTCCTGGTTTAGAGCTACTCTAGAAAGTCTTCCACTACCAATCTATGAAGGATGTAGACATTTTCCAATAAATTCCAACCAGTTCCAAAGGAAGAAACGTTCCCAAGACTTCTCTCTATTTTTGCTATAATTTTGGTATTCCATGGATTTGTGCATGAGTCTATAATTTTAAACAAGATGCATAGACCAAAGATTCAATTGCATCCAGTGGTCGGCTTTGCTATCCAATTTAATTTCTGTTTCATGCATTGAATTTAGTGGCTGGCTTTGCCTTCAAAGTTTTATTTAAATGTAATTTATTCCCATTTATTTTCATCAATTTTATTTACCACCTGGTATGATCAGATCCATATTTATTTTCATCAATTTAATTAAAGAAAAAAACAGAAAACAAAAGAGAAAAACAATTACATACATCACCAGTTGGAAGTGGGATTCAGAGATTTGTGCGAAAATATTTATTATTATTGTCTCTCGGTCAAAGATAGCTACAAAATCTCTTTATCAATAAATAAATAAAATTTCAAATCTCTTTCGATGTTTTATCTAGGGATTAATTTCAGCATTCAATTACATAATTTATTTACTTTGGTCAAACGTCTATAGATACCAAGCGTATGAAAAACGTGTATAGACTTGGAATTGAATTCTGAATTAATTCCAAGTATGGAAAAAAAAATTAAATGAGTTGATCCCACACTAGACCTACGTATATTTATTTCTGGTGGACATTCTTTTTGAATCTAGCAATGGTATTCAGTTTAGATAAAAACATATCACTATCTATATTTACATTGCTCTATATAGACAAATACTTTTCAACGTTTTGGCCAAACATCGTATTGCTTAATTTAAGTGCATTAAAATCGACTTAGCTCCAGTTTGACATTGTGTTCCAAATGAGAATTTGATAAAATTTAAAATTTTTTTATTTAATTTTTTTATATATATTTTTAGATCATTTTGATGTACTGATATTAAAAAAAATTATTTTGATGTATTTCTGATCGAAAAGTACTTTGAAAAGCAATCGAACAATAACAACAATAATAAAATAAAGAACAACAATAATATTAATTATTTTTTTTACAATAATAGAAGAATTTTATTAAAAAAAGTGTTAGTGCCATAGAAGGATGACAAACTAAAACAAACATATATAAGATTATTTAGTACTATTTACAAACAAAAAATGAACAAACAAAATAGACAGAGCTGATCTATTTGTTTGACAATAAAAAAATACCTTCCGAACCCTTTAACAAATCCAAACTCGTGTATGGAGTTTTTATCAATAGTATTCAACAAAAACAACAATAATAATTACTTTCACTTACAAAAATTATAAGCACCATGTTGAATCTATGCAAAATAATATTTTTTTCCCACTTATCTCTAACATTGCACTCCTCTTCCTACCCTATTATAGAATGTACCTATATAAAAAATATTCTATATAGAAAATATTGTAGTCATACTCTTGTGTGGTAACCTCCACCATTACTATTGTATATTGCCCTACACACAGTGGCGTAGTCTGAGTATTTTAAATGAGGGGACAAATTAATTAATAAATACTATATTATGTAGATATATGTTAAAAATCAATTCAAAATAAATATACTAACTCAAATAAGAAAACTTACATTATAATTATTCTCTTTTAAGTTTTTATAATAACAAAATTCAGTTCAGTTACATAATAATTGTAAATCTTCCATATAAAATTTATAATAAAATACACATCAATTCATCAAAACTCATTTTACACCCCATTGCCATGTAGCATGCTGTACATAATGCATGGATATGGATCAGGATTGATAGTTTAAATTTATCATGATAAATCATTTTTTAAAACAAAAAATAGTTTTTTTTTTAAGAAAAAACCAACCTTCAATTTTGCAAATATCAATATTTACTCACCGACAACAATTGAAATGTTTGCTTGTTCATCTCGTGAAAAAATTTAATTCCATACTATAACCAATTCAATTAAAAATGATATAACCTTTAATTTATTCAAAACAATCAAATTAATACCTATTATTCAAAAACAATTTAAAATAATCAAAAAAAAAATTAAGGGGGCAATTGCCCCCTTAATCTCCTATGTGGCTCCGCCACTGCCTACACATATATATAGAAAGGGTTGGCTAACCAATAGGTTAAGCCTCCTAATTATTCTCAACGTAGTATGAGAGCCTTCTGCCGTCAGAACTCCTCTCTCCCTCGTCCCCTTGCAGCCGACCTTCTCCCCTCCTCTCCTCAATGGACTCTACAACTGCTGTAGCCAACTTCTCCCTCACCACCAGTGGTACAGCCCCAAACTCTATGGGAACACAAACTCTAGCTATCGTTACTCTCTCAAACACCCACCAAGTTGTTTCGTTGAAAATTATGTACGAACACAAATTATCTCTATTGGTGAATGCAGATGAAGCCCTATCTCCTTGGTCAAGGTGTTCTTCACTTCGTTGACGGCTCAGTGTCGTGTCCTCCATCTCATGTTTCTGACAGTTTTGTTGGTTCTTCCTCTACAATCAACCCTTCTTTTCTTCATTGGAAGCAACGAGATCAACTTATTTTGAGTGCATTACTCTCCTCTCTCTCCATGGATGTGTTGCATCTCGTGGTAGATTGTTTTACCCCGCATTGTGTTTGGCGCACTCTTGAGAAAGCGTTTGCGTCTCTGTCTAATTCTCGCATCATGCAACTCCATGGCTCCTTTCAAGATCTTTGGCAAGGAGACTCATCGGTTAGTATGTACATGCAGCAAACCAAATCGTTATTTGACGAATTGGTTGCTGCTGGTCGCCCCATGTCTCTTGAAGACTTCAATCTCTATGTGTTTTATGGCCTTCGTGGTGAGTTCAAACACTTAGTAATGAGTTTTATAACTAAGGCAGAACCGCTATTATATGTTGATCTTCACAGCCACCTTCTTACCCATGAATTTCTGTACAAGAACTCCTTTCATTCCATGGATGCCACTCCCTCTCTGATATCTTCTTCTCTGCCATAACAGCCACCACTACTGTCAACACGACAACCCTCTGCTCATCTTGCTATGTCTCATTACAACCCAAATTTTAGTCGTAACAAGGGTTGTTATCGTGGCAACTAGCGTCCCCACAACACCCGCTACAACCACCAGCCAAGGGGTCACTCTACTGCTGACTAGAGACCAACCAATTGGCAACAGAATAGGCGCAACACAGGGGCTGCCTAGTGGTCTGGATAGCAGCATGTCCGCTACCAATTGTGCTCCAACTTCGGTCATACAGCTCCATATTGTCCCCAGTTTTGCAGCAGTTCCCAGCAACCTTCTGCTCACCTTGTTGTTGGGAATGTCTCTGCTGCGACTTGGTTCCCCGACACCGCCATGAATCAACACGTCACACCTGATCTTGCAACTCTGACCGATTCTGCAACCTATCTTGATAATGATCATTAGCATGTTAGTGACGGTAAGGCCTTGACATATCACATATTGGAAATACTATGTTACATTCCCCAAAACGCATCTTTACATTATCTAATGTTCTTCATGTGCCTTATATCACCAAACCGATGTTATATGTTCAGAAATTCTGCCGTGATAATCATGTTTATTTTGAATTTCATGATTATCTGTTTTATGTCAAGGATCTCATCACCTAGGAAGTTCTCTTTTCTAGTCAGAGTAATGATGGTCTTTATGTCCTCTCAGAGTCTTCTGCCACGTCAGTTTCTCAAGCTTTTTGGTCTCCTTGCATCTCCATGATTGCCGACATGTGGCATCGTTGTTTGGGTCATCCAACCCCTCGCATTTTAGATCTGTTAGTTTCCAGCAATAAAATCGTATGTACTTCTAGACGTTCTTTTGCTCAGTGCCAAGCTTTTCCTTTAGGCAAGTCGTTGCGTCTATCGTTGTGACTTACGGGTCACAAAACTACTGCCCCACTAGTGATGTTTGGGGTCTTGCCCCTATGTTTTCTTCTGATGGCTTCTGTTACTTTGTTATCTTTGTCGATGTGCATACCAAACATATATGGTATTATCCTCTTGTTGCCAAATCTGATGTGTTTTCCACCTTTCAACGTTTTCAAACACTTGTTGAACGTCAGTTTTCACTTAAAATTAAATTTGTTCAAACTGACTGGGGCAGTGAATATCGTAAGTTAAATAAATTCTTTCAGGCCATTGGTATTCATCATTGGTTAATATGTCCTCATACTTGTTGCTACCCAATTTTTGACCCAGGTTTTGATAAATTTCCAGAAAAAATCCAAAAATAGTGAAAAACAACAAAAAATCCAAAAAATATGTTTTTAATATATTTGTATCGTTTTTAACATTTTCAGCATCGTCTCAAAAGAATTTAAATTTTCAAAGATCTTTGGAACGCGTTCGACTTTTAACGTGTTATTTTTAAAATCATTGATTTTCCTCATTGAGTCGACGTTGATATTGCTCGTTTTCAAAAAATACAAAAAAATTAAGAAAAATCAAATTTACAAAAAAGAAAAAAAGTTGAGGGACCAATTTTGAGGTCCAAGCAACATTTTACCTATAAATACTAGTCCACAACTCAAACAAAGGGAGGGGGGCAATTTTGAAACATTAGAAAAAATACAAAAAGAAAACCCTAACCCTAAAACCCATCTCTTTCAAGGACCGCCGCTCCCTCCCTTGGAAAAGAAAACCTCCCCTGCATACACTAGCCATCCCTCTCTTGCTCCAGCCCTTGCATTTCCTTTCTTGTTGCAGCCTCCCCAAAGCAAACTCCGATCTGCCTTCAGCCGGCCACACACTCGACCTTCCCCTTTCCAACCACTTTCCTCTCATCTTCAAC
Source organism: Populus trichocarpa (assembly GCF_000002775.5). Classification (NCBI taxonomy): domain Eukaryota; kingdom Viridiplantae; phylum Streptophyta; class Magnoliopsida; order Malpighiales; family Salicaceae; genus Populus; species Populus trichocarpa. The sequence goes on along the minus strand of NC_037303.2, from coordinate 1,119,174 downwards.
CTTCCACCGGGAGCACCACCTTCCAGCCCGCAGCCGAGAGATCTTCCCTGTTTCAACCGGCCACAGACCCACGGTCTTCACCGTCAACCGCAGCAGCGCCGTCCCCCATCTCCAGCAGCCAACACACGACAACACCTATAGAGCCAACAACCGTTCCCACCGCCACACCGACACCCACCGATCTGTCCATTCCTCTGCTTCAACACCGTCAGCAACCTCTCCCATCTCCACAGCAGCTCTAGCGGCCGCAGGCGACAGCAGATCTCTTCTCCATCTCCGCCGGCCAGACCCGACAAAAGCCTAGCAGCCGGCGGCCCTCTTGGTCATACAGCCGACCACCTGAAACATAAAAGGGGAAACAAAAGGAAAAGAACCCATCTGTAGAGAGGAGCAGATCCGAAATGGAGAAAAAGAGAAAGAGACGCAGATCTGAAAACAAAGTAAAGAGAAACTAAAATCGATTGCCTTTCGCGTTTTTGGGTGTTTTGCAGATCACACCGGCGAGGACGGGAAGAGGGGAGGAAGCTGTGACTGACCCCTGCTTTTCCAGTGTTTTGTGCGGCGGCACGTGAACCCACGCGCCGCCAGTGGTGGTGGTGCGCGGGAAGACGTGCCGCCACTGTTCATGCTGTTCCAGAAGGGCTTCCCAGCACTGTTATGGATTTTTGAGGGGTTATTTTGTAATTTTTAAATTGTTAATGTAATATTTGTTTAGTTTGAATTTTTATTTGTATGTCATAAATGTGGATGTAACAGAGAAAAGAAAAGAAAAAAATATAGTGGAAGTGTATGTGTGTGCTTGTATTTGTTATTTTTATGTATATATTTTTATGATAAAATCACAAAGGAAAAAGAAGAATTTAATATTTTGATTGGCTCACGGTCCAGAATTATTAACTTATACGTAAGTTGTATTTCCAATATCCGATGAAAAAACAAAATTTTAAAACTTCTTTAACCTGTCAAATGCCACAAAGCAGCTTACCTCAGGTAGGATGTGTTAGGTGTGCTAATACCTTCCCTAACCACAACGAGTCCCTTACCTGTGAATCTCTGACAAGACCAGTACATCCGGTTTTCTAGTAGCCTTCATAATTACTAGGTGGCGACTCCCAAAGAACCGATTCAATCAATCAACATAACGAAAAATCGCCAAGCCGATGCCGTGCGGATTTTGACGTGCGACAATACTCATGAATAAAATGGCAGCGTTGGGCGTCGTCATCGACATATTGTCGAAACTTGCCTCACTCTTTTAGGCCAATGTAGTGCACCATTGCGATTTTTGAACTATGCTTTTGAATCATCAGTTTATCTTATTAATCGCATTCCTACTCTTGTTCTTCAAAATAAATCTCCATTTGAGTGTCTGTTTCGTCGTACTCCTTATTATAATTTTATGCGTACTTTTGGGTGTCTTTGTTTTCCCTTCTTGTGTCCATACCATGCTCATAAATTGGATTTCCGTTCTTCACCATGTGTGTTCTTAGGATATAGCTCATCTCATCTTGGTTATCATTGTCTTGATTTAGCTTATCATCATATTTATGTCTCTCGTCATGTTCGTTTTCATGAAAATGTCTTTCCTTTTGCGAACTCTGAACAGATAACACATACCCCAGTACCCTCCACACAGCCTACACACCTTCCACCCTTGCATCCTCCCCAATTCTTTCAGCCTACCACTTTACCAACCGGCCCAAACAGCACCTCTGTTCTACCCTCTGCCGCACCTCAACAGACCCCTCACTTGCCCACAGCCTCTGCCTTCGCTTCACCCCCACCCAGCCCTACCATATTGTCACCAGCTGCTTGTTTTTCAAATGATTATTATGCAGGAACAAGTTCCCCATCGCCAGATGCCCTTGCCTTCAGGTCTAACGCTGTAGAATAGCCCAGTTCTGTAGCAGCTCGCCCGTGTCTGCTGCCTAGTCCAGTCCCTCCACTGCCTCTCTAGCCAACCTGCAGCTCTGAGTCGACCTTTTCTCATATCCTCTCCAGCAACTTCTAGGTACTGGCTCTCCTTCTCCACGCCCAGCTGCTCACCAACATCCCATGGTTCTCCTTCCTTGACAACCCAGGACAACACTATCCACAGCAACTACCACCACCTCTGCTGCCTCCTTCAGCCAGGTAGTTTCTCTTCCTACTTATTAGCCACTTCTTTTTAATGATGCTAACAGGTATGAGGCATGGCATAGTGCTATGCACGAGGAAATTCAGGTCTGACACGCTAACATAACTTGGACCTTAGTGTCGTTTCACCCTTCGATGAATGTTGTTGGTAGTCAGTGGGTGTACAAGATTAAACGCAGACTTGATGGCAGCATTGAGAGTATAAGGCGTTTTTAGTTGCTAGAGGTTTCACTCAGCAAAAAGGTATCAGATTAGTCTTCTCCATTGTCGTTTCGTGTGATTGGAAAATCCATCAGCTTGATATCCATAATGCCTTCCTCAATGGCGTTCTTGATGAGGAGGTTTACATGAAACAACCTCCAGGTTTTGTTGATTCTGCTCTCCCCTCTCATGTGTGTCGATTGCATAAGTCTCTATATGGTTTAAAACAGGCTTCGTGGGCTTAGTACACTCGTCTGAATGATTTCCTGCTATCTATTGGTTTTCATGCCTCTAAGGTGGATACCTCATTGGTTATCTTCTCTATTGGTGTTGATATTTGATATCTTATGGTCTATGTTGATGATATTCTGCTTACAGGTACCAACTCTCTTCTGCTTCAACGCCTCATATAGCTACTAAGCTCAGAATTTAAGCTTCGCGACTTGGGTACTGTTCATTATTTTTTGGGTATTGAGGTTCAGCCTACTGGTATGGGTCTTATGATTCGACATCATAAATATACACTTGACATCCTCACTTGGGTTGGTATGTTATCTTGCAAACTTGTTGATACTTTATATCTACATCCAAAAACTACAATACTACCAGATCCTCTGTTTTCTGATGCTACACGCTTTCGTCAAATTGTGGGTGCTCTTCAATAACTCACCTTTACGAGACCATATATTTGTTTTTCTAGGCTTTCACTTGAGGAGGTGTGTTAGAGAATAATATAAATCATATCTTGGGGTCTCAACCCAAAAGCTTAAGCTGTTAGGTGAGGCTCCAAGATATGATTTATATTATTCTCTAACACACCCCCTCAAGTGAAAGCCCTTTGGGCTTGAAACTTGCACACGCTCACATTACCTTATGCTTAATTTTTTTTAATAAATAAATAGGGATGGTGAGATTCGAACTCGTGACTACTTGGTCATCAAGGCTCTGATACCATATCAAAGAACTATCTCAACCCAAAAGCTTAAGCTGTTAGGTGATGCCCCAAGATATGATTTATATTATTCTCTAAGAATGCTCCTACAGATTCTAATTGGGCTGCCATTAAATGCATCTTGCGTTATCTTAAGGATACGACGACACATGGCCTACATATTACTCGTAGTTCTTCCTTTGCTTTACATGGCTTTACATATGCAGATTGGGCAGGTAGTGTTGATGATAGAAAATCTACAGGTGGTTATCTTGTGTTCTTTAGTCAAATGCCAATTTCGTGGAAATCAGGAAAGCAATGTGCAGTTGCTCGCTTTTCTACTCAAGTTGAGTGTAAAGTCTTAGCTAATGACACTGCTGAGTTTATCTGGCTTCAGTATTTATTAACAGATCTTCAGATTGCATCTGTTTCTGCTCCTATCATTTGGTGTGACAACCTTGGTGCCACTTATTTGTCTGTGAATCCTGTTTTTCATGCTTGCACAAAACATGTTGAGGTTGATTATCATTTTGTCCGAGATAGAGTTGTGAAGAAGGAGATTCACATTCGTTTTATTTCCTCTCAGGATCAACTTGCAGATGTCTTTACTAAACCACTTCCTACTGCTTTGTTTACTGCTTTTCGTTTCAAGCTTGGGGTTGATCCTCCACCCTTAGCTTGAGGGGGCATATTATAGAATGTATTTATATAGAAAATATTGTAGCCATACTTTTGTGTGGTAACCTCCACCATTATTATTGTATATTGCCCTACACATATATATAGAAAGGGTTGGCTAACCAATAGGTTAAGCCTCCTAATTATTCTCAACTTACCCTATATAATCCCCACGTTTTCATTAGGCTGTGTTACCATTGATTCCTTTGTTCTCCTCACAGTTTTCAAAACTCCATTGCTTCAAATACTTCTCAACAGGTCCCACCTTAATTTCCTGCAAATTGATTAGAAATGGCATACAAGATCAAAGTATGGTGCTTCCTACTTTTCCTATTGAAGCTGGTGTCGAATTTGCAAAATTGTGCTCATGCAGCTCCACAGGTGCCTTGTTTTTTCATATTTGGAGACTCGTTGGCGGATAGTGGCAACAACAACCACCTTGTAACAACTGCTAAAGCCAATTACCGCCCATATGGAATTGACTTCCTTAATGGAACCACCGGAAGGTTTACCAATGGCCGAACCACAGTGGATATAATTGGTGCTCTCTTCTCATCTCTGCTTGCGCATTATTCCTCACATATTAGTTTAGAAATGGAATTTTTTCACATATAACACTCTGGCATTTGCAGGTGAACTTTTGGGGTTTGACCAATTTATTCCGCCATTTGCAACTGCTAGAGGCAGAGACATATTGGTTGGTGTTAACTATGCATCTGGGGCAGCAGGGATTCGTGATGAGAGTGGAAGGGAATTGGTACCCAATAATTTACATTGTAGTTATTTTTTGCCTCTGAATATTTTTACAGCGTCCTATGATTTAACTTCTCTCTTCTTCTTCTTCTTTTCCTATATCTGTTGACATGTTCCAGGGTGATAGAATCAGCCTGAATGAGCAATTGCAAAATCATGCTGCTACATTCAATCGCTCGATTCAATTACTAGGGACTAAACAGGCAGCAACAAATTACCTTAATAAGTGCTTATATTATGTCAGCTTGGGCACTAATGACTACATAAACAACTACTTCGTGCCTGGTAATTATGAAACAAGTCGTTTATATACCCCAGATCAATATGCCAAGGTTTTAATTGACCAGTATAGTCAGCAAATAAAGGTTGGTATTACAGTCCATTTCACTTTCTAGTTTGATTCGAATAATTATTAGAGAAATTTTATGATGCTAAAATTATATAACTATTAATACTTTCTTATAGACATATTGGAAAAACAAGTAAGCTAGTAGTTCAACTAGTAATAGTAAAGTGGTAAGAAATGAATTAGGGAAAGAAACATCATTGGTTTGAATCCTACTACTTGTATTTTTTAATCTACATGTAAGTGTGCGATCAATTAAGGATCTCGAGTTGACGAACTCTGTTCCATTGCTTGGCTTTTAGGACCTGGGAGTCGCGTCCGTGAATATGTCATTGGTGATAAGAAAAAATAAACATGAGAAAAAATCACATCTCATCGATCTTACAAAAAAAAGTATAAGAATATTTTCAGCTATTCAAAATTCTTTTTTTATTTCTTTTTTTCGTTTTTCTCTCCTGGAACATTATAATTTTTTTTTTAATAATTGTATTATGTACATTTGTTTATGCATGATAGCCCACATATATTTCATTCTGTTTGTGATTTTTATATCTTTTTGTTTCTATTTTTCATCAGCGTTTGTACCTCTTCGGAGCCAGGAAAATTGCCTTGCCTGGACTTATACCATTAGGCAGCATTCCTTACGCATCTTCTACTCTATGCCTCAAGAATCTCTCTTGTGTGGCCAATATAAACAACGCAGTCCTACCTTTTAACGCAGGACTCTTTTCACTTGTTCATCAACTGAATCAAGAGTTGAATGACACACGCTTTATATATTTGAATATTTCTGGAATGTCATCTAGCGATCCTTCTGTGCCCGGTAAGTCGTCAACAATGTGGTGAGATTATCATATACACGGATTTTATAGAAATCATTTCCAATTGATACGTCTTCTTTTATTCTTTAGATTATAATGTTCTTTGAGATATTTGATTTATCGTATTTGGTCAATTTGAATAATTGACTTAAAAACCAATGGTGTTGGTGGATGTTACAATTTTCTTTTCTTTTTTTGGTTTGGATTATTATTTTACATAACAAAATGTCAATCGAAGTAATATATTCATTTAAATTTCATTTTAATGATGTAAATTTTCTTACAAATTTTTATATATCAAGATTGAATTTAGTTCTGATCAGATTTTAAGCAAATTAATCATATTATTATTGGTGTATTTATCAGAAATTTGTTTCTTGCAGTAACTTATCTGCGTTTCTTTTTTGTATGAAAGTCGATTGGATTATATTAATATAAGAAATTATTCAATATGTCTAGAGTTGTACTATCTACTATAACATTAAGATTGGATTCATGAATAATTTTTTGGGTTTCATATTTATGCGGGAGGGGGAATCAACTACCGGTATACCTATTTACCTTACAATTTCTCGGAATGCTTTTATTGCTATATATTAACTACTATTTCGTTCTTGGTAATGAAAGTTTGTTTTGTACGTAACAGGGTCTAGGGTTGCAAACGTTGGATGTTGTCCTGTACTTGGTAGTGCATGTATTCTAGATTCAACCCCATGCGTAAACAGGACTGAATATGTTTTCTGGGATGCAATTCATCCCACCGAATCTTCGAACCAATTCACTGCTAGAAGATCGTATTCTGCTTTTCTTCCATCTGATGCTTATCCATACGACATCAGCCATTTAGTTAACATGCGGATCTAAGTCAAGAAAGATAATATTCCAGAGATTATATAATAAACTGATGATAAAATTATGTAAAGCAGCAGTGCAATAATAAATGCTGTAACGTGTACTTGTACCTCAAGAATAATAAGATTGGTCATGTAGAAAGCTCGGCATATTCAAATGCTCTACCAATACATCCAGAAATTCCAACCCAGAAAATTGGAATGAACCTCCGAATCTGATCACTATAACATTCATTTGAGAAAAGATGTTGCTGCAGCCACCTATCCCAGTTAACTTCGAAGGAAAAACAGTGGTAGTTGTTCAATTATTAATGACGCAGGATGTCCAGACTACTCAAAGTAGCTTTAGCTTTCTATTTATCGTTATACACTGCGTCAATTAACCACTAACCACTCAAATTGTTTTAGCCAACAGCAATCCATGAGATCATTGTTTCAAAGCTTTTGATCACAACCACCACATCTTGCTGACATATCTTTGGTTTAAAATTTATAATTTGATTTGAATTTCTATTGCATTTAGTGCTTTGATGAAGTATTAAAGCTGGTTACAATGATGTTTGAGGTTTTGGGTGACAATCTTCATTCCACAATCCTCTAATTAACTAAAGAATCAAAGCATCAGTGCCATAGTCTAATAGTTTTACTAATTGTTCTACATTTACACATAGAACACAATCCACAAACATTATTCCCTGATAAAATCATAATAGAGGATAAAAAACCTTGACTTTCGAATCTTATATTCTCATCTCCTTATCTCACATAGCTATATATTTATTATGGCCTTTATTTCTTCGCATGCATGCCGTTTCACTCCCTCTTATTATTATTATTAATTTTGATTTCTTAGGTTTTTTTTTTGTTTTTTTTTTAAATATGTTGAAATAAAAGGTAAAAAATAGGGTAAGAAAGAGATTTTTTCATAATTTTGAAGCATTTAGTGCTCAAATACATTCATAATTATACTTATATCAGAAACCCAAAACAAATTAATTCTTTTTTCCTAATTAAGTCCAATATTATCAACTATAATATTATACTCTAGCAAGTATAAATTTAAGTAAGTAAAATCAATTGATCCTACTAAAAAAAAAGTAAAATTAAAAAGTCCAAAAGACAAAAACAAATTGGTTAAAATTTAATTTGGTCCCTCTAAATTCATCAATATTTGCTTCTATACCTTAAAATCTCTCAATGCTACCGTTGTGGTTTTCTAAACGTTTCAATGCCAGTCCCAACCATCAACTAAACTATTTTTTAAATTTGCTTTTTGAGTTTTCTAAATGCAAGAATTTAAACTAGAAGAGTAGAACTGGAAAGTTGATAATCTATATGCACTAAAAAGATAGTTTATCCAAATATTTCGTAAGAAAACGTTTTTTATTCTTATTATTTAAACTAAGAGCATAATATTCATGATAAATTAAAATTTACTCTTCATTTGGGAAAGGGAGATTCCTCACATTAATTAAGATAAAGAATGATCACTTTATCCCAAGCACAATATTACTTGAAACGTTGCCGTTCCTAGCTAGCTCACTTTCTTGGCCTCTTTGTCAGCATTTCATGAGGTGGTTGGGCATTAACGCTGCGTATGGGAGTCTTTTATCAGTTATTTTGCTAGTAATTCAAAGGCAAATTCCAATGTCTAATTTCACGCTAGATTTAAAAACTGTATTTTGTTTCAATTATAATTTTTAAAATATTTAATTAATCAACAAATACTATACTCTTGAGGTAGGTGTAGCTAGCGTGGAATCAACTCATTTAATATATTTTTTCATATATACTTGGCATTAATTTAGAATTCAATTTCCCGGTGACCCACACCTTGTGCACGGACCATGCTTAATATCTCTATAGACATTGACCGAAAGAAATAAATTATGTAACTGAATGCTGAAATTAATCCCTCGATAACAACATCAAATGAGATTTGCAAGCAATCTTCGAACGAGATCATAATAATAATAATAATAATAATAATAATATACAATTCGAATGAAGGAGATGATTAAGATGATTAATTCTAAATTAATAAAATATAAAAGAATAAAATTGAAAGTAAAACTTTAATGAAAAAAAAAGCATGGAAAGAAAGCAGTAGAAGATGGAACTAAAAAAAAAAAAAGTATTTATATGAAATGGAGGCTACATCTCAATAGGTGATTTTTTCGGTTAGTGATCAATATTGGCGACTGATTTGGTGGCCTCTACACGTATTTTGGAGTCCTTAATTTCATATCGGCCGTAATTTAAAAGGCTGAAGTCACCGTTTTGTCTTAAATTGAGAAGACTAAACAACTAACCCTTAAAAATCGGAAGAATTACCTAATTTCTGGCGCTGGAGAGGTGCTTCAATACTTTCTTTATAATTATTTGTTTTGTTTTTTATTTATTTATTTTTTATAGTCTAATTCTATTGAGATATAGTTTTAAATTATATACAAAAACAAAATTAAAAAGAGGATCATAATGTAAAATACAAAAAAAAAAAAAACACATGATGGATCATAGTTTTTATAATTTTTATTTTCATCTAAAAGTTCATTTTATTTATTTTTAAGTTTATTAATTTGAGATATAAAAAAGAAAACAACAAGAAAACAATGAAAAAAAATAAAAGTTGATGGTTGGCCAAATTATGACTATTAAAAAAAGTCATTCTTAATATTAATAGGTTTCATTTGATGAGAGAAGTTTTATTGAGATGTTTTCTTTCCTTTATTTTTTATGAAAAATTAGATCAGGGTTAATAGGTAATTTTTACTCTAATTTAATTTTGTGTTTTAAACTAATTTTGAAATGTTTTTAGTTGGGAGATTGATTTGTTAACATAATATGAATGTTTATTAAATATTTTAAATTGTATTTTTCTTTCTTCATGTAGATGTTACTGATAAGAGAATTACTATCATTAATTATTATTTGAAGTTCCCATTTTATTGCCGGATGATCTATTAAATTTTATTTTATATATATATATATTATTGCATTAATTACAAGCTATACCACATAAATTGGTTAATTCAGCAGGATGTTTACGATTTTACTTCCTTCTATCACTAATAAGATATCTTCAATAGGTGAAAATAGTGATAGCATATATAGATATGGGAACCAAAAGCTTCACCAGCCAATATTTGGCCTTGTTTTTCTAAATTATGCATGCAACTTAGTCTGCACAATTTAAGGAGAATCTTCTAAACCTATTCATAGATGTGAGAATTGATGGGGTTTTGTTGTAACTCAATTTTTTACCATAATTTTTTTATATATATTTAAAATAAAAAAAGTCTAAAAAATATATTTTTTCAATAAATTTATCTGTTTTGTTATTTTTATTTAATTTTTGTGTGCAAGAAATATTAAAAACATAAAAAAATATATAAATCAATGTAGCTGGGGTTGCAATTGGACCAATATTTAGATATCACGAGCAAAAATGATGTTTGAAAATTTTTAAGTCATAATTAAGGTCTGAATCAAAGAGAAATGGGTTTAAATTGGTTTAATTTGGCTAAAATTAAAAGCAATTAAGGCTCAAGGATGAGTTTGGAACAAGTAGCCAAGTTATAAAATCAATTAAGGGCTTGATTGAAAGAGAGAAATTTGAAATTTGAAGTCAATTTGGCTTAAAAATAAAGAATTGGAGGAATAAGGATCAGATTGAGTAAAGCAGAGAATTTAGAGGGTGAATTTTATTTTTGTTAGGGACTGAATTGAAAGAAATTAAGAAAAAAGATGGAAATTAACCAAGCATAAGAAATTGAAAAACTAGGAACCAAGGAGCAAAATGCGCCGAAATGGAGAGACTATAATGAAGTTTGGCACAATTAAATCAAAGAAAAGAAGAAACCCTAACCAAGACTCAAAACGACGTCATTTCAAATTAAATGAAACAATGCATTTTGAGTGAAAAGGGAAGAGCAACAGTTGGAGTTTCAAAATAAACGGCGTCGTTTTGTTCATGGCATTTGCAGATTTTTGGGCAGGAAAAAGGCAAAAGCAGTGAGGTCTCATGCAACTTTAGGGCTTAGTTTCGGTCCTGATTAAGTCTCTTTATGGTGCAGAAACGATGGAAATGTGTCTTCTAACATATCAGCTACAATCTTGATGCACGAAATCAGAGTTTAATTTCCAGAATCAGCTAAATCAGCCTCCCTCCAAGACTAACTATCGTTCTTTCCATTTGGATGTGAGATTTAGATTGCAAAATCTAACCCTATCTCGATGAATCAAGTAAAGAGCATGTTTTTTAATATGTTGGCTAGCTACAATGATACAAGAAATCAGGCTTTAACTCTTAGAATCCGCTATAGAATTTGTGTCAAACATGCTCTCTCAATTAACCTCCTCCCAATACCAGCAGCCATCCTTTCGATTTTGATGAAAGATTTAGCTTTCAAAATTTGGTCATATCTCCATGAATCAAGTAAAAATCATGTTTTATGATATATTGGATACAATCACGATACAAGAGATCATGTTTTAACTCTCCGAATCCACTACAGATTCTTAGCCAAACGTGCCCTCTCAGTCACCTTTCTTCAAACACCAGCAGTCCAGCCCTTCCATTCTTGTTCAAGACCCAACCTTTAAACTTTGATTCTCTCCCCATAAATCAAGCGAAGAGGGCTTGGTGGCCGGCTTCTAAGCAGATTTTCAATTCAGAATTGTCATAATTTAATTTTTGAATTTTCAAAAACAAAAATAATACCATAAAAAATGAATGAATAAAAAAAATTTGAGAACTGAGTTAAGAGAATATAAATTTGAAGTTTGAGGATTGAATTATAATTTGGGAGTCAATTTGGTTAAAAATTGAAAGAATTGGAAGTTTGGTGATTTAATTGAACTTGAAATTGTTTTATTAATGAAATTAGGGACCCAATTGTTAAATGTCAGAAGTTCAGGGGTCAAATTAAAAATAGTCATTTCGTGTGAAATCGGTGTGGTTTTCAACCCACACTGTTTATCATCTCCTCATCCTGAAGACCGGATCAACAGGAGACACAGCCAGCAGATCATGGACCACGATGCCCATGATCCCTCATGGAACATGCCTCATTTCTGGAGGCATGAACACACGACCTTCCTGGCTTTATAAAAGCTAGAGAAAGGTCTCACAGGGAAAAGGACAGGCTAAAAAACACATAGAGAGAAAGAAAGAAATGAAAAAAAAACACAGGAGCCGAGAACGAACGCAAAATAAGAGAGGGAGAGAGAGCCAGACGCAGAGAGACAGAGTGATAAACTAGAGAACCAAGAACGAACGAACAAAAAAACAAGAAAACTATAGAGAACAGAAAAACCCAGGAACATGCAGACAGACAGAGAAGAAAAACAGAAGTGATGTCTAGAGCACGCCATCACTATCGTCTTCGACTTCATCTCCTCGTATCAGGTAAGTTCTTTCTCATTCCCCGCTTTCCTCTGCATTATAATTCATTTGCTACAGTAGCAGTAAATTATAATTCACTTGATACTACAGCAGTGAATTATAATTCATTTGTTCCTCGCACATGCCTGCTACTTGGTAGGGTCACTGGCTTGAGCCAGTGACCAGGCTGGACCGGCTGGGTCCAGCCCAGCCCGTACGGGCTCGGTCAGACCCAAGCCCCGCCCAAAGACAAAAACAGAAACAACTATGATCGGGCCAGGCCAATTTGTTTTGGGCTAAGGATGTATTTGACAAAACACACATTTATGCCAATTCCCTTTATTTTAATATTTGGCCAAACGAGCCCCTTTATGATATCAGAAAATTGCTTAAAAAAATCATGGACTTTTTTGAATTTATTTGCAGGTCCCTCATATTTTTTTTTTTTTGATATTTCACTATATAACTGATCTGTGAATTTTTACTGTGAAATACAAATTAGTGTATGATACTTTTTTTTAAAAAAAATATGAATGCATTGATTTTAAAATCATTTTATTGGTTTATTCACTAACGCCAGAGTCGGGAATACCATATGTTTTTTTTACTACGTAATATTTACCAACGCCAGCGTTGAAAGTATTCGTTGTTGAATATACACTAACATCAAAGTCAGGAATATTACAAGCAAACCATCATAACATAAATCAACAAAAATTTAGCAATTTAAGATAAAAATTAGCAATGTAGCCTGTCTCAGACATGACGTTTAAAGGGTGATAATATCTTTTCTTTTACGTAACCAGTCTCGTACCATAGAATTTTTCTTGACCAATTAGGGTTTATAATGACTATAATACTAGGTAACGACTCTTTAAGCCAGATCTTTTCATATCAAAGAACAACATGTCAGAAATCAATTCTTTAATATTGAATGTTTTAAGGTCGATATGATGTTGGGTGTGACAATAATTATAGGATGATGTTCGAGGATTTGATTTGGGATTAAAATCGGTGATTGTTTCCTTTCATTCACCTATAAAATGGCAGACCAGGACTAAAATAACAAGGAGGAGAGGACAAAAAAAAACACATGAAAAGGGTGACACTAGTGAGAGAGAGAAAAAGGATATAAGAAAGAGAGACAGGCAGAGAGTATAGAAACACAGTCAAGGAAAGCAAGAGGAAAGCTGGCAAGATTACTTCAATAGTAACACACGTTGCCAAGGCAATTGTGTAGTCTTTTTCTTTACAAATTCCAGTTCAGTCTAGGAGAAATCGCTCTGCAGAACCAGCTGGTTCAAACATCTTTGTACACTGATATCTTTTTATAATTTCTATGTAAAGTTTTTGAATTTCCAATTTTATGTTGCTTCTTAATGCTTGAGTGTATGTGTATCAAACTGAAAATCTTGGACTTAACTTTATCAGCTAGAATTTTCTGTGATGGTTGCTTTATGTGATACTAAAATAAATGATCTTTGAGATATGTCAAGAAATAAAGAGACTTAAATTTGCGAAATAAGAGAGGAAGTGCACAGACAGCATGCACTTTGGTTAATAAAGTTTCGTATTCATGATAAAAAAATTGTGGTTCGTGGCATCAGCTTTTACTAATTGGATAAAGATCCTGGGCTGATGAAGAGGAAGAAGCAATCCATGGTCCCTCTGATGACTTCACGAGGGACTGAGTTTCACTTAAACTTCCATTGACAGAAGATTGAGCAAACTTGTTATGTAAGGCCGTAGCATACCCTGATGGATCACCCAATGTGCTTGGAACCATGACTAGTTCCTCGACATTAGAAGGGCTACATTGATCATTCTAACCACTTGTTTCTTGTTGAATTCAGATACTAATCTTGACAAAGAACCATCTCAACCCAAAAGCTTAAGCTTTTAGGTGAGGTCCCAGAATATGATTTATATTATTCTCTAACACACCCCCTCAAGTGAAAGTCCTTTGGGCTTGAAACTTGCACAGGCCCACATTACCTTAGGCTTAGTTCTTATCAAATAATTAGAGAATGTGAGATTCGAACTCGTGACCGCTTGGTCATCAAGGCTCTGATATATACCATGTAAAAGAACAATCTCAACCCTAAAGCTTAAGCTTTTGGGTGAGGTCTCAGAATATGATTTATATTATTCTCTAACAAATCTTGGATCAACCATCTCCATTATATCCCTATTTTTTTGTAAATATAGAACCTGAAATAAAAAAACAAAAAAAAAACTAGATATATAGCTGACTAAGAGTAAACATGAACAATTAAGAGACTAAATGGGCATAACATACCCAATCTAGAAGGCATACAAAATTTCCATCCCTCCTAAATTTGACGTTGTTCATCCCAGAAACAATTTCCAATGCTACAACACCAAAACTGTATGCATCTGCCTTGTAAGTTAAGTAACCATATAATGCATATTCCGGTGCCATGTATTCCCTGCACAGAAAGAATAACACAGAGACATTTTACTAGTTTGCTTCACTAAAACATGTAAGAAATGCTAAATGTCTATTGTTTGTTTTTGTTTTTGATAGGAAAGTTATATTTTTAGCAGCCTAAACAGTATTTCGAACCCTGGATAATAATGTGAATAGTATGTTCATTTAGCAACCAAGCTAAACCTCTCCAAGGGTTAGTCTTAGAGGAACACAGCCATAGATGGGGAAACCCTGATCCATGAGAACCCTGCAGTGTGTGATTTGAACCCTAGATGCCTGCCTACCATATATTCTAAAGCTAACCCCTTCCATCGGCGCTTGAGCCCAGTTACACATCATACTGTTTAAGACTAAAAATTATCTTAGATAAATGACAATACTTGTGTGTTTTCCTTACAGTTTGTTACTGTCTTCTTTTCAGGATTTTTCACGAGTTCAATAAACCCCTTGTGTTAATATCAGAAACTCACATTGTTCCAGCAACTCTGGTGTCGATGTGGGTGTTGTCCTCGTCATCAAGCTTGGCCATTCCAAAATCAGATATCTTGGCGTTCATGTCCTTGTCAAGAAGGATATTGGTACCTTTTATGTCTCTATGAACAATTTTGAGTGTCGACTCCTCATGCAGGAAAACCAGACCTTTCGCTATACTTACACATATCCTCTGCCTTGTACGCCAGTCTAGCTTCGTTGCCTGGATTTCCTTTGTCCCTGTAATCATCATGCATAACCCAACCCATCAATTTCTTCTTCACTAATTCTATCTATATTCCATTCGAAGAACTTGTTTTCTTTCCCATTACTTTACATGAGATACTATGGGGAAGTGATCAGAGGCCTACCGAACAAAACATGCGCAAGGCTATTGTTTTCCATGCATTCATATACCAGCAACAATTGCTTCCCCTCAATGCAACATCCATACAATCTAACAAGATTTGGGTGTTGCAAAGCAGAAATTATGCCAATTTCGTTCACAAACTCACGATTCCCCTGTTTCGATTTCGCCGAAAGCTGCTTCACCGCAATCTGAATGCCATCTGATAGTACTCCCTTCAATATGAGAATAATTTTAGACAAAGAAAATAAGTTCACTTGGCCATTCCATGCTGATTTGATAAGAAAAAAGAAATAATTTAGTAGATAAGTAGCTAGATCGATGAAAACAAAAATATGTACTATACTTTGTAGACGCAGCCAAAACCACCTTCTCCAAGTTTGTTTGCTGGATCAAAGTCATTCGTTGCGGCTTTGATTTGACTGAAGGTGAAGATACCAGTTAGCAGATCTAACCCAACAAGTTCTGCCCAAGGAACAAAGAGGATATGTATTTATTAGTTGTTCTACATGAATGATTCATCAAAGGAAGAACACAGATAGTTTTTGCAGTCCTACAAGAAAACAGCATTGAGATTGCCAATTCCCATTGAAAAAACCATTGTTATAGAGTAATATAAAAGCATTCCTTGAGCTTCGCCAAATGGTTTGAATCTTTGGATTGAGATAATTCTTTGAAAAATGTATGCATTCATGGATAGACATACAGCAAATAAGATGCAGAAAATTGTTTATTGTCGTGTTATTATAGTGACTGGATTCCTCACTAGAATTTGTAAAATCAAGTAAATGTATCAACTGTACCTCGATCCCTCGATTTCCTTCCTCCCAAATAACCTTTCCACCAGAGAGAGGATAGAAGTATGAAAATGAGGAATAATGACAAAACCACAGACCCAGCCACAATGAGCTTCTTCCTCCACTGTATTATTTTCCGGTGCTACGGATTATTTTTTTAGCTTAACAAATTATTTAAGCATTATTAATATGTTTTCTAATAAAAAATTTATTTTTTAACTTGAAATATAATGCATATTAAATGACATATTTTTTAAATATTTATTCGGTGATATATTTGATGATATTGTTTTTCAAATATTAAAACAATGACATATTGAATCGATTCTAGTTAACTTGTCAAGTTTGTAACCGAGGTTCATCTTTACCTTATAGAAAAAAAATTAAAATAAATTATGAAGCTCAATTACTAATTAACCCAATATTGTTGAAGGATAAAATAGAAAAAAAAAGAAAAAAAAAAAGCTACCCAAGTTAACCACGGTCAACCTCCAAACCCACAACTCGAGTAATGGGATCGGGATAACCCAAAAGAAAACAATTTAAAAAAAAATATGAAAATCAATTTCTAACCAACCCAATGTTGAAGGTTGAAATTATACAAAAAATCAATTAAAAATAACAAAAAAACCCTAAGTTAACCCGGGCTAACCTATTAAACTTGTAACCTAGGACAAAAGACAAAATAATGTTATAAAAAACAAATAAAAAAATTATAAAGCTCCATTTTCAATAGATCTAATGTTGAAAGTTGAAATCAAGGAAAAAAATTCTAAATCATTTAGATCGAAATAACTCAACAGAAATCAAATTGAAAAAAAACTACAAAACTCGATTTTCAAAAAGCCTAATAGTGGAGGATAAAATTTATAAACAAAATCAGTTGTAGAAGGGTAAAATAAAAAAGAGATAACCTTATAGAAATTAAATAAAAAAAATGACTAAGCCCAATTAAAAAATATTAAATTAAAAAAGGATAAAAAAATTGAAAAGAAAACCCAGGTTAATCTATTAAACTTGCAACTTGAATCATGAAATTAAGATAAATTAATTCATAAAAAAATAAAAATGCCACTACTAACATATTTAATGTTAAAATCTAAAAGAAAATTAAATCCATGATATCAGTATATAACTAATAAAAAGAATCAAGGAAAATTATGAAGCATAATTCCTAAAACAACATAATATTAAAAATAAATTTGTTTTTTAAAAAAATATATTAAATTATTTAAAAGTAAAATTAAAAAAAAAAAAAGTGTGACTAGTTAGCCACACATTTAAAAAAAATTGGTTAAAATTTAATTTGGTCCCTCTAAAGTCATCAATATTTGCTTCTATACCTTAAAATCTCTCAATGCTACTCTTGTGGTTTTCTAAACGTTTCAATGCCACTCCAAACCATCAACTAAACTATTTTTTAAATTTGCTTTTTGAGTTTTTTAGGTTTCCAAATGCATGTGATAACAGATGTTGATTTGAGAGGGAAAGATGAGAGAAAAATCATAAAAATAAAAAAAAAATGTGATAAAATTAACCTTTTGTTAGTTTTTTAATAATGAAGAGCAAAATTTAATATAGAAGAGTAGAATTGGAAATTTGATAATCTATAAGCACGAAAAAGATAGTTTATCCAAATATTTCGTAAGAAAACGATCTTATATATCATTCTTGAGGTACAAGTACATGCATGTTACAGCATATTGTCAGACTGTTTTTTTTTTTTTTTTTCGTTTACAAGAAGTCATAATGTTCGACTGCTGTTTTACATAATTTTATCATCGTGGCAAAGTGACCGAGACCACATTATTTCTATAAATTATTTATGGACTATTATCTTCCTTGACTTAGATCTGCATGTTAACTGATTAAATGACTGATATCGGTTGGATAAGCATCAGATGGAAGAAAGGCATTGTACGATCTTCTTGCAGTGAGTTGGTACAAAGCTTCTGTACAATGAATTGCATCCCAAAACATATATTCAGTCCTATTTTGGCATCGGCCATCACTACGTGCTGGACAACATCCAACGTTTGTAACCCTAAACCCTGTTATGCACAAAACAGACAATTTCCATTGCTTAGAGCCAAATAGTAATCATTAAAACAAGAAATTATTAGGTATACTGTGAATCGTACTCCTTGTATACTGAGCAATTCCTCGTATTAATAAATTGTAACATCCTCCACCAACAGGTTGGATGACTTACCGAGCACAGAAGGATCGCCAGATGACAATATCCCAGTAGAATTCAAGTATATAAAGCGTGCGTCATTCAACTCTCTATTCAGTTGATCAACAAGTGATACGAGTCCTGCGTTAAAAGGGAGGACTGCGTTGTTTATATTGGTCACACAAGAGAGATTGTTGGGGCATAGAGTAGAAGATGCGTAAGGAAGGCTGCCCATTGGTCCAAGTCCAGGCAAGGCAATTTTCCTGGCTCCTAGGTGGTACAGAAGCTGAAGAAATAGAAACAAAAGACATAAATTCACAAAAAAGATAAATTAAAATATATATGGAATATATATAATGCATAAATTAAGGTACAAATACAATTATTAAAAATAAATTATAGTGTTCAAGCTCTAACTACGAATCCTCATTCAATAAAATAGATGGATACAAGAATAAGAGAAAAAATCACATCTAGTCCCATAAAAAATGATAAGTATTTCTTATATTTTTCTCTCTTTCTTCTTGTATCCAAGTATCAATGTTTATATTTTGAGCATCATAAAATTTCTCGCGAAACGGATAGTAATACCAACCTTTATTTGCTGACTATACTGGTCAATTAAAACCTTGGCATATTGATCAGGGGTGTATAATCGGCTTGTTGTATAATTGCTAGGCATGAAGTAGTTGTTTAAGTAGTCATTACTGCCCAAGCTGACATAATATAAGCACTTATTAAGGTAATTTTCTGCTGCCTGCTTAGTCCCTAGTAATTGAATCGAGCGATTGAATGTAGCAGCATGATTTTGCAATTGCTCATTTAGGCTGATTCTCTCACCCTGGAACATGTCAACAGAAATAGGAAAACAAAAAAAAAAGATAGAAGTTAAATCATAGGACGTTGTAAAAATACTCACAGGCAAAAAATTACTACAACGTAAATTATTTGGTACCAGTTGGCTTCCAGTCTCATCACGAATCCCTGCTGACCCAGATGCATAGTTAACACCAACCAATATGTCTCTGCCTCTAGCAGTTGCAAATGGTGGAATAAATTGGTTAAAGCCCAAAAGTTCACCTGCAAATGCCCAAATTAAAGCCCAAATGTAATGTCTATTCACCATCTGAACCGTATCCGTATGTGCAAACCAAATTGATCACAAGAAAAGAGATAGACACAAGAAAAGAGAGAGAGAAAAAAAAAAACTAAGAAATAATTTTTTAGAAGAAGAAAGAAATTATTATCATTTGAACATCTATATGATTTTTTCTCTTATCTCATGTACTGTAATTATTACTGTAGCATTATAAAGTTTTTCTATGCAGGTTGTTCTATCAATTCACAACTTTTGACTAAATACTGCGTGTAATTCTTGAACTATATTTCATGAGAGACGATGTAATTTATTCTTGAACAATAATATATGATGAAACTTTACGTGAAGCTATTAATTAATATATTTCGCTATACTACGTGATGGTAAGTATATATGAGAAAAATTATTTTGCATTTCGAAACTAATATGAAAGTGATAAGGTGCAAGGAGATGAGAAGGAAGCACCAATGATATCCACTGTGCTTCGGCCATTAGTAAACCTTCCGGTGGTTCCATTAGGGAAGTCAATTCCATATGGGCGGTAATTGGCCTTAGCAGCCGTTACAAGGTTGTTGTTGTTGCCACTATCCGCCAACGAGTCTCCAAATATGAAAAAACAAGGCACCTGTGGAGCTGCATGAGCACAATTTTGCAAATTCGACACCAGCTTCAATAGGACAAGTAGGAAGCACCATACTTTGATCTTGTCTGCCATTTCTAATCAATTTGCAGGAAATTAAGGTGGGAGCTGCTGAGAAGTATTTGAAGCAATGGAGTTTGAAAACTGTGAGGAGAACAAAGGAATCAATGGTAACACAGCCTGATGAAAACGTCGGGATTATATAGGGTAGGAAGAGGAGTGCAATGCTACAGACATGGTAGCAGTAAATTATTTATATTATTATTATTATTATTATAGTTCATTTTTAATATTTACTTTTAGGTGATAATATAAATTGTATGTATTAAAAAAATGACAAAAAAATTGGTATTATTTTTTATATTTCCCTTTTAAATTAAATACTAACGTTTTTTATTTATTTATTAATGATCCTATTATTCTTATTATTTAAACTAAGAGCCTAATATTCATGATAAATTAAAATTTACTCTTCATTTGGGAAAGGGAGATTCCTCACATTAATTAAGATAAAGAATGATCACTTTATCCCAAGCACAATATTATTACTTGAAACGTTGCCGTTCCTAGCTAGCTCACTTTCTTGGCCTCTTTTTCAGTATTTCTTGAGGTGGTTTGGGCATTAGCGCTGCGTATGGGAGTCTTTGATCAGTTATTTTGCTAGTAATTCAAAGGTAAATTCCAATGTCTAATGCCACGCTAGATTTAAAAACTGTATTTTGTTTCAATTATAATTTTTAAAGTATTTAATTAATCAATAAATACTATAATTTTACATCAATCCTACTGAAAATTCTCTTAAAACTTTAATTAATAAAAAAACTATAATATAGTTATATTTTTTAAAAAATTATATTTTTAAATCATAACTATAAAAACAACAAACACACGTGAAATTTGCAACTATTACTCTTAAGACAGGTGTAGTGTGGGATCACAACTCATTTAATATGTTTTAGCCTATAATTAAATTCAATTTCCCGGCGACCCCCACCTTGTGCACGGACCATGCTTAATATCTCTATAGACATTATATTGACCGAAAGAAATAAATTATGTAACTGAATGCTGAAATTAACCCCTCGATAACATCATCAAATGAGATTTGCAAGCAATCTTCGAACGAGATCATAATAATAATAATAATAATATACAATTCGAATGAAGGAGATGATTAAGATGATTAATTCTAAATTAATAAAATATAAAAGAATAAAATTGAAAGTAAAACTTTAATGAAAAAAAAAGAAAGCATGGAAGGAAAGCAGTAGAAGATGGAACTTAAAAAAAAAAAAAAAAAACCTATTTAAATGAAATGGAGGCTACATCTCAATAGGTGATTTTTTCGGTAGTGATCAATATTGGCGGCTGATTTGGTGACCTCTGCACGTATTTCGGAGTCCTTAACTTTATATTGGCTGTAATTCAAAAGGCTGAAGTCACCGTTTTATCTTAAATTGGAAGAATTACCTAATTTCTGGCGCTGGAGAGGTCCTTCAGTACTTTCTTTATAATTTTTTGTTTTGTTTTTTTTTATTTTATCCATGTATTTTTTTTATTTTTTTTATAATCTAATTCTATTGAGATATAGTTTTAAATTTTATACAAAGACAAAATTAAAAAAAAATCATAAAGTAAAATACAAAAAAAAAAAAAACACATGATGGATCATAGTTTTTATAATTTTTATTTTCATCTAAAAAATCATTTTATTTATATTTAAGTTTATTAGTTTGAGATATAAGAGAGAAAACAACCAGAAAACAATGAAAAATAATAAAAGTTAACGGTTGGCCAAATTATAGCCACTAAAAAAGTCTTTCTTAACGTTAATAGGTTAATAGGTAATTTTTAATTTAATTTAATTTTGTGTTTTAAACTGATTTTGAAATGTTTTGAGTTGAGAGATTGATTTATTAACATAATATGAATGTTTAATTTTGTTAGGGACTGAATTGAAAAAAATTAAGAAAAAAATGGAAATTAACCAAGCATAAGAAATTGAAAAACTAGGAACCAAGGAGCAAAATGCGCCGAAATGGAGAGACTATAATGAAGTTTGGCACAATTAAATCAAAGAAAAGAAGAAACCCTAACCAAGACTCAAAACAACGTCATTTCAAATTAAATGAAACAGTGCATTTTGAGTGAAAAGGGAAGAGCAACAGTTGGAGTTTCAAAATAAACGTCGCCGTTTTGTTCATGGCATTTGCAGATTTTTGGGCAGGAAAGAGGCAAAATCAGTGAGGTCTCATGCAACTTTAGGGCTTAGTTTCGGTCCTGATTAAGTCTCTTTATGGTGCAGAAACGATGGAAATGTGTCTTCTAACATATCAGCTACAATCTTGGTGCACGAAATCAGAGTTTAATTTCCTGAATCAGCTAAATCAACCTCCCTCCATGACTAACTATCGTTCTTTCCATTTGGATGTGAGATTTAGATTGCAAAATCTAACCCTATCTCGATGAATCAAGTAAAGAGCATGTTTTTTAATATGTTGGCTAGCTACAATGATACAAGAAATCAGGCTTTAACTCTTAGAATCCACATTAGATTTTGTGTCAAACATGCTCACTCAATTAACCTCCTCCCAATACCTGCAGCCATCCTTTCAATTTTGATGAAAGATTTAGCGTTCAAAATTTGGTCCTATCTCCATGAATCAAGCAAAAATCATGTTTTATGATATATTGGATACAATCACGATACAAGAGATCATGTTTTAACTCTCCGAATCCAAAAACAAAAATAATACGGTAAAAAATGAATGAATAAAAAATATTTGAGAACTGAGTTAAGAGAATACAAATTTGAAGTTTGAGGATTGAATTATAATTTAGGGGTCACTTTGGTTAAAAAATGAAAGAATTGGAAGTTTGGTGATTTAATTGAACTTGGAATTGTTTAATTAATGAAATCAGGGACCCAATTGTTAAATGTTAGAAGTTTAGGGGCCAAATTAAAAATAGTCATTTCGTGTGAAATCGGTGTCGTTTTCAACGCACACTGTTTATCATCTCCTCATACTGAAGACTGGATCAATAGGAGACATAGCCAGCAGATCATGGACCACGATGCCTATGATCCCTCACGGAACGTGCCTCATTTCTGGAGGCATGAACACACGACCTTCCTAGCTTTATAAAAGCTAGAGAAAGGCCTTACAGGGAAAAAGACAGGCTAAAAAACACACAGAGAGAAAGACAGAAATGAAAAAAAACACTGGAACAACACAGGAGCCGAGAACGAAGGCAAAATAAGAGAGGGGGAGAGAGCCAGACGCAGAGAGATAGAGTGATAAACCAGAGAACCAAGAACGAACGAACGAAAAAACAAGAAAACTGTAAACCCCCGGTTATAATTTTTCTGGGTATTTAAAAGATGAGAAATTTAACCAATAGTAAAATTGGTTAAATTAAATTAAAGAAACCTAAATCAAGCTAAAAATAGTGAAATTAATGAAATAAAAAGTGAATATAGTACTAAATCATTTTAAAGAAAAACATTTGTGAGGACAAAATGAATACGTAAGATCAAGAGAGGTCAATATTCAAATAACAGAAGGTTGGGAGTTTATGTACAAATGATAAAAAAGGGGTGGGGATAAATGTGCAATTAACAAGATGTTAGAACTATAAATATCATTCTATTTTCTCTCTTGGAGGGACTAGCAAGAGTAAGAGAGGGTTTAGAGAGGGACTGGAGAGAAGATATATTGATGGCAGATCAACCGACAGCTATAACTTCACCTTCCATCGTTGGATCAGCACGATATTCAGATATGTTGTTCTTATCCATATCCTGTACATTGTCACCGTAGGGATTTTCTATATCAGTCCTCGTTTGAGAGATATCGAGGGAGAAAAATATCTGGGAAAATACACTTCTGGACAGTCTTCTTTGCTATCTGTTTTCTCCTTCAGCCACCGTTGGATTAGGCTATAACTTGGATATGTTGTTCTTCCTGATTCTGTCTAGATTCGGAAGGGTAGAGATTTGAAACAAAAATTCGGTATAGAAGTTGTGTATCTCGCACAGTAGGTCTGCAAGTTTGAGGTCAGTTTGGTTAAACCCATATTTCTGGAAATTTCACCATTTGATGAAGTTAATATTGGGATATGTTATACTCATAATAATGCATTATAACTTGACAGTATGGATTGTTTGGAATATTATTCGTTTGTTATTTATGGTTGATTGAAATTGTTGTCAAGGATTGTGTTTAGAAGAATATTGTTCGGAAAGTTTGTAAAATCGATAAGAATGTTTTATTTTGACGTTAAGAGGGAAGATTGAAATAAATAAGAAAAATTGGCTCTTATAAAGATATTTTTTTGACACTCTTAAACGATATGTGATATGGCCAAGGGTTGAGATAAAAGAGAAAAAGTTAAATTGTGGATGTTGTGTGTAAATGAAAAGGTTGATGAATCTGGACAGATTCATCTCCTGACTTTTGGAGAGAATTCGAGTAGGAGGATGAGAGAATTATGATCAAGTTTCTCATAGTAATTGTAGTTTTGGATGTTAGCTAACAAAGAAAATTAGACTTGCTCAATATGGAGCTGTAGAACCCCAGCTATGGGTCATCAACCGAGATTGGGTCCTGACAGACCCTGTAGGGTAGTGTTTGTTGATGAGCAATTTTGACTATCTCAAAGGGAGAACTGGGTTCTCCTTCCTTCAGAGAACTTGTAGCCTCGTGTATTAGCTTTCCAACGATACTAATCCCGCTTGAAACAGAGTTCAATAACTCTAGATATAGTTAAAAATGTGATGAGTGTTCAGACAGTAACAGTTCAAATGTCTAGACAGTAACAGTTCAAAGTTGGACAGTAACAGTTCAAATGTCTAGACAGTAACAGTTCAAAGTTAGACAGTAACAGTTGGACAGTAACAGTTCAATGGGTGGACAGTAACAGTTCAAATGTCTAGACAGTAACAGTTCAAAGTTGGACAGTAACAGTTCAATGTGTAGACAGTAACAGTAGACTTTCACGTGAATACTATATAAAAGAATTGAGTCATACGAACACTTGCACATTGAGATACTAACTCTAAAAATATACATGATATATGTATGTATGTTATTATGAGGAAATGAACATGCATAGAAAGTAACATATGAGTAATGGATGAATATGGATTCTCTGTAATATCGGCCTGAAGGAATGATAAATATGGTTGGATAAAAGATGACAACTTTAATGGGTGTAATAAGAAAAACGTAAGATATAAAGAAATAAATGATTGAAAGAAATATTTATTAGCTATTGATATGATTATTATAAAACATATCCTTGAATGAGGAAAATTTATGAGATGAGTCTGTGACTGCAGGAGGGACCACCGGTGTGGTGCAACAGCAACAACAGGGGAGCACGAGTAGAGCTTCTACTGCAGGTAGGTGACTTTCACCTTCCTTTTAAATAAGGTTGAATAATGAAAATACTTTATCATGAATGTTACTGTATTGTGTTAATTCAGATATCAGATTGCTAAATGCTTAAATGTTGATAAATGGTTGATTAGCTTCGGCTAATGGCATCTGAAGTGATGACCTTGAACAATGAAATACCTTATCATGAACGTTGCCATATTGTGTTAATTCAGATATCAGATTGCCAAATGCTTAAATGTTGACAAATGATTGATTAGCTTCGGCTAATAGCATTCGAATGGATGACCGGGACAAATGAATTATTAGCTTCGGCTAATGGCATCTGAAGAGATGACCTTGAACAATGAAATACCTTATCATGAACGTTGCCTTGCTGTATTGTGTTAATTCAGATATCAAATTGCCAAACGCTTAAATGTTGACAAATGATTGATTAGCTTCGACTAATGGCATCCGAATGGATGACCGGGACAAACGATTGATTAGCTTCGGCTAATGGCATCCGAATGGATGACCGGGACAAACAAATTATTAGCTTCGGCTAATGGCATCCGAATGGATGATCGGGACAAACAAATAATTAGCTTCGGCTAATGGCATCCGAATGGATGACCGGGACAAATGAATGATTAGCTTCGGCTAATGGCATTCGAAGGGATGACCGGGACAAACGATTGATTAGTTTCAGCTAATAGCATCCGAATGGATGACCGAAACAAACGGTTGATTAGTTTTGGCTGATAGCATTCAAAGGGGATGGCTGGGGTGAGTGAATAGTTTACCTCGACAAATAATATCTTAAAAGAATGGCCAGATTTAAGATTATGGTTGATTGTAAGAATTGGTGCATATATATGTATTGCAAGTTGTGTATACCAAGAACATGAAGGAACAACAAATTTCACGCTTCAAACATGAGATAATGTTAATGCTTCATTAAACTGCCAGACCATTTTCTTATTATTATTATTATTATTAAGTAATTGCATTCTTGTAAATGTTTTGTACTGCAGTAGGGACGTCATATCAACAAGGTGCCTAGAAAACCCGATACACGGGAACCTACTTTTGCAAGGAATCATGTAGTTGCATTCTAAATCATGATGTATTTTATATGAATCAATGTACTGAATGTATAACTATTGTTAGATCCTTTTAGATTAAATTCGTGATGACTATTTGTAGGATAGAATACAAACTCATGACCATGCATGTATATTTTAAATGCGAACTTCTAATCATGCAAACATAATATTATGAGTTTATGTAAGATTCACTTTAAAACAAAATATTGATTGTTGTTGATGTGAAGGGAACATGTTTGCAGATTACCGACACGATGTGTGTCAAGTACACAAAAAAAAATTACTGTTGTTTTGGGCTTGAAAAGCCGGGTTGTTTCAAAAACTATAGAGAACAGAAAAACCCAGGAACACGCAGACAAACAGAGAAGAAAAACAGAAGCGATGTCTAGAGCACGCCATCACCATCGTCTTTGACTTCATTTCCCCGCATTAGGTAAGTTCTTTCTCATTCCCCGCTTTCCTCTGCATTATAATTCATTTGCTACAGTAGCAGTAAATTATAATTCACTTGATACTATAGCAGTGAATTATAATTCATTTGTTCCTCGCACACGCCTGCTACTTGGTAGGGTCACTGGCTTGAGCCAGTGACCAGGCTGGACCAGCTGGGTCCAGCCCAACCCGTACGAGCTCGGTCAGACCCAGCCCCGCCCAAAGAAAAAAACAGAAACAGCTATGACCGGGCCAGGCCAATTTGTTTTGGGCCAAGGGTGTATTTGACAGAAAATTGCTTAAAAAATTCATGGACTTTTTTGAATTTATTTGCAAGTCCCTCATATTTTTTTTTTATTTTAGATATTTCACAATATAACTAATCTATGAATTTTTACTGTGAAATACAAATTAGTGTATAATACATTTTTTTAAAAAAATATGAATGCATTGATTTTAAAATCATTTTATTGGTTTATTCACTAACGTCAGAGTCGAGAATACCATATGTTTTTTTTACTACATAATATTTACCAACGTCAGCGTTGAAAGTATTCGTTGTTGAATATACACTAACGTCAAAGTCAGGAATATTACAAGCAAACCATTATAACATAAATCAACAAAAATTTAGCAATTTAAGATAAAAATTAGCAATGTAGCATGTCTCAGACAGGACGTTTAAGGGGTGATAATATCTTTCCTTTTACGTAACCAGTCTCGTACCATAGAATTTCTCTTGACTAATTAGGGTTTCTAATGACTATAATACTAGATAACGACTCTTTAAGCCAAATCTTTTCATATCAAAGAACAAGATGTCAGAAATCAATTTTTTAATATTGAATTTTTTAAGGTCGCCGTGATGGATGTTGAGTGTGACAATAATTATAGGATGATGTTCAAGGATTTGATTTGGGATTAAAATCGGTGATTGTTTCCTTTCATTCACCTATAAAATGGCAGACCAGGACAAAAATAACAAGGAGGAGAGGACAAAAAAAAAACACATGAAAAGGGTGACACTAGTGAGAGAGAGAAAAAGGATATAAGAAAGAGAGACAGGCAGAGAGTATAGAAACACAGTCAAGGAAAGCAAGAGGAAAGCTGGCAAGATTACTTCAATAGTAACACACGTTGCCAAGGCAATTGTGTAGTCTTTTTCTTTACAAATTCCAGTTCAGTCTAGGAGAAATCGCTCTGCAGAACCAGCTGGTTCAAACATCTTTGTACACTGATATCTTTTTATAATTTCTATGTAAAGTTTTTGAATTTCCAATTTTATTTTGCTTCTTAATGCTTCAGTGTATGTGTATCAAACTGAAAATCTTTGACTTAACTTTATCAGCTAGAATTTTCTGTGATGGTTGCTTTATTAACAATAAACTAAAACTGCTCAGTGTTTCACTATTCAAGTCCACAGTTAAACGCTGAGCAATCTTTTTTTTTTCTTTCTTTTTTTTCTGTTTTTTTCCGTTTTCTATGCTTTTATGGGTTTTTTTTTTTTTGCTTTTTTCTTTGTGTATTTTCTTTTAATGAATTTTTTTTGTTTAATTTAGTTTGTTAATGTTAATTTTTTTTATTTAGTTATCAGATTTTCATAACACGGATCCCGGGTTTAACGGGTTAACCTGGTTTGACGAGTTAACCTGAATTTTTTTTTTCTTTTTAATTAATAACATATACTAAAACTGTTTAGTGTTTCACTGTGTAGTCTACAGTGAAACGCTAAGCTATTTTTTTGTTTTTAATTTTATTTTCTGTTTTATTTATTTTATTTTTTTGCTTTTTATGCCTTTATGGGTTTTTTTTTTTTTGCTTTTTTTCTTTGTGTTTTTTTTTCTTTTAATGAATTGTTTTTGTTTAATTTAGTTTGTTAATGTTAATTTTTTTTTTAGTTATCAGACTTTCATAACACGGATCCCGGGTTTGACAGGTTAACCTGGTTTGACGAGTTAACCTGAAATTTTTTTTTAGCTTTTTTTAAAGTTTGACGAGTTAACCCGGAATTTGTTTTTTGCTTTATTTTCTTTTTAATTAATTTTTTTTCGTTTAGTTTAGTTTTTTAATGTTAAATTTCTTTCTATTTAATTATCAGACTTTCATGACACGTATCCCGGACTTGACGGGTTAACTCGTCAATTTTTTGCTCTATTTAGTTATCAAACTTTCATGACGTGAATCCCAGGTTTGACGAGTTAACCTAGTTAATTCAGATTTTTTTCTTTTTCTTCATTAGTTTTTTTCTTCCTGTTGGTTTTTTTTTTCTTTGTTTTTTTTAATTAATCTATTTAATTATCACACTTTTATGACACGACCTTGCAGCCAGACCCACATTCAAGACTCTTGGGTCCGGTGTTGTAGCCAGACTCACTTAAACTTGAGTCATGTACGTTTAATATTATTAATATTATAAATATTACTCTTGGGTCAAGCGTTACAGCTAAACCAAAGGCTCTTGGGCATATCTTTGCAGAAAGACCCAACACTCTTAGATCTTAGCCTTTTTTGATATTTTTTATGCAAGAAAAAAAATTTAACCTGTGGCGTATGCCTTTGTTTTTTTTTTTTTTCTCTTTTCCTTTTTAAGCCTTTTACTATGGATTACAAAATACAGTTCACAATGAAAAAGTTGATGCCTTTAGTTTTTTTTTGTCTTTTTTTTAATTATTTTTTTTAATTTAGGTTCTTAATATTAAATTTTTTCTATTTAATTATCAGACTTTCATGACATGGATCCCAGGTTTGACGGGTTAACCCAGTTTATTCAGATTTTTTTCTTTTTCTTCATTAGTTTTTTTCTTCTTGTAAGTTTTTTTTCTCTTTGCTTTTTCCTTTTTAATTAATCTTTTTTTTAATTTATTTCATTAATAATAAATTATTTTTCTATTTAGTTATCACACTTTCATTACACGAATTCCAGGTTTGACGGGTTAACCTGATTTGGCGGGTTAACCAGGTTGATTCAGATTTTTTTTATTTTTCCTCATTAGTTTTGTTCTTCCGATTTCATCTTTTAATATTGTATGCAGTCCACAGTGAAAAGGCTAAAGCCTTTAGTTTTTTTTTTTTTTGCTTTTTTTTATGCCTTTCACTGTGGACTGCACAGTGCAGTCCACGGTAAAAAGGCTGATGCCTTCTTTTTTTTCTTTTTAATTAATTTTTTTATGTAGTTTGTTGATATTAATTTTTTTCTATTTAGTTATCAGACTTTCATGACACGGATCTCAGGTTTGACGAGTTAACCCAGTTAATTTAGATTTGTTTTTTCTTTTTCTTCATTAGTTTTTTTCTTCTTATAAGTTTTTTTTTTCTTTTATTGTTTCTTTTTATTTTATATTTTTTTATTTTATTTAGTTCATCAATATTAAATTGTTTTCTATTTAGTTATCGACTGATGCCTTTTTTTTTCTTTTTTGTTTTTGCTGTTTTTATGCCTTTAACTATGGACTACACACTGTAGTCCACAGTGAAAAGGCTGATGTCTTTTTTTTTGTTTTTTTTTCTTTTTAATTAATTTCTTTCGTTTAATTTAGTTTGTTAATGTTCAATTTTTTTCTATTTAGTTATCAAATTTTCATGACACGGATCCCGGGTTTGACAGGTTAGCCTAGTTAATTTTGTGTTAACCCGTCAATTTTTTTTTTCTATTTAGTTATATAACTTTCACGACATGAATTTAAGATTTGACGGGATAACCTGGTTTGATGGGTTAACCCAGTTAATTCAGATTTTTTTTTTCTTCATTAATTTTTTTCTTCCTTTTGGTTTTTTTTTCTTTTTAATTAATCTATTTAATTATCATACTTTTATGACACGACCTTACAGCCAGACCCACATCCAAGACTATTGGGTCTGGTATTGCAGTCAAACCCACTTAAACTTGGTCATGCAAGTTTAATATTATTATTAATATTATAAATATTACTCTTGGATCAGGCGTTGCAGCCACACCCAAGACTCTTGGGTATAGCTTTGCAAAAAAACCTAATACTTTTAGATCTTAACTTTTTTTGATATTTTTTATACAAAAACCATTGACCCGCGGCATCACGCGGGTCATGTAACTAGTGTGATACTAAAATAAATGATCTTTGAGATATGTCAAGAAGTCGTATTATTAGACTGCTGTTTTACATAATTTTATCATCGTAACAAAGTGACCAAGACCACATTATTTCTATAAATTATTTATGGAATATTATCTTCCTTGACTTAGATCTGCATGTTAACTGATTAAATGACTGATATCGGTTGGATAAGCATCAGATGGAAGAAAGGCATTGTACGATCTTCTTGCAGTGAATTGGTTCAAAGCTTCGGTAGGATGAATTGCATCCCAAAACACATATTCAGTCCTATTTTGGCATGGGGTTGAGTCTTGAATGCATTGGCCATCACCACGTGCTGGACAACATCCAACGTTTACAACCCTAAACCCTGTTATGCACATAACAGACAATTTTCATTGCTTAGAGCCAAATAGTAATCATTAAAACAAGAAATTATTAGGTATACTGTGAATCGTACTCCTTCTATACTGAGCAATTCCTCGTATTAATAAATTGTAACATCCTCCACCAACAGGTTGGATGACTTACCGAGCACAGAAGGATCGCCAGATGACATCCCAGTAGAATTCAAGTATATAAAGCGTGCGTCATTCAACTCTCTATTCAGTTGATCAACAAGTGATACGAGTCCTGAGTTAAAAGGGAGGACGGCGTTGTTTATATTGGTCACACAAGAGATATTGTTGCGGCATAGAGTAGAAAATGAGTAAGGAATGCTGCCTATTGGTCCAAGTCCAGGCAAGGCAATTTTCCTGGCTCCTAGGAGGTACAGAAGCTGAAGAAAAATAGAAACAAAAGACATAAATTCACAAAAAAGATAAATTGAAATATATATGGGCTATAATGCATAAATTAAGGTGCAAATACAATTATTAAAAAACATTTATAGTGTTCAAGCTCTAACTACGAATCCTCATTCAATAAAATAGATGGATACAAGAATAAGAGAAAAAATCACATATAGTCCCATAAAAAATGATAAGTATTTCTTATATTTTTCTCTCTTTCTTCTTGTATCCAAGTATCAATGTTTATATTTTGAGCATCATAAAATTTCTCGCGAAACGGATAGTAATACCAACCTTTATTTGCTGACTATACTGGTCAATTAAAACCTTGGCATATTGATCAGGGGTGTATAATCGGCTTGTTGTATAATTGCTAGGCATGAAGTAGTTGTTTAAGTAGTCATTACTGCCCAAGCTGACATAATACAAGCACTTATTAAGGTAATTTTCTGCTGCCTGCTTAGTCCCTAGTAATTGAATCAAGCGACTCAATGTAGTAACATGATTCAGCAATTGCTCATTTAGGCTGATTCTATCACCCTGGAACATGTCAACGGAAATAGGAAAAAAAAAAAAAAAAGAGAAGTTAAATCATAGGACGTTGTAAAAATACTCACAGGCAAAAAATTACTACAACGTAATTATTTGGTACCAGTTGCCTTCCACTCTCATCACGAATCCCTGCTGCCCCAGATGCATAGTTAACACCAACCAATATGTCTCTGCCTCTAGCAGTTGCAAATGGTGGAATAAATTGGTTAAAGCCCAGAAGTTCACCTGCAAATGCCCAAATGTAATGTCTATTCACCATCTGAACCGTATCCGTATGTGCAAATAAATTGTTCTGCTATGATCACGGTTAAGGGGATTTTGACATATAAATTCTATGGTGAAAGAGATAGACACATGAAAAGAGAGGGAAAAAAAAAACTAAGAAATAATTTTTTAAGAAGAAGAAAGACATTATTATGATTTTGAACATCTATATGATTTTTTCTCTTCTCTCATGTACTGTAATTATCACTGTAGCATTATAAAGTTTTTCTATGCAGGTTGTTCTATCAATTCACAACTTTTGACTAAATACTGCGTGTAATTCTTGAACTATATTTCATGAGAGATGATGTAATTTGTTCTTGAACAATAATATATGATGAAACTTTACGTGAAGCTATTAATTAATATATTTCGCTATACTACGAGATGGTATATATATATGAGAAAAATTATTTTGCATTTCGAAACTAATATGAAAGTGATAAGGTGCAAGGAGATGAGAAGGGAGCACCAATGACATCCACTACGGTTCGGCCATTAGTAAACCTTCCGGTGGTTCCATTAGGGAAGTCAATTCCATATGGGCGGTAATTGGCCTTAGCAGCCGTTACAAGGTTGTTGTTGTTGCCACTATCCGCCAACGAGTCTCCAAATATGAAAAAACAAGGCACCTGTGGAGCTGCATGAGCACAATTTTGCAAATTCGACACCAGCTTCAATAGGACAAGTAGCAAGCACCATACTTTGATCTTGTATGCCATTTCTAATCAATTTGCAGGAAACTAAGGTGGGAGAACAAAGGAATCGATGGTAACACAGCCTGATGAAAACGTCGGGATTATATAGGGTAGGAAGAGGTGGGCAATGCTACAGACATGGTAACAGTAAATTATTTATATTATTATTATTATTATAGTTCACTTTGAATATTTACTTTTAGTTTCTTTAATGATCTGAGTTTCCATAACCATTGCTGATCATATTTTTTTAAAAAAATAGCTTTCTTAATTATCTTTTCTTTATTTGGCTATGACAAATGATTTAAACTACTTTTATGAGATTTTTAAATCAATTATTACTTTTAAATAAAAAACTTTTCACTTTATTTTTTTAATTTGATATTTTGAATATTCGCAAGTCAACTTTCACATATCCACAATTGTCATCTTGATTACGTGTACACAATTTTTGAAACCATAAATATCTTTGATAAATATATAGTGGTTGACTATAGGTGTCTTTCAATGCACAGAAGGCTACCTCTCTCTTTAAGAATTACTTTTCTGAAAGAAAAAAAAAAAAAAACGTATATCTCCAAAAAGAGGTCTCCACAAATTTTTGTGTTTACCTAAGAAAGCGTCATTTTCCTTGTTTTTTTTTAAAAAAAAAAATTCATATAATTAAAGCATATTGATCCAAAGCATTTCTATGGAAATTATAAAAATTTAAATATAAAATAACTTATCCATGCATATAACAGTTAGGTGATAATATAAATTGTATGTATTAAAAAAATTGACAAAACAAAATTCGTATAATTTTTCATATTTCCCTTTTAAATTAAATACTGGGGATACTAACGTTTTTTTTTTTAATTAATGATGCTATTATTCTTATAATTTAAACTAAGAGCATAATATTCATGATAAATTAAAATTTATTCTTCATTTGGGAAAGGGAGATTCCTCACATTAATTAAGATAAAGAATGATCACTTTATCCCAAGCACAATATTACTTGAAACGTTGCCATTCCTAGCTAGCTCACTTAATTTCTTGGCCTCTTTGTCAGCATTTCATGAGTTGGTTGGGCATTAACGCTGCGTATGGGAGTCTTTGATCAGTTATTTTGCTAGTAAAAGGTAAATTCCATCCACGAGCATTTGATTTTTGAGGATATTAATTATACGAATTTACAATATAATATTTGAGTTTATTTTTCATCGTTTATCTTTTTGATTGATAGCTACGTATACGTACAGATACCAAATTTTTTTAAAAAATAATATATAAATTACAGTTAAAATCATATTTTCTTTCAATCATAATTCTTAAAACATTTAATTAATAAATAAATACTATAATTTTACATAGATCATGCTGAAAATTCTCCTTTTTAATTAACAAAAAAACTATATTATAGTTATATTTTAAAAAACTCATATTTTTAAACCATAACTATAAAAACAACAAACACACATGAAATTTGCAACTATTACTCTTGAGGCAGGTGTGTAGTGTGGGATCACAACTCATTTAATATATTTTTTCATAAATACTTGGCATTAATTTAGAATTTAATTTTCCGGTGACCCACACCTTGTGCGCGGACCATGCTTAATATCTCTATAGACATTGACCGAAAGAAATAAATTATGTAACTTAATGCTGAAATTAATCCCTCGATAACATCATCAAATGAGATTTGCAAGCAATCTTTTAACGAGATAATAATAATAATTGAAATGATTATGATGATTAATTAAAATATAAATGAATAAAATTGAAAGAAAGACTTTAATGAAAGAAAAGAAAGCATAGAAAGAAAGCAGTAGAAGATGGAACTAAAAAAATAAAATAAAAAACTATTTATATGAAATGGAGGCTACATCTCAATAGGTGATTTTTTCAGTTAGTGATCAATAT
This sequence comes from Populus trichocarpa, assembly GCF_000002775.5. NCBI lineage: Eukaryota > Viridiplantae > Streptophyta > Magnoliopsida > Malpighiales > Salicaceae > Populus > Populus trichocarpa. The sequence goes on along the minus strand of NC_037303.2, from coordinate 1,083,867 downwards.
TGGCGGCTGATTTGGTGACCTCTACACGTATTTCGGAGTCCTTAATTTCATATCGGCCATAATTCAAAAGGCTGATGTCACTGTTTTGTCTTAAATTGGAAAGACTATACAACTAACCCTTAAAAATCGGGAGAATTATCTAAATTGTGCCGCCGGAGAGGTGCTTCACTTTCTTTATAATTTTTTGTTTTGTTTTTATTTTTATTTTATCCATGTATTTTTTTTAAAAAACATTTATAATCTAATTCTATTTCTATTGAGATATAGTTTTAAATTATATTCTAAGACAAAATAAAGAAAGGATCATAATGTAAAATACAAAAAAAAATACATGATGGATCATAGTTTTTATAATTTTTATTTTTATTTAAAATTTCATTTTATTTATTTTTAAGTTTATTGGTTTAAGATATAAGAGAGAAAAGAACCAGAAAACAATGAAAGAAGATAAAAATTGATGGTTGGCCAAATTATAGCCACGAAAAAAGCCTTTCTGGATATTAATATATTTTATTTGATGAGAACAGTTTTATTGAGATTTTTTTCTCCTTATTTTTTATGAAAAAGTAAATTATGGTTAGTAGGTAATTTGTACTCCAATTTAATTTTTGTTTTTTAAATTTATTTTGAGATATTTTGAGTTGATAAATTGATTTGTTAATATAATATGAATGTTTATTAAATATTTTTAAATAAAAATATTTTAAAAATAAATTTGTAAATTAAAAAAATCTCAGCTTGATTTATTCATCATCTCTCTATGGTAAAAATTAAAAAAAAAAACAAATAAATAATGTTTAGCTTGTTATATTAGATGAGGCATCATTTGCCGTGATAAATGACGTGACATTTGGTTTTATTTTTATTTGAATCAAGCACGCTAGGCGACACAGTATCAATCGCGTGGCCTCTGTTTATTCAATCCATTATACTTTTTTTTTTCTTTTTTTAATTAAATTTTATTCAATAAAATATATTAAAAATATCATTTTATTAAATATTAGTCAGCTTATATTTATTTTTTTATGACATCATAGCATTTTTTTGATAAAATTATCAAATACTCTATACATAAATATCATGAAAATATCTTTATCATAAATAACTTTAAAATATCATTTGAAATAATTATATTATAGTTTTGTTTTTACAAAATTATTGAGCTTTTTTTTTACAACCCTTCATACTTGTTTTTTTTAAAATTTCTTTTTGGCTTTTCAAGGAAATTTATTTTATTATCAAATGATCACATTAAAAATACTATATTTTTTGTTGAGAAACCATTAATCATTTTGTTTTTAATAAAATTTGCTTTTTATGATTCTCATTATTTTTCGCTTAAAAAATAAACATTTTGATAAATAAATTATCTAAAAAAGAATTATATTAATAGGATAATTTTTATTTTATTTAAAATCATGTCTTTTTTATCGTGTTGTTTCAGATCCTTTAGAGTTTATTGAATTTTTATTCTAATCACCTTTGATTTTTATTAAATGATGTGCATTATTAAAAAAATCCTATATTTTTTTGTTGAGAAAAATAGATTAATAAAAAAAGGATTATACTAGAAAATCATTTTATTTTGACAGAATGTAATTATAAAAGAATTATTAACATATAATGAAATAAAAAGTATAAATAGCTCTTAATGACGCAAAATCAAATAAAAATCAAACTGCTAGAAGGATAGCACCAGCAGCATCGCCGGCCAAAATAGAAGATAGACTGCAGGTGAGCAGTCCCAAATAATGTTCTTGCACTACAAGAAAAATAAGAATTTTGGATGGAATTTTCGTCCATAATTTTTTATGAAAACAATTTCATTGTCAATTAGAGATGGAGATTAAGAGTAATTAATTTTAGTCAGAAATCCTGTTAGAAATATTCTAAAAAAACAAATAATTTATGTTGATAATTCCCATAAAAAATACTTTAATTAAAACCTTCAAAATCTGATTTCCACCATAACATAAATTCTCGTAAAAATACAATCATATTACCATCGAGAATTATTTTTTTAAGAATTTATTTTCTGGAAAGCATTTTTTTTATGGATTTCCCTTCAAAAATTAAATTTATGGATGATCTATTAAATTTATTTCAATATATATAAATTATTGCATTAATTACAAGCTATATGACATAAATTGGTAAATATAAGTGAATTCAGCAGGATGTCGATTTTTCTTCCTTCTATCACTAATAAGATATCTTCAATAGGTGAAAATAGTGAGAGCATATATGGATATGGGAACCAAAAGCTTCACCAGCCAATATTTGGCATTTTTTTTTTTAATTATGCATGCAACTTAATCTGCACAATTTAGGAGAATCTTATAAACCTATTCATAGATGAGAGAATTGTTGGGGTTTTGAAAAGACATGAACGTAATTGCTAAGAACCAATTTTTGACCTCCTTTTTTGTATATATATTTAAAATAAAAAAATCCAAAAAATTATATCTTATCAATAAATTTATCTATTTTGTTATTTTTATTTAATTTTTTTTGCAAGAAATATTGAAAACATAAAAAATATAAAAATCAATGTAGTTGGGTTTGCAATCAAACTAATATTTGAATATCACAAGCAAAATTGAAGTTGGGAAATTTTTAAGTCATAATTCAGGTCTGAAGAGAAATAGGCTTAAATAGGTTTAATTTAGCTAAAATTAAAAGAAATTAAGGTTTAAAGATGAGTTTGAAACAAGTAGCAAAGTTAGAAAATCAATTAAGAGCTTGATTGAAAGAAAAACTTGAAATTTGAAGTTAACTTGGCTTAAAAATAAAGAATTGGAGGAACAAGGACCAAAATGAGTAAAGCGGAGAATTTAGAGGGCGAATGTTATTTTGGTTAGCAATTGAATTGAAAGAAATTAAGAAAAAAGATGGAAATTAACCAAAAATAAGAAATTGTAAGATTAGGAACCAAGGAGCAAAAGACGCCGAAATTGAAAGATTTAGCTTAAAAAAATTGGTCCTATCTCCGTGAATCAAGAAAAGATCATATTCTATGATATATTGGCTACAATCACAACACAAGAGATAATGCTTTAACTCATAGAATCCACTACAGATTCTGAGCCAAACATGCCCTATCAGTCAGCATTTCTTCAAAATCGGTGATTGTTTCCTTTTATTCACCTATAAAATGGCAGACCAGGAAAAAAAGAACGAGGAGAGGACAGAAAAAAAACACATGAAAAGGGAGACACTAGTGGGGAGAGAGAGAAAAAAAAAGGATATAAGAAAGAGAGACAATCAGAGAGTAAGGGGTAGAAACAATTTCCAGGAAAGCAAGAAGAAGCTGGCAAGATTACTTCAATAGTAACACACGTTGCCAAGGCAATTGTGTAGTCTTCTTCTTTACAAATTCCAGTTCATTCTAGGAGTAACTACCGACGGACAATTTTCCGTCCGTAATTCAGTCGGTAGTTACCGACTGAATTACGGATGAAAAAGTTTCCAAATTAAAAAAAAAGGCGGGTCGCTGACGTGGAGGTTTTGGCGGGTTATTTTTTCTGACGGATTCAAAACGACAGCCCGTACAGTGACGTGACCGGTTCGCCGTTTAAATTGTCGACGGACTCACCGAGGGATTTGAAATGACAGATTTGTACGGTGACGTGTCGATGTTTCCGTCAGAATCACCGACGTAATCACCGACGGAGTTTCCGTCGGTGAAACCATCGGAAAAAGTTAATATATGACAGCTCTGCGGACCCTCTCCTCCCCTATTTCTCCTTCTTCTTCCTAATCTCAACTCTCCCCATCTGCAAACAACCAGCCCCCCCCTCCCCCTCCAAAAAAAAATCTCCCTCATATCAGCACAACAAGTTATATTTCTTGAAGTTTTGTGGTCACAACATCCGTGTTCTGATTTACCGACGGATTTTATCAATTTTTGTAAGTGATTCTATATTTTTAAATTTTAACATTTAATTAAATGTCAATTTTATTGTTTTTTTAGTATATGTATTTTGTTAGTAGATGTACATGTTTTATTGTTATTTCTCAAACAAACTTGTAGTATATGAATGTATAATTCTATACCTGTTATGGTTTGTTTTAGATTTTGTAAGATTGTATTTGTTTGTAAATTGTTAAAACTTTATGGAACTACCGAAGTACATGTGCTGTTTTGAAATAATTAATAGCTTGCTTAATGGGTCCGTTTAAAGTTTTATCAATGGTATTGCGGAGTGGTAATTTCCGTAAATTTATATATTTTAATTTGTATGGACGTTGATAAATGATAATGAATATTTAATATTTATGAGAAGTTGTGATTGGTTTGTTGGATAATCTCGAGGTAAAGTAATATTTTTGCAAGTTTATTTACCTAACTTAGTTAATTAATACATGATGTCATCATAATTTTATAGAGGTTCAATATAAGTCATGGATGATCGTTCATGGATGTATCGAGATTCACCCCAAGGATTGCGGAGGATGGATTATTGTAACGGGGTTCAGGGTTTTATAAATTTCGCAACATCTATTCCCAGAAATTTTACTAAAGGCGGTATTAGGTGTCCATGTAGGAAGTGTGAAAATAAAAAGTATCTGCATCCAAATGTTGTAATGATGCATCTTCTACACAAAGGGTTTATGGAGAATTACCAGTGTTGGTATGCACATGGAGAAGTATTTGGTAGTAAGAGGAGAATGGAAGAAACGGTGGTTGGGCCTACTTCTAGTGCTAGCAACGTGCATGAAGCGGCAAATGACAACACTAAACCTTACAGAAATATGGTTATGGATGCAATGAGAATGAATCAAGGTAATGTCAGTCAATGTCCAATCGTAGAAGAAGAACCTAATGCAGATGCAGCTAGGTTTTTTGATTTGTTGAAAGATTAAGAGGAACCATTATGGGATGGCTGCACGAACCACAGTAAATTATCGGCCGTAGCACAGGTGTTCACCATCAAGTCAGATCACGGGTTGAGTGAGGCAGGGTATGACAAGATTATTGAATGGGCAAGAAGCATTTTACCTGAAGGGAACAGGCTGAAAGAGAACTTCTATGCTGCGAAGTCCATGATGAAACCCCTCGGTTTAGGATACCAGAAAATTGACATGTGCCCTAACTTCTGCATGTTATACTACCTTGAAAATGCTGAGATGACCGAGTGCATGACATGCGGGCATTCCCGTTACAAACCTAGAACTGGCAGGGGAAAGATTCTAGTGGCATATAAAAAACTTAGATACTTCCCGATCACACCTAGACTGCAGAGGTCATTCATGTCACCAAGGACTGCTGAGCACATGACATGGCACCAAGCACATGATGCGGTTGATGGAGTGATGGTGCATCCTTCTGACGACGAAGCGTGGAAACTCTTTAACAGTGTGCATCCTTAATTTTCAGCTGAATCAAGGAATGTGCGTCTTGGGTTGTGTACAGACGAATTCAACCCATTTGGGTCATTTGCTGCTCCTTATTCTTGTTGGCCGGTCATACTCACAGTTTATAACTTGCCACCGGGAATGTGTATGAGGCTGGAGTTCATGTTTTTATCTACTGTCATACCCGGTCCAAGCAGCCCGGGGCGAAATATAGATGTTTGTCTTTGACCGTTGATTGATGAGTTGGCGCAGTTGTGGTCCTCCGGAGCTCTGACTTATGATATATCGAGGAAACAAAATTTCCTTATGAGGGCGGCTTTGATGTGGACTATCAATGATTTTCCAGCTTATATAATGCTTTCTGGTTGGAGCACGCATGGGAAACTCGCATGTCCATACTGCATGGAAAACAACAAGGCATTCACGCTAGCAAACGGAGGTAAAGCTTCTTTTTTTTATTGTCACCGTCGCTTCTTGCCACTTAATCACAGGTACAGAAAAGATTTCTTTGTTGGCAGAGTTGAAAAAGATGTTGCATCCCCGCGTCTTTCTAGTGAAGAATTGCATGATGTTGTCTCAGAGTACGGTGACATTGTGTTTGGCCTTCAATCAGGTAAGCAAAAGTTTCCTGGTTTTGGTTTGACCCATAATTGGGTAAAGCGAAGTATCTTTTGGGAGCTTCCTTATTGGAAGACCAATCAGCTCCGCCATAACCTTGACGTCATGCACATTGAAAAGAACATGTTTGAGAACATTTTCAACACCGTCATGGATGTGAAGGGGAAGACAAAGGACAACATCAAGGCTAGATTGGATATAGCTTTATACTGTAACCGTAAAAATATGGAGTTGGTTTATGATGAGTCACGGGTCGCAAAACCAAAAGCAAGCTTCGTGTTAGAGAAAAACGCACAACTGCTAGTCTACAAATGGCTTAAGAGTCTGCGTTTTCCGGATGGACATGCATCAAACATATCAAGGCTGGTTAATATAAAGGACTGCAGATTGTATGGAATGAAGAGTCATGACTGCCACGTGTTTATGCAAACACTCATCCCATTAGCTTTTCGTGATTTGTTGCCAAAGGGAATATGGGATGCACTCACGGAGATCAGTCATTTCTTCAGAGATATATGCTCCAGCAAGTTGAATGTTGATCACATTAAGAGGCTTCAAACGAATATCGTCGAGACACTATGCAAACTTGAGATGATATTCCCTCCATTATTTTTTGACTCAATGGAGCATCTCCCTATACATCTACCATTCGAGGCAAAAGCTGGAGGACCGGTCCAATATAGATTGATGTACCCATTCGAACGGTTAGCTATTACAGTTGCAATGTAATTCATATATAAAAGTATTTTATATGTTTTTCTTAATTGAAAATACTTGATTAATATTTCAATGCAGGTACTTGTTTAATCTCAAGAAAAAGGTTAAGAACAAGGCGCATGTTGAGGCTTCGATATGTGAGGCCTATATTGTTGAGGAGATCTTAACATTTATCTCGTACTATTTTGAACCTCATCTGAGAACGAGAATCAACCGCGTTCCACGGCATGATGATGGCGGTGAAGTGCCTTCCAGTGGGAACTTGTCAATATTCTCCAATACTGGACGACCCACACCTAAAAATGTCGTAAGAGGAAGATATTTGTCGAAAATAGAGTTCAAACAAGCACATAACTATGTTCTATTTAACTGTGATGAGCTGAGACCTTTTATTCAGTAAGTTTATACTAATTAAACTTTGTTAGTAATATACTGTTAATTATATATTGTAATATCATACACTCATTATCACTTGCAGGCAACATCGACAATATTTGCTCTCCAATAACTCACAGCTGACCGAATCCCAGATCTCTCAATTACAAGATGAGCAATTTGCCACGTGGTTCAGAACACATGTAAGCACTATCATAAACTCATTCTAACTTGCAAAATTATTGTACGTATGCATGTCATTACGAGATTCTCGTTCATTTACTGTTTATTGATGTACATTACATACAATGTTTATCAAATGGGAAGGAGTGCGCCTAATCCTGAATGGATGCCTCAAATCAATGCATGGTTTGACAGATTTCAGGTTGGCGTTAATTTATAATTTTTAGCTTATTTCTAATAAATTATTAATATAATTGTAAATAAATTATTATTTTTATTTAAACTTGTTTATTTATACACAGCACAAATTCTGCTGGGACAGTGAGCATAACACTGTTGTGAGGAGGGTGTGGGAAAATCACGCAGCAACTAGGTAAGATCGAAAACAATACAAGATTTTTTTTAGACAAAAATTTATGTTTCGAAATGTAATTTTTGGTTGCGTGAAGTAGGTTGCGTGATTTTTGGTATGAAGCACAAAAACAGGCAAAAAAACCCGCGAGGGATAGGGGTTTCCAAGGCTGGAATGACGTTGCGGTTTGGAGGGATTTCAAACCGATATACATCCCGGAAGATTTATGGCCGCACTATCTTGAGCACGTGACGTCTGAGCGGTTCACACGACGCTCACAGTCCGGTGCTGGCAACCGGAATCGGCCAATTCATGGCTCGGTGACAACGCACACTGGCGGCTCCGTTCCGTTTGCTGCACAAGCGAAACGAATGGTAAGATTAATTTAAATGAAATATATCGTTAAATTAAGTTGTTGTTAATTTATCGTTTTTCATTATAGGCTGCATCTCTTGGACGTGAGCCGAGCCCGATGGAGCTGTTTGTGGAGACGCACGTGCGGAGTCAAGATCGCCAAAAGGGGGCGCAACAGTTCATTGATAACCGTGCTCAACATTTTATGGTATGTTTGTTCAACCATTTTATTTTGTAAGTTATTATGTTTATTGAATTGAATATGATGATTACTTTTTTTTATTTTCAGGAGACCTATAATAATCGGTTGAAGGAGAGATACGGGGATGATATTTTGACCCATCCGGAATTCGATCCGGATTTGTGGATGGAGGTTGGATCGTCAGGTGGACCCGATAAAAATCAGGTTTACGGGCTCTCCAACACTACGGCCGACAACTTGTGGTCGACCCGTAGTGTTTCAACCGTTGGGAGCTCCCAATCAATATCGAGCTCCCAATCTAAGGAGTTCGTGGCCTTGCAGCAACACACGGCTCAGCTCACCGACAAATACGACCACCTATCAGCAGAGTACGCACAACTCAAAGCGTCTCATGCACAACAAATAGTAGAGTCTGAGCAAATCAAAGCGTCTCAAGCACAACAAAAAGCGGAGTATGAACAACAAAAAGCGGCTTATGAACAGCTTCATGAAATAGTCATGAACATGGCAACACATAGTGGAACATGTGCGCCTAATTCTTTTTGGCCGTATAACCACCAGCCTCCTCCTCCAGGATCTCCTCCTCCAGCTCCAGCTCCACCTTTATATTAATTTGTAATAAACATTATTTACCTTTAAAACTTCATTTAATATTTTTTTTGAAACATATTCAGTTTGTAATGAATATTATTTAACTTTGATTTTTTTTTTGATGTTTAATATAAATTTTATTTGCATAGTTGGTTTTTATTACCATTAATTTATATAGTTTTATATTATATATTCTAAATAATTTTTTAAAAATAAATTTAGAAAAAAGTATTACCAAGGGTTTTACCAACGGAATTAATCCGTCGGCATCTGACAGTAGCATTCACCGACAGCATTACCGACGGAATTAATCCGTCGTCATTTGACAGTAGCTGCCACACTTACCGACGAATTTACAGACGGATATATTCGGTCGGTATTTTATACACTCACCAACAGATTTACCGACGATACGTAGCCGTCGGTAAATCAAGATATCACCGACGGAATAAAAATCTGTCGTTATATTTCAAGCGGGAATCTTTTTTTTTTGGCGTGCAAATTCCGTCTGTAAAACCATCGGCAAATGGTTTTTTTGTTTTGCCGACCGATATAGCGACGGAATGGGGAATCACCGACGAAAGGAAAGCCGACAGATTTAATTCATCGGAATATGTCCGTCGGGAAAACTGTGAAATCTTGTAGTGAATTTCATGTAATCGAGTTCTTACTTGATTTTGTTTTCTAGCTATAGAATTGTAATCTACTATATAAGTTGCACTCTAATTCTTAATTTCTAGAATTTATTCACAATCAATCCATATTTTGATTAGTCATCCCAATTTAATTTTTTACTAATGATTCTTAATGTATATAACCTATTAAGTTTTCAATATGTTCTCCTAAATATAAATCATAATCCTAATTAAATTATTATTAAATAATTTAACTTACTATTAGTTCAAAAAAGCTAATTAATTTATATTTGAAGATCAAGTGCAACATTTAGAAACGTGTCATAATCTTTTATATATTATGAAAATCATATGTGGTTTGACTTAGCTTTTAGTAACTAGTTTCGTAGCATAGCTATTATCTATTTATCTATGATGTTTTAATTTAGATATTTGAACACGGAACATGTATGTTCTATCAAATTATATTTGTCATAATCTATTTTTTAAATCTTATACAACCTTACACAAGTATTTTTCAATCAATACTATTTAAAAATATATGTAATATTATTTTTTAAATTCATCTAAGGTGATGAACCCTCTCTTTATCATTCAAATACCTTCATATATATAGTTTATATTATATAAGATAAATTTGTTAATTACCTTTTATTAAGGCAACATGTAGTTAGGATCAAAATATAGCATTCCATATATAAGATAACCTTTTGATTTCAAGTTTATGTAAGTGTTTGACATTGATGTAGCCTTTTCGATTGTAGTTTTAAAAATGGGTTTAAGAAAAACACTTTTAGTTGCGGTTTTAAATTGCTGGTTTAAAAAAATATATGTTTGGTTAAAATTGCTATGATAAGAATTTTTACATCCAAAATAAATAAAAAGCAGGTCTCTATGAATGAAAAGTAGATTATTTTATCTTTTACAAAATTAAGGTTTGAAATGCAATTGTGTGTAGAGCCAAATGCAAAAAACATAACCTATTTGGCTAATCGAACGGATTGTTTTTGTGGTTGGATAAAAAAATAGAAACTACTAAAATACCAAACAGTCTCTGAAATAGCTTACACAACTACTACTTGAGTCTTTTCATAGACACAAGTAATCTTTCGAATGAGAATCTTCATGTTGATCAGTGTAGTACACTTGTCATTTAACAAACACATATAAATTAATTTTGGCTATCACATGTACCTTAACATATAAGAATAGTTGCTTCCTTTCATAAAAAAAATTCATAATATGTATTGGTCTCAACAACTTTAATTAATATAAAGTCTTAGAAGAATATTGATTAAAATATTTAGAAATAATACTTTAATATAATAGCAATCTTTATAATTATAACTGCGTTATAATTTTTTTTATAAAATATTTTTGTTCTAGAACTTATATTTATTCTAAATTTATTAATCAACTTTAGTTTTAATCTGTTTCTTATTCATGATTTTTCATGATAAAAAATTTGTGGTTCGTGGCATCAGCTTTTACTAATTGGATAAAGATCCTGGGCCGATGAAGAGGAAGAAGCAGTCCATGGTCCCTCTGATGACTTCACGAGGGACGGAGTTTCACTTATACTTCCATTGACAGAAGATTGAGCAAACTTGTTATGTAAGGCCGTAGCATACCCTGATGGATCACCCAATGTGCTTGGAACCATGACTAGTTCCTCGACATCAGTTTTTCCTTCAAGCATGCTTACTACTGTAGACATTGTAGGTCTAAGTGCTGGAGACTGATTTGTGCATAGCAGGGCTACATTGATCATTCTAACCACTTCTTTCTTGTTGAATTCAGACCCCAATCTTGGATCAACCATCTCCATTATGTCCCCATTTTTTTGTAAATATAGAGCCTGAAATAACCAAAAACAAATTAGATGTATATCTGACTAAGAGTAAACATGAACAGACAATTAAGAGACTAAATGGGCATAACTTACCCTATCTAGAAGGCATACAAAATTTTCATCCCTCCTAAATTTGACGTTGTTCATCCCAGAAACAATTTCCAATGCTACAACACCAAAGCTGTATACATCTGCCTTGTAAGTTAAGTAACCATATAATGCATATTCCGGTGCCATGTATCCCCTGCACAGAAAGAATAACTCAGACATTTTACAAGTTTGCTTCACTAAAACATGTAAAAAAATGCTAAATGTCTATTCTTTGTTTTTGTTTTTGTTTTTGTTTTCGATAGGCAAAATTATATTTCTTGCAGCCTAAACAGGATGTCGAACCCTGGATGATAATGTGAATAGTGTATTCATTTAGAGGAACACAGCCATAGATGGGGAGGCCCTGATCCATGAGAACCCTGCAGTGTGTGATTTGAACCCTAGATGCCTGCCTACCACATATTTTGAATCTAACCCCTTCCATCGGCACTTGAGCCCAGTTACAGCATCATTTAAGACTAAAAGCGAACTTAGATAAATGACAATACTTGTGTGTTTTCCTTACAGTTTGTTAATGTCTTCTTTCAGGATTTTTCATGTGTTAATATCAGAAACTCACATTGTTCCAGCAACTCTGGTGTCGATGTGGGTGTTGTCCTCGTCATCAAGCTTGGCCATTCCAAAATCAGATATCTTAGCATTCATGTCCTTGTCAAGAAGGATATTGGTACCTTTTATGTCCCTATGAACAATTTTGAGTGTCGACTCCTCATGCAGGAAAACCAGACCTTTCGCTATACTTACACATATCCTCTGCCTTGTACGCCAGTCTAGCTTCGTTGCCTGGATTTCCTTTGTCCCTGTAATCATCATGCATAACCCAACCCATCAATTTCTTCTTCACTAATTTTATTTATATGCCATTAAAAGAACTTGTTTTCTTTCCCATTACTTTACATAAGATACTATGGGGAAGTGATCAGAGGCCTACCAAACAAAACATGCGCAAGGCTATTGTTTTCCATGTATTCATATACCAGCAACAATTGCTTCCCCTCAATGCAACATCCATACAATCTAACAAGATTTGGGTGTTGCAAAGCAGAAATCATGCCAATTTCGTTCACAAACTCACGATTCCCCTGTTTCGATTTCGCTGAAAGCTGCTTCACCGCAATTTGAGTGCCATCTGATAGTACTCCCTGCAATATGAGAATAATTTTAGACAAAGAAAATAAGTTCACATGGCCACTCCGTGCTGATTTGATAAGAAAAAAAGAGTAGATAAGTAGCTGAATGAAAACAAAAATCTGTACTATACTTTGTAGACGCAGCCAAAACCACCTTCTCCAAGTTTGTTTACTGGATCAAAGTCATTCGTTGCGGCTTTGATTTGACTGAAGGTGAAGATACCAGTTAGCAGATCTAACCCAACAAGTTCTGCCCAATGAACAAAGATATATGTATATATTAGATGTTCAGCATGAATGATTTATCAAAGGAAGAACACAGATTGCTAATTCCCATTGAAAAAACCATTATTAAATAGTAACATAAAAGCATTCCTTTAGCTTTGCCAACCTTTGGATTGAGATAATTCTTTGACAAATGTATGCATTCATGGATAGACATACAGCAAATAAGATGCAGAAACTTGCTTATTGCCGTGTTATTTTAGTGACTGGATTCCTCACTAGAATTTGCAGAATCAAATAAATGTATCAACTGTACCTCGACCCCTCGATTTCCTTCCTCTCAAATAACCTTTCCACCAGAGAGTGGATAGAAGTATGATAATGAGGAATAATGGCAAAACCACAGCTCCAGCGACAATGAATCTCTTCCTCCTGCCTTTATCAGGTGGCTTGAAGTCTAGGCAGAAATAGAATTGCAGCAACAGCAAGTATTGTCAGATCACAGTAATAATTATTCCTTCATTATTATGCCATTCCATTACATGTCAACCTACCAGATTTCACATCAATGGCTGATATTAGAGGACCATATATTCCTTTTTTGGGAGACATTGTTGTTCCTTTCCCAGCCCAATGAAGGCGGATCTCTAAACCTCCATTGGTTACATTTGCTGTATAATTATGAATGTATACCTTATCCACCGCTCCCGCTGGCTTAACTATATCAAAATCCTTCAGCACAACAATGTCCTGCGAGAACAATTCTTCAATTAAGCTGTCACCTATTGCATAAGGAATGAATCTATGATCTTTTAATTAATAGATACCTGAATATAAACATCAAATATCCGTCTTCCTAGACTGTAGTGGGATCTGTTATCCCTCATTACTATCTCTGCAAAGTGCAGCTTGATTGTGTAATTCCCATTTACCAGACAGCGAACGTGGTATGTGAGAGACAAAGGCGTGAAGCGTGCATTTGTGTACAATACAGAGTTGTCCATTCTGAGTATGGACATGTTTTGTGCTGTGTAGTTATACGAGGAAGAATCAACATCCCAGAAATGCCCTGTGGTACTTGTTTGCCAATGCTCTCTTTTGAACGCATATTTTGCTGCACCTCCTGCCTCATCATCTGCTTCGTAGAAGGTGTTTCCAATGGTGGCTTCTGGTCCCCCACAATTAATGTGCACTGAATATCGCTCTATACATAGAAATAAAAATGTTCATGGCCACCGATATGATTAAGCAAATTGTAACACAAGAAATGTTAGGATAAAACTGTCAGATAAAGAGATTAAATCGCAGAAAACAGAACAGAAACAATCAAACACATAAATAAATTAAGATTTTGTGATGCAGGAGCATCTTTTTCCTCTTGGAGTGGATACCGTGGTGGCACCCATGATGTGACGGCTGTGTCAGGGGTCTACGATGGTGTGGCCCAAACATAAAAGGACCTTTGGATTTATGACTTAGACGCTATCATCTACAACTATAGGAATAAATTTGTCCGCCAACATTATTCTAGGCTTTTGGGATAAGCTAGTAGTTTATTCCTACACCAGTTGGATGTCTTAGATTCGATTTTCTTACGACAGGTGAATGATGCAGAGCATTCTCAATGGGGCGGCCCATTCACACAAAAGGACCACTGCGTTTATGACTGAGATTCTATGATCCAATGAATAAAGGGATAAATTTATAGTCTAGGCTAACAGGTTGTTCCTGCATCATTTTTCTGTCTAATTCCAGGTGAAATGTAGAAGTGGATAGCTTTACAAATTATGAGTACCTTCTGAACAAGCACTCAGGCACTCAACGGGTTTCCTGGAAAGATTGGCAAGAGAGAATCATTAGTTTATAAATGACAGAGAAGAAAATAAAATGATCTACGTTTTAGATATTTATCAAAGTAGAAGCTTACGAATAGTGCCCTCCCCAAGTACTTTTGAACAGATTTCTGGCAAACCAACAGAAGAGTAAAGTTTTGCAGGTTATGAAGTGAATGTAGCAGACTTTCAAAATCAAAGGTAAGGCAAGGAAAATGAAATCAATCTTACAATGTTTCTTTACATTTTGCTTCCGAAGTAAAATTGTTGTATGAAAGATCGAGTACACTGAACACAAAGATAGATTCCTTAAACATTCAGACAGTATTTCTGAAATTTTTAGAAAATTGCACGCACATGTTATAGACAGACACTTGGAAGATATTGCAGTTGGGTAGCTTTTGGTTATTATCTCAAGATAGAAGCGATGAAGATAGTTGGGACAGGAGAGACGTGTATTTCCTGTTCTTAAAAGTTAGAAATTCAATCCACAGTTGTCTCGGAGATAGATTTATTTTTATATCTTCATATGTGTCACTGCAACAAACACATTTTTGTTGCTAATATATTTGTCTCTTCTATCTTAGGACACTAATCAAATGAAACCTTGGAGATAGTTTGATCATTCATGCACTGAAAACTATCTGAAAACTGGGAAGGATAAACTGTTATCTGCTTCTCATCAGTATAGCTCTTCAAAGACTAGGACATATTATTAAACCTACAGAATCGCATCTGTTATAGGATAAGGGAAACCTAAAGTTAATGGATAAAATATTCAATAATTCTAATTGACTAAAAAATATATGTATTACAAACTAAAATCTCAAAAAAAAAAAAAGAAATTGAGAGAAAAAACATACTAGCGATTGCTTCTTTGGTTGAACCAATCTGGGATGGGCCCTGTAAACATGTTCCATGTAAGATACCTATGCAGAAAGTAAGAATTGTCATTTGGTTGAACATTTGTCCAAGGCTATCATTGCAAAAGACTCTGGAGGACAAGTTTAACATCATAATTGCTGTACTCAACATTTTTATTAGAACAAATTAATTTCTGTATGGTTCAACTAGAATCTCGACCCTAGTCAGGCTCCAAGTCCTAGATTTTCTAGGTTAATTTGTCTGACCGGTCTAGGTTTAATAATTATGTTTTCATAAAGCAAACATTAATTTCAGAAGGTAATATAATATAGTATACTTACATTTTCTCCAAGCTTTGTAGGCCTTCATAATTTGTTGGAAGTAAACCATTTAATCTGTTGAAACTGAGATCCCTGTTTTCGAAAAGAAGAAGAAAAAGAGGGTAAAGACCAATACAACATAAACTGAGAACCATCATAATGCAACATTTAAAGTTATTTACGAATAATAATTTAGCTGCAATCTAAAATCAGCAGCTCTAAGTATCCATGAGATTCACACTTCAATCTTCATGTAGATGAATGACAGAATGGATGATGTATAAGGGATAGAGTAAATTACAAAATTTTCAGGTGTTCCATTCCGGTCAGATATTTGGGAAAATTTCCTGACAAATTGCAGTTGCTCAACAGCCTGCAATATACATTAATTTCATGTAAGCTAAATACATATGCTGTGTTGTAAATTAAATATGATCCTGATATGAGAGTATCAGCTGCAAGAATAACTCACAGATACTTAATGCCTTTTATAGATTCTAGGTGGGGAAACTCTGAACCATCTCCAAGTAAGTTACTTATTTTTCTGCTCAATATTAGACAGCATAAAAATGTGAGATGTTCGGGATAAAAGTTGTAACGGAGACCATAAATTTAAAACAAATATCTTACAGATCAGTTAGATCAGTCAAGACAGAGATGTTCAAAGGAATGGGTCCAGTGAAACCACCAGCTTGGATCTCTCTGTTAATACAAAATTAAAGGGGGATTAGGGTTCTGCTTCAGTGATGAGATTCGGAGCTTGTGGTAGAAACTAGCACATACAATGTATCAAGTTGTTTCCAGCTCTGAATAAAATCAGGTATTCTTCCAGTGAAGTTATTGCTGCTAAGCCTTCTGCATTCGCCGAACGGAAAACACAGAATCATGAAACTTGGAGAGTAAAGAGATGCATCTGTAATATCAAATACTGCAACGAATGAGTATGATACACAATAACCATGAGAAATGAGAACCTACAGTTCCTTCAATCCGGTAAGATTAGTGAGAGCCGGGGGTAACTCTCCAGTGAGATAATTGGCACTGAGAGTTCTGCAATCACAAAAGGAGAAAAACACTTAGCATTCAATAATCAGTTAGGACTTCATTTCTAATACAAAAGCTTGAATGAACTGACAGATTCTCCAGGTTAACCAAGCCTCCAAGCTCAGGGGGAACAGTTCCGGAAAACATATTGTCCTGAATGTTCCTGCATAAATGCCAACTCTCAGGATTACTCCTGACTAAACAATTGAACAGATTTAAATATAAAATTAAAAGACAAGAAATTGACTAGTAGAAAAATGCATACAATGATCTAAGTGTGGTAATATTTCCCAGATAGCTAGGAATTTTTCCTGTCAAGTTATTCACGCCGATAGACCTGTTGTTTATACAATCTATTAATTATGAGTAAGCAATTCCTTGGCTAGAAAACATGAATGAAGTATTTTCTTACAATAATTCCAGCGTGGTATTAGCCCATTCAGGTGGTATATTGCCACTCAGGTAGTTGGCCCAGAGATCTCTGCAGAGCCGATAGAGTTCTAATAAAATCGAATCATACAACACAAATTCACGGTGCTCAATCTGTAGAAATGTAGTAATTTGAAGCACTGCTTACAGATGTTTAAGGTGTGGTAGTTTCCCGATAGCCTTTGGGAGACTACCGTTAAGATCTTGCCTTTTGAGATATCTGCATTGCGAGAACACATGGACCCATCAACTCCTCAATACTTTCAAACATTGCAAATCAACAATCATATGTCAAGAAAATACAAGACAGAACTCCTCAATGCTTTTCTTCGGATGATTTTAAACTCTTAAGCCTAAACTTCTGACAAATGGACCATTTTCTTCGCTGAAGATCCTTTCTTTGCTATCACTACATGTTTAGCTTGTTTTTCTATAATTTTACTGCTAATGAATTGCATCTGAATTTCTCAAAATAAAATTCAACTATCGAATGGGGTTTATGAGGAGATTTAATCCACCACAAATAGTCCTCCACTGTATTATTTTCCGGTGCTACGGATTATTTTTTTAGCATAAAAAATTATTTAAGCATTATTAATATGTTTTCTAATAAAAAAATTATTTTTTTACTTGAAATATAATGCATATTAAATGACATATTTTCTAAATATTTATTTGGTGATATATTGGATGATATTTTTAAAAAATATTAAAATAATAACATATTGAATCGATCATAGTTAACTAGTCAAGTTTGTGACCGAGGATCATGTTTACCTTATAAAAAAAATTTAAAATAAATTATGAAGATCAATTACTAATCAACCAAATATTATTGAAGGATAAAATAGAGAAAAAAAAAGAACAAAACAAAGCTACCCAAGTCAACTACGGTCAACCTCCAAACGCACAACTCGAGTCATGAGATCGGGATAACAAAAAAAATTAAAAAAAAATATGAAGATCAATTTATAACCAACCCAATGTTGAAGGTTGAAATTGTACAAAAATCAATTAAAAATAACGAAAAAAAAAACCTAAGTTAACCCTGGCTAACCTATTAAACTTGTAACCTAGGACAAGAGACAAAATAACTTCACAAAAAACAAATAAAAAAATTTACAAAACTCCATTTCCAATAGATCTAATGTTGAATGTTGAAATCAAGAAAAAAAATCCAAATCATTTAGACTAAAATAACTCAACAGAAATCAAATTGAAAAAAACTACAAAACTCGATTTTCAAAAAGCCTAATAGTGGAGGATAAAATTTAAAAACAAATCAGTTGTAGATGAGTAAAATGAAAAAGAAATAACCTTATAGAAATTAAATAAAAAAATGACTAAGCCCGATCAAAAAAATATTAAATTAAAAAAGAACAAAAAAATTAAAAAAATAAATTCGGGTTAATCTGTTAAACCTGCAACTTAAATTATGAAATTAAGATAAATTCATAAAAAAATAAAAATACCATTATGAACATATTTAATATTGATATCGAGGAAAAAAATTAAATCCATGATATCAATATATAACTAATAAAAAGAATTGAGAAAAATTATGAAATATAATTTCTAAAACAATCTAATATTAAAAATAATTTAAAAAAAAACTAAATAAAATAATATATTAAATTATTGAAGAGTAAAATTTATGAGTGTGACTACTTAGCCACGCATTTAGTATTTTGTTAATTCCTTCAACTAGCCCCATCAGAATCCTTCGTACCTCAAATTTAAACTGAAAACAAAAGCATGGAGTGGTAAGTGAAGAAATATACATGGCTACAACGTGGCACGTTCCCCCAGGAAATGAGCAGTTGCAAACAACTTCATTGTCAGCATCTGGCTTTAGAGGTAACTTTGTATTATTGCACAGTTTCATATTGCGATTCCAGCCTTTTTTGCCCAGTTGTGTTGCTACTTCAAGCAAGGTTTCCACTGCATAAATCAAAATTAAATAAAAAAAAAGTTTGCAAAAAACACAGAATTCTGCTAAAACCTCACTGCAAGATGCAATTAGTAACATGGTTACAGAATTAATTCGGCAATACAATCAAATTTGATGACTGTATTATTGAACGGTATATGACGCAGTGAGGACTTTGCAGATAAAAAAACTCCTGCTAGAAGGCATTACAACTGCATGTCTTCCTCTAAACATTAAAGAATCTGACCATCTGAACCAAATTAAAAATATATATATGTACCTTCATCAGGAGCAGGGCTCACATCTTGGGCCTCCAAGTTAATTGCTCCCATGCAAAACATTAGTAACATAAGCACAAGTAAGCTAGACGTGATTCTCAAGATATCAGAGAGTGCAGGAGCCATCTTCCTTGGTCTGCAATCCACTTTAAGAGTTAATAAATAGGCTGCCTGAAGAAAGCTTTATGTATTATTATAGTTGACTTATCATAATGGTGTTTTTTGTTTTTTATTCTCATCCTTGGCCTTTAAATTACAATTTTTTATGTTATTTTTTCTAATTCGGTCTTTATTCTTTTGATTTTTAATTTTTTTTCTTGCTTTTTTGTTAAAGTTTTTTTGTTTTTATCCTTCAATCAAAGTTTATGTTTTTTTTTTTATTTTGCCCTTACTCTTTTGATTTCTTTTTCCTTTTGTTAAAATGTTTTTTCTTTTCAATTTAACCCTCCAATTAATTTTTTTTATTTTCACGCTCATTATTTTAATTACAATTTTTTGTTTGATTTATTTTTTTCCCCAGTTTTATCCTTCAGTATTTGATTTGTTGGGGATTGAGTTTCGTGATTTTTCTATTTGTCGTGCTTCTGATATGATAACATGGATCACGAGTTTTAAGAGTTGACACAACTAAGGATTCTTTTTTTCTCATTTTCTCTTATGATTTTATCATTCTGCATTTTTTTTTTAAAGATTGATTTTGTGGTTATTTTTAATTTATTTTCTTTTGGTTTATCTTGATCTCATGGCTTAAGTCATGGGGTTTGCAAGTCTTTTTCGAATAGAGGTGTTTTTTTTAAAAAAAATGTTTTGTTTTATATTTATTTTTTTAAGAATTGTTTTCCTTTTTTTATATAGATAAGTTTTATTTTATAAAAAAAATATTTATTTTACAAAAATATTTTTGATATGTTCAGCCTTGCATTGTATTTTTTTTTCCCTTTCCTTGCATTGTATTTTATTGATTTTAATAAATAAATTTAGTAGATACAAACGGACAAATATTTTATTTTGCAAAATTAAATATCTTGATCTATATTCGTCACTTGATTTTTTTTAATTTCTCCTTTAGTTATTGTTAATGATTTATTTTATTTATTTACATGGATAATTTTCAATTTATTTAATTAGATATCTAGATAAAAAAATTTATTTACACTTTGAATTTTTTAATATAAAAATATGTTAGAATAGCTGTATATCCAGATTAAAATATATATATATATATATATATATATATATATATAACTTGCTGCAGAGTACCGAGTACAGGTCAAATATTTAGTAAATAGACAAGCACACACGAAAATACACCCTTGTCTGTACTAGACGACTTGTGCCCTTCCATTTTATCTAAAAGTCAACGGGAAGATTGGTAGGTCAAAAAATACGAATTTTACGTTCACATATTCATTTGTGTGTGAAATGGAGAAAGGATAGGCTATAATTCTTTGAATCCACAAAACCATCGAAGAGACTGACTGGTAGTTTCTTAAAATGATGGTATATCAACGTTTTATTAGGTATTGTTTTGTTATTTTGCTAAGATAATTGAAACAAAAACAATGAAGCTAAAAATATATTTAGTTGAAGTAAAAAAGATAAAGATATAAAAATAATTTTAAAATGAATTTTTGTACTTTTAAAATATGAGATATAGATGATATATTTTTAAAAGCAATATTTTTTATTTTTTATTCCTAAAATATTTTTATAAAAAAAACTTTCAATATTTTTATTAAACTAAGACATGTAAAGATAAAAATAATTATCATCATAGTTTTAAAACCTGACTCAGGTGTCAACCAAAGGTAAGGTCCAAGTCACAGGTCAAAAGAATCAACCCTAGATAACTTGAGTCAATGTAAAAATAAAATTAGTTATTATCATAATTTTAAAATCCAACATGGGAGTCGATTCGGGGCAAGGCTTGAGTCATGGGTCAGGAGGATCAATTCATGTTGACCTGGGTTAATATAAAGATAAAAGTAGTTATTATCATAGTTTTCAAAACCAACTTGGGGGTTGACTAGGCAAGGCTTGGAGGGTCAACCAGGTTTAACCTAAGTCAATGCATGAATAAAAGTAATTATCATCATAGTTTTAAATTCTGACTTGTAGATATGACGATTTAATTCGAACCAAATGGATATCAATTCGGCTTGACCTGAATGTGTGGGTATTTGTTAGATAGTTACCGTACTCAATGGATAATGGGTAGGGTATAGATATTATCAAACCCAACCCGAAATTCACCCAAAAATATTAACCTGAAATATATATTTATAATTGTCGAACATTTAGATTTTTTTTAATACAATAAAATATATTCATATCTCAATATTGGCATAAAACTCATAAATATGTATAATATTATCATTTACTATGTAAATACTTCATATACATATATATAAACTATATTTTTATAGAATAATAAGTAATAATAGATAATGAATAACCATATGGATGCTCGAAACTCGATGGATTATTTATGAATATCTAAATTTTTTACTTGATAAATATTGGGTAGGGTATGAATATCTAAATTTTTTACCTGATAAATATTGGGTATGGTATGGATATTAAGAAATCTAACCTGCAGATACCCATATTTATCCCTACCGACTCGAGAGTCGACTTGAGGCAAAGCCCAAGTCACATATTGGGAGGGTCAACTTAGATTGACCCTAAAAAAATTTCAAAAAAGAATCAAAGCAATCTTTTTTTAACAAAATAAATTCAAAAGTAATTAGTCAATGGGGTTTTTACTGACTTAGGTCAGTTTAATCATTCCTCTATTTTTTTTAAACTCGGATCGTTCAGGCCTCACTGTGTTAGTTTCTTAAAAAGATGGTATATCTACGTGTTATTTTTGTCAAAAAATCATCTCAACCCAATAACTTAAGCTTTTAGATAAGGTTGCAAGATATAATTTATATTATTCTCTAATACACCGCCTCAAGTGAAAGCTCATTGGGTTTCAAACTTACACAGGCCCACAATACTTTGTGCTTAATTTTTATCAAATAAATAAGAATGATGAGATTCGAACTGGTAACCACTTAATTATCAAGCTTAAACTGTTAAATGAGAATGATAAGATACGAACTCGTGACCATTTAGGGTCGTGTATTCGATCCATGCACATCGTGTATCCCTTTTGTTTCTTTGATTAAACTATCCACTTAGCAAGTCATCCAATTTCGATAAGGCCAGGACCTGCCCTTAATTTTATTTTAATATTAAGACGTTTGAGAATATAATAATAATAATAATAATTTTTTAAAGTATTTTTTATTTAAAAATATATTAAAATAATATTATTTTATTTTTTTTAAATTAATTTTTGGTATTAGTATATCAAAACGATTTGAAAACATTAAAAAAATTAATTTAAAACAAAAAAAATTAAAAAAATTCAATTTTTTTTAAATATTTTTGTTCTGAAACGCAAAAACAAACACACTTTTTTTATCTTTTGTCTAAGAATCATTTGAAATGAGTTCTTTCACTTTCCATTGGCAATTTGTTACCACGAAAGACTCACTACCAAGAAATTAAATCAGAAATGCAAGGAGTGAGTCTATCCAAGAAAGCATGAAGTGGTAGCAGATGGGTAAAAATTAGGAGTGTCATAGGGCAATAATACCCGACTCAGTAGAGAAGGCGCAAGCAATATGGACATCCAAAAGTTTCATGTCGCGAAAGACAAAGCATGTATTTTAAGTAATCTACAATCGAGTTTATTTTCTTTTTTAATTCAAAGATAAGTATCCAATTAGATATATTTTAAGTAAATTATCCAAAATAGTTGCTTTATTGATCTTGCTTTTGAAATGAAAATCGTATCATGCTTAGGAGAGGAAAATTTTGTGGTTCACGATTGAGTAATTAATGATATTTTATTAATTATCTTTTGAATTTATATTTTTAAAAAATATAGATGTAATAAAAAGATTTTAAAAAAATAAAAGTACAATGAAAAAAAATAGAGAATGCATAAAAATAATAAAAATATTTTTATTTATGATTTTTATTCTCTGTATTTTTATATTTTTAAGTGAATATCAAAAAGTAACTAATAAAATTGCTCTTTACGCCCCCATAAAATTATTCCTCAAGAAAGATATATATAAAAAGAAAAGACAAAATCATATCAAATATCACTAGAAAGTGATAAGAATTATCTCACCTATGAAAAATTAATTTTGCTCAAGAATTCGTAAACATTATTTCTTAACCACGATTTAATACTGAGATCGATAATCCACATCGCGTTATAAGTTTTGCATGGGCCTACTAGCTGTTGCAAAATCTGCACGTTCCATATAATTTATTAAAACACTCTCACAAGCATATATTTAAAATTCTGATTCTCATTTTTCATTATAAAACTAAATATATTAATAAATATCACTTAGAAATATTTAACAAGTCTATAATATTA
The DNA here is from genome assembly GCF_000002775.5 of Populus trichocarpa. Taxonomy (NCBI): domain Eukaryota; kingdom Viridiplantae; phylum Streptophyta; class Magnoliopsida; order Malpighiales; family Salicaceae; genus Populus; species Populus trichocarpa. The sequence continues at coordinate 1,060,023 of NC_037303.2, read as the reverse complement.
TATTTAAAGTATTTATATTATATGCATAGTTTCATTTTAAACAATAAACTATATATAAATATGTGATACAATAAACTCTTTTCTTTATTATTATACTTTTTATATCTTATTTTTTTATTTTAAGTGATTAAATAGTTATATATATATTAGATAAACTTAAAAAAATATTAATAAACGATTTTTCATAAAAAAATATATATTTTAATTTATTTTCTATGATACTTTCAATATTGAAAAGTAATTCAATTTTTATAAAAAAAAACACTTAAAAAAAAACAATTTTCTACAAATGAACGAGTTATTAGCATTTTTAGGTAATTGGCCATGTTTCCAAATTTAGTGGCTAAACAATGTACAGCATTACTCAGGTATCGCATGGAGGGTAGTTGAAGCTAACATCAATAATGCATCTGATTAAGTCTGTGGTCCCTTTTAATTTAATCCAAATTGAAAGAGATTTTCTTTTAATAAACGAAATTGGCCAAAATATACTCTGGCCATGGAAAAATAACGTTGACGTAAATAGTCTTCTCAAACATTAAAGGGAAAGGATAAGTTCCAATTAAAGTGACCTGGAAAACAATAAAAGCTTCCCAGCAGAGAGGTTGGTTCTGATATTTATGAACTTTGCTGATGCATCTCCAATGAAGTATGATGATTTATTGCCCAAGATTCTTTCATAATTATTAGACAGTGAGAATATAATAAACATGTACCTTTGTATTTTTTATTTTAAAAATACAAGAATTCACTTCATAATAATTGGCTTGGTGTGAATTGGTGGCAGCGAATTATTTTTGTTGGGACCAGCATTTTGCCTTGCTACTGTATCTGTATGCTAACAATTTACAACTTCTCACTTAGATATTTTATCAACCATCATACATACATCAATTTCTGTCAGTCTACATATTCACCACGATGAAGCTTGTCTAATTCTCTTTCAATCAAAAGTTCGTATGCCCAGTTAGAAAGTATAACTTCTTCCTCTGGTTTTGATACGTTAATTTCCATATTTCTTCTGCAAAAGACGATCTTTAAGATCACAACTCCATAACTATAAATATCTTCTTCAAGTGCTAATCTTATTCCATTCAGGTACCATATAACCTAGCTAGTGCCCCTCTAGCTATCGTCAAGGTTCTTGTTTTATTAGTAACTAGCAATTTTGCTTTCCCAAAATACAAAACTACGAAGAGCTAAAGGAGGATTTTGTCTGAAATGGATTTGCAGTCCAGACGAGTGTGTTATCAGGTTAACCGATCAGCCATATTCATATGGTAAATCAATTCTTGTGGATAGAAGGGGATAGCCATGAATGCAAACCGTGTGAAATCTCTGCTAACAGTAGGAACTTTAGTACAGGTCCTGCCGTCCTAGACCCACCTTCGACGTCTAAATCAACCCCTAGTATCGCTGTCTTATTTTATTTTATTTTTTTTGTCAGGGGTGACGTCTAAATCAAACCCTAATATCACTGTTTAACCCTCTTTTTTTTTCTCAGGGATGTTTGTATTGTCAAGATGTTTGTAAATTTGAGTGGAGTTATTTTTTAAAATAAATTTTGTTAAAAATTTATTACAATAATATTTTTTAAAAAATTATTTTTAATATTAATAAAAAATAAAATCTCCACAAAAGTAATGAAAAAGAGGCTATATCGCAACCCAAAGACCCCTAGTATAGTTTTTCACAAAAGTCTCTTGGAGAGGATAAAGAAAAGAAATAAAAACAGGAAATGGTGAAAAAAGTTGAGGAATATTTTAGTTGTTTCATCGACATATGAATTATGTGTTTACCTGTAATATAAAATATAATTTATGAAAAATTAAGATAAAATATTGCCCTAAGTAATTTTCTCAATAAAAAAATTAAGAGTTAATTATGCTGCTTCTAGCAGTGTAACTTCTAAAACTACAAATATAAATAAACAATTTAAAGAATTTTAATGTATAAAAAATCATTTTAATTCAATAATTTAAATTATTAAATAAAATTTCAAAATATAATTTATATTATTACCTCAATCTTTAAATTTTTTTTATTTTATTAAAACGAGTATAATTACTCGTTTAAAGGGATAGTGCAACCCTTTATTTTAAGATTGCGATGGTAAAAACAATGCTACCTATTGAATTTTAGACTGCGTTGTTTCCATTAAAATTCAATAACTTATATTAATGGAATATCACGACAGCTTTGATAATTATTTTGTAGGGGGTAAAAAATATTATGATTGCACTAATTTTTATTTTTTATTTAAAAAAAAACCTTCAGATTTCGCATGATTTATTTTATTTTTTATTCAATTTATTTCATGAAATTAAACATCGATCCATAAAGGTAGTGTTTATTTTTGCAATCAAATAATATTTAGTAATCTTGATTGAATAGATAAATCCAGTTTGTTTTTCAAAAAATAAAAATAATCCAAATCAGTTATGTTTTAAGAATTAAAAAAGGATAATTTTTAAGAAAAAACCTTATACTTATAATTATATAATTGAATTAAAATAAATTTACTGAACTTATCATGAGTTTAGCGGTATCAAGCCATGTCAAATTAAAATGTTATTTGTTTTAGTATTTTTTATTAAAAATATCAAAATCAAAGTAAATTTAATTTTTAATATAAAAAAGTTTGATGGTTGAATTATTTATTATTTCATGGATAGGGATCTCTTTTTGGTAGTTGAATTATTTATTATTAGTCTTGGTATTTATCATGATCATGGAAGCTTACTACAATGGCGTGCATTAAATAAATTAAAAGAAAAAAAAACCTCACATAAACTCGTAACATGTCGGTTTACCCTCCATCTACCTAAGAAAATAGCACAACATGATAAAGTTTAATTTTTTTTAAAAAATAAATATTATTTTAATATATCTTTTAATAAAAAATACTCTATAAAATAACTTACAATTATTATAGCTCTGGCTTAACACGTTACGGAAAATTATTGCCCTTGCGTGTGAGATTATTATGTTATGATAACCACTTGCTATACAATGTCGATCTCAGTACTTGATAGTTTCAAAATTGAATTGGTTTTTTTAATATAATATCATAGTCTTGATAAAGAAATGATCACGAGTTTGAATCTCATCATCCCTATTTATTTGATAAAAATTAACTATAAGGTAGTGTGAGTGTATGTAAGTTTTAAATTTAAAGAATTCTTACTTGAGGAGGTATGTTAGAGAATAATATAAATTATATTTTGAAACTTTACATAACAGTTTAAGTTATTGAGTTGAATTGATTCTTTAACATTAATTTAAGTATATATAGATGAAATGATTAAGTATACTATGGAGAAGAAGGAAATGAGGAGATTTTAATTTAATTTATTTAGTTTTTTTTATCATGAATTTGAAAATAAGAAAATAAACCCGAGTGTAAAAAACTAAAGGACTTGGAACTTGGAAGAAGAAGATGCTAAAGTGGTGGTAGGAGGAAGAAGAAGATGAAGAAATTATAAGGAACTTTAGTTATTAAATCAATCATTGTTGCAGCAAATATTAGCATGTTTGACTCAACGCATCAGTATATATATATATATCGTTAATTGGTAGTGATGATGGCAATGATATTATACAAACTTGAAGCAGTCGTCGTAGCTAGAAGAACTTCCTCTTCTCTCACATTGAAAGGAAATATCGAAGAAAAGAAGGCAACAATGTTCTTTCTCTATAAGTAATAATGTTCTTTCTCTGTGAGTAATGAACTTTGAACTCTCTCCTTGATGAACTTTAACTTTCATAGACTGTGCTAAGAGGACATTTAAGAGTCGTGTGGGAGTAGTGGTTATTTTTGGTCAATGTTATCCGAGTCTTCTTGAATTTTTTTTATTTTTTTTATTTTAAAATAATATTTTTTTATTTTTTAAAATTATTTCTTACATCAAAATAATTTTAAAATATTAAAAAAATATTAATTTAAAATAAAAAAAAATAAAAAATTTCAATTTCTTTTTAAAAATCTTTTTTTAAAAAAAAAACAAACATTTGCATACTCACAAAATGGCAATGACTTGAGTAATAACTAGTTAGTGGCCCGCTGAGAGTCAACATGGCAGCTAGCTAACCTTGCCGTTTGCTACCATTCTGAAATCAAAGCTAAAAGTTTAAATATTTTACTTAAAATTATTTTTTATATTTTCAGATTATTTTAATGTGTTGATATCAAAAATATTTCTTTAAAAATAAAAAATATTTCTTTAAAAATAAAAAATAATTATTTTGATATATTTTTAAATAAAAAACTCTTTAAAAAATAACCGCTACTACATTGTCAAACACCTTCTAAATCAAGTCTTCTAAATCAAGTGAGAGTTGATTTAGTATGAACTAGAAAATTTAGCATTATATTAATGACTTGATCGAATAGATCAAACCCGGTTTGATTTTTATTATAAAAAATTTCAAATCAGCTATGATTTAAGAATTAAAAAATGATAATTTTTTAAAAAAAATATTATATTTATAATTATATAATTGAATAAAAATAAATTTACTAAACTTATCATGAGTTTAATTAGCGGTATCAAGCCATGTCAAATTAAAATGCTATTTATTTCAATATTTTTTATTAAAAATATCAAATCAAAGTAAATTTAATATAAAAAAGTTTTATGGTTGAATTATTTATTATTTCATGGATAGGGATCTCTTTTTGGTAGTTGAATTATTTATTATTAGTCTGGTATTAATTTATCATAATTATGGAAGTTTACAACAATGGCATGCATTAAATAAATAAATAAAAAAAACCTCACATAAACTCGTAACATGTCAAGTTGACCCGGTTTAAGCCCCCATCTAACTAAGAAAATATCACAAGATGTTGCAGTCTAAATTCCTTTTAAAAAAATAAATTATAAGAGATGTTGTTTTGATGAAAATAAAAACTATATAATTTCATAAAAGTAGACCTGCTAGGTTAGTATTGAAATCTTCTAACCTAATTGCTTTTCAAATTTGTGTTTCAAATTAAAGCTTATAAAAATCATCAAGACGCGACCTAATTAATTTAACGAGGCTAAAAATAACTTAAATGACTTATCAAAATAAGGGTCGTGTTAGAAACAAATCATGATATTTTTTTTTAATATAAAACAAGTGACATTGGATCACACTAATCGATCTAAGTTAACTAAAAAATTCATACCTAAAAATATTGACATGATCATAATATGCTAACCTTGTTAGACAACTATCTATATCTTTTCTCATCCCTTATTCTCTCTCTGGTTAAGCCTTTTTGGGGCTTGAATCAAATGAAATCCAGTACTAAATTGGAGTTGTTAGAGATTCAATGGATAAATTAAAAGAAGAGGGTTCGGGATTGGATGAGATACGGGACTCAATTGAAGAGTTATTATAAAATCAAAAATTAAATTGAACAAATTAGACCAAAATATAGTCTAGCGCGAGCAATGCATATCCTAGCGTGTGAGGAGAGCCACCGAGTTCAGACAGTGCATATGAGCTCCTCTAACCTTTAAAAATAAGCTTTCTTGATGTCATTTAGAATCATTTCAGTAAGCCCTTTCTTTTAAGGTAACAAGTTAAATCTACCTCGCCATGATGTTGTTCTAAAAATTATTTTTTCTTCTCTTTCTCTTTTTCTCTCTCACTCTTTACCTTGAATTATGCAATTGATTTTTTTTGTTCTTCCTTTAAGGGATGTCTTTTTCCTAATTGTCAATTGCAATCCCTCTGGTTTTAATATCTTTAATATTTGTTCTAAAAATTCAAATATTAATTATACTTTCGTCAAACTGAATTGATCATAGTAATAATTAATACTTTTGAAAAATATTTTTCAATTAAAAATATATTAAAATATTTTTTTATATTTTTAAAATTAATATATCAAAATCATCAAAAAAAACATTTAAAAAATTAATTTCATATTTTTTTAGATAAAAAACATTTTTTTTTAAAAAAAAGAGCTATCACAATGTGTCAAACAGACACCATCACTGCCACTGTCAAAGCAACATTGGCTACTAGAAAGCCAGAGGTAACTCCAATACCTTGATAATGTTTTCGATAGCTCTTGGAGAAGGAAGACCATTCAATTGTTCAATAAGATTGACTCGGAAAAGATAGTGAAAATATAACTGATGGGCGTAGTTTTTTGTTTTCTTTTTTCTTTTTTCTTCTTCTATTTTTGAAGCATGATCACTTTTCTCACATGGAGACAAGTCCATCCACTGGATGCAGACTAATCCAAAATCATTAATGAGCTGTCTAATAAAAACAAATTATACGTCTTTGGCTATGCCTATAAAATTTAAAAATTATTTTTATAAAAAATTATTTTTTAATATATTTTTTTTAAAAAATAAAACACTTAAAAAAACAACTTTTCTCGCCTATGAAATCCGGCAATACAATCACATTTGATGACTGCATTATCGAGGAATATGGTGCAGCGAGGATTTTGCAGATAAAAAAAACTCCTGCTAGAAGAAGGCATTACAAGTGTACGTCTTCCTTGGTCTGCAATCCACTTTAAGAGTTATTAGGCTGCCTGAAGAGAGCATTATAGTCGACCTTTCATCATGTGGGGTCTTTCTTACCTTGTCTTATATGCTTTCAGCCAGGCACACCACTATTGGGCAGCCGACCTCATATTATTGAATTTTATTAGGCTGTTAGATATTTTTAATTTTATTTTATTTTTTTTAGATTTTTTATTTAATTTTTTTTGTTATATGATAAAGAAAATAAATTTATATTACTGTATAAAAATTAGGTTATGATATTTTTTTTTGTTTGAAGTTGAGTTGAATTTTCTTATTAAAACATGTTTGTTTTTGTTTTTTTAAAAAAATTTAAATTTTTTATTTAATTCAAGTTAATTTTTTTTTGAAGTTGAGCTTTATGCATTATTATAGTCGACCTTTCATGATGTGGGGTTTTTCTTATGTTGTCTTATATGCTTTCAGCCAAGCACGCCATTACTACTGGGTGTTGGCTAGCTGGACCTAATATTATTGAATTTAATTAAATTATTAGATATTTTTAATATTTTTTAAGATTTTTTTTGTTATATAGTAAAGAGAAAATAAATTTATATTACTTTTTTAATATTATATAAAAATTAGGTGATAATAATTTTTTTTATTTGAAGTCGGGTTGAATTTTCTTATTAAAACATGTTTGTTTTTACCTTTTAAAAATACTTTAATTTTTTTTTGAAATTTTTTATTTTTTTATTTAATTAAAGTTAATATTTTTTTAATGTTTTTGTATTATTTTGATGTAATGATATAAAAACCAATTTTAAAAAATAAAAAAAATATTATCTCAATATATTTTTAAAAAATAATCATTACGTAGTAATATATCAGTTAGCATATTGGTCTGTGCTCCATAGCATATCAACAACAATTTTTTTCAAATATAAAAATGTTTGAGTTAGGTTAAAAGTATGTAATGTATTTGTCCTATAACCATCTCCAACTAAAGTATTTTCTACAATAGCACCATGAATAACGCATAGTAGAGCAGCACCTAATACACTGACAACTAATTTTTTTCTCTTTATTTTTTTCTTTTAAGATATTTTCAATTTTACTTTTTTTTCTCTTTAAATTTTTTTTATTTTCTCTTATTGATTTTTTTTTATATTGTAAAGAGCAAATAAATTGATGTGATTTTTTTTATATTGTACAAAAGTTGAGTGGTGATAATTTTTTATTAATATTATATATATATATATATATATATAAGCAGACACTTAAAAGGACAAGTTTGTCTGTACTAGACGACTTGTGCCTTTCCAATTTTTTGTCTAGTCAACGGGAAGAGTAGTAGGTCAAAAGTAATAATAAATATCATGGGAAATTGGAGAGGAAGTATCCGAACTAAGAAAGAAGAATATATTTCTGAAATAATTTTACAATGAATTTTATATTTTTAAAATACAAGATACAGAGAAGAGATGCTATAAATTCAGACATAATATTTTTTTTATTTTTTATTTAAAATATATTTATAAAATATATTTTTAATCCAATTGTATTGAATAATCTCTCAAAATGAAATATCATAAAGAATATCATTTCAAAGTTGGATTCCTACCAGTCCCTCTTGGGTGGCTCTATGAGATTCCGTGTGTTGGTTTTCTAGTCCTCCACACTATTTGACAAAAATACTAAATCAATTTTTTATATTGTTTTTATTATTATTATTATTATTATTATTATTATTATTGACATTGACAAAGTATTTTGTTTTTACAAACGGATGCGTTAGGAAATTAATATAAACCAATGGTTATATATATATATATATATATATATATAAAATTGAAGTTTAAAAAGAGAATGTGTTAGTGGGTTAATTTAAAATAATTTTTGAAATTATTAAGTTTAAATTTTTTTAATTAAAATAATTATTTGATACATAGATTATATCATAAGCAAATCAATTATAAAAAACAAATTAACATAGGCCTTAAAATGCAATCTAATTTCCAATTCGATTAGGCATGCAAGATATGAGGCAGTAACTCGATGCATACATCAAAGTAGAAGAGGGTATCAGAAATGTTTTTCATTAATTAATGATTAATTAGAATTTAGTGTTTATTGTTTATTAAAATAAATAAATTAATTGCTGTCATATAAAAAATAATTAAATCATTACTGTTTTAGTGTTTACCATGTTTAATTTAATAATATTTTATTTCAGAAAATGCCTTTTATTATCAAACTTTCTATCCTAAGTACTTATTTCTTAAAATAAAAAATCAAAACAAAATGAAAACGACATGGACAAAATGGATGAAACTATAAATGAATATAAATTATTGGGATTAAATAATTATTTCTAAAAATTAACCACCAGGATTAACTAATTGTTTTTATTAAACTACAAAAACTAAATTCTAATTAACTCTTAATTAATCTTTTGGCCATAATCAACGTTAAACTTAGTAGCAAAAACTTAATGAGAAATAGGTGCCAATTCGATGCATTAATCATCAATGATAATTGTAAATTGTCAAATAATCATGAAAACTACTTAAGGTGTTATGCAAAATCTAATTGATGAATTTATATTATTTTTTAATATATTTTCCCAAATAAAACTCTATTAAACTAGAAATTTATATTACTATTTTGTGTTTAATTTTATTAATTTAATCAAGAAAAAAATAGGATAATAAAATTAAAAAATAGGTAATATTCGGTTGTTAAAATTATATTATTTTGTTAAAAAATAAAAAAAGTTGAAGCTAATGATTCTTTTTGTCGATGACTGGTTCTTATAAATTTCTCATCAATAATTCAGTGCTCATGCCAGGACAACATATCCTGCTTCGATCTAAATTCATGATAACCATTAACAAAATAAATAAATAAATTAAATAAATAAAAACTAAAAGATCTGTTTGGAAGTGTAATCTTTTTATATACTTTTTAAAAATATATTTGTCTTAAAAAATATTTTTGAGTATTTTTTATAATTTTAATATATTAATATTAAAAATAACAAAAAAATAATATATAAAAATATCATTTTAATATGTTTTCAAATAAAAATCACTTTTAAAAAGATATAATGCACTACATCATCAAAGAGATAATGTTTTTACTTTATATCATCTCACAAAATTAATATTTTCTTTTGTTATTTTGTGCCTTTGTTTTAAAAAAAATCTATGTTTTCCTATTCTTAATTAAAAATATATCATTCTAAGCAAAAATTATTTAACTGATATTTATAGGTTTTTTTTGTATTTTTATCATTGTTTTTTTTTTCTGTAATCAAGTTAACTTAAAAGTAATTTAATCATTTAACAAATATTAATATATAATAAAACAAAGTGATTCATATATGTAATGCACATATTGGTGTTCTTGTTCAATTTTTTCTGGGTAGGCATTCGAGTCATCTCGATAACCTCTGCATCCATAGGCAAAGTGTATGGCCAACGGACCTTTGGATTTACATTTTTCACTTTTTTTTTATTTTCTCCTTGGTTTTCATGCCTAACTCTTCAAATTTTTAAAGCAACCATTTAATTTGATTTTCCTTCCAATTTGGTCCATCTTTATAGAATTGGATTTTTTCTTAACTTCATCCTCCTTTAAATTTTTTTTATGTATCAGATTTGATCATCATTTTTTTTATTACTATTTATTTTATTTGAGATGGTTTTTAAAATTGTTTTTTTAGGATTTCATTCTCCTTCATTGTTTTTTCCTACAAGATTTGATTCATATTCTTTTAATTGTTATTTTTTCTACTGTGATAAATTTTTTAAATTGATTTTTTTTTTCAATTTCGTCCTTCAACATTAAATTGGCTGGAAATTGAGCTTATTGATTAAGCATGGGTTGAGGATTTCACGAGTTGCGGATTTGGAAGATTAACTCAGATTTAGGAGTTTCTCCTGAATTTGCTTGGTTGTTTTTTCCAATTTTTAATTTTTTTAGTTTCATCCATTGATATTTATTTAATTGAAGATTAGATTTCGTTAATTTTTATTTTCTTTCTATATGAATTTTCACCGGGTTTGAAAATGACCAGGGTTTTTCTTATAGGATATATAAATGGTATTATTATAAGATTCCCATTCATCCCATGGTTGTTTTTTTAGTTTTCTGTAATAAGCCGCAACAATCATCTGACCTTGAGTAAGGCAAGAAATATCTCATTCAATTTGAAAAATACAAAGAGCATTGTCTTGTGAAAAACGATCTCTAAGATCTTCCTATACTTCTTGTGTTGTGGTTGAAAAAATAGCATTGTTTGCAATGTCTTATATGAGTGAATTAAGGATCCAAGAAAAAAAAATCATATTATTGTATTTTTTTCATGAGGCATATTCATCTAGCTTGTTTGTTTCAATGACATGGAAATGGTTCCATTTATAAAACCTAGCTTGGATTTGGCATTCAACAAAATCATGTTGTGCACCATATAAGAGACTTTGAGATGAGCACCATATCTCGATGATCTGAATGGTACAAAGAATACGGATTGTTGTTCAATAGTTGATGTTCCTCCATGATGATTGATAGTAGCAGGAAAAAAAAAGAATTACTAGAAAGGCCAGGGTATTGAACCTAACTCTAATACCATGTAAAGAAAATAAAATAAAAATTTGTATGTATTTTTTGTATCAGGAAACATCTACTTTATATAAGAGAGTTGCTATAATTATGCTTTTTTTTTTATTATAAGTAGTCCAAGTGTAAAAGGAAACTAAAAATAATATACATTAAATAAAATATATTCTCTTTGAATGAACATATATTTCCTAATACATAGAGCATTCTCCATCATCCTGTACTGCTATAAAACAAATGGTTGTTTGGATTAGTTTTCTTTTACCACCTTAACATATAATAGTGAACATCATAAATTCAGGCAACAACAAACACATCATAAAAACTGATGGGATTAGAGAACATCAACACCATAGCAATTATAAGGCAAACCAAACACCAAGCAGCTTACCTTAGGTAGGGCGTATTAGGGGTGCTAAAACCTTCCATTTACGCAACTAGTCCCTTGCCTTAGAATCTCTAAAAGATCAGTTAGGTTTTATAATGACTATAATACTAGGTAGCGACTCCTAGGAAGGGTCGCCGAGACGCCGCGCTCTTGCGAGGGTGCGACAAGGGGGAAAAACCTTCTTGTCCTGCCTGCAGCGCGTCCAGGGGAAGAAGATGGCATGTAGTGCCATCAAAATGGCATCGTTTCGTCTGTTTTTTTATATCAGTGAATGAAACGACGTTATTTTGTACAAAATGTGTTGTTTAATTTAAAAGAAAATGACTCCAAAAAGTCTTTGTTTCCAAATCAGTCCTCAATTGAGATTTTGATTTTAAGAATCAATTCAATTGTATCCCTACCAAATTTAAATGTTAGCTCTGAAGTTAGTCCCCCTTTTCACTTCAATCCTTGGTTTTGAATTTGTGCATTTTGACCCTCAATTATTCAACAAACTTCCAATTTCTTTAATTTAGCCTCTGCTTCAGTCAATTTCAACCCCTATATTAGTGTCTTTTCCAGTTTGGTTCTTAGTTTTGGATTTCTTCAATCAAGTCCCTAATTGCCCATCAAACTTCAATATTTACACAATTAAGTCCTCGATTTGACCAAATCAAATCTTATTAAATCTTAAAAATTATGATGCGACCCCTAAACTTTAATTTTTTCCAATTAAAGCCTAAATTGACTTAAAAAAATCAAATTTTCTTGCAATTAAACCCTTCGTAAATTCAATTAGACTTTATACAAATTCTAATTGGTTCCTTAAACATCTAATTTTAAATTTTTCTTTCTCAAACTGAATTTTCTTTATCAATAGAGCATTCATCAGTCAAAAATATACTGTCAAATTTTAATCTTTGTATTTTTGAACTTCCTCAACCAATCTTTGATAATTTTCTGGGTGCCCCTGTGTCCTCTTTTCACTACTATATATTAAAAGTTGGGAATTCTCCCGTGTGTTTGCTGAAAAGTAGTTTCATTTTGGAAAGTGAATTTCGGGGAAAGTGAATTCCGGGAAAGTATTTTCTGATGTTTGGTAGTGTAATGGAAAATAAGTTGGAAAACACTTTCCAGTGTTTGGTTATGTCATGGAAAATGAGCTGGAAAATAACTTATTAATGTTTTATTTTTCTCAAGTTTATTAAAATAATAAGGAACAAATCTTACAAATTAAAAAGTTGAATGAGAATGAAATTGAAAAAAAATATAATTTCATAAATTATCTCAAATAAAATAAATAATAATCAAAATAATAGAGATCAAATCTAAAAAATTAAAATAATAAAATTAAAATAATAATAATTAACATTTCATAAATTATTTCAAATAAAATAAGTAACAATCAAAAGAATGAGGACCAAATTTGATAGATAAAAAATTTCAATAAAAAAATGATAATGAAAAAGCAAATAGCAATTATAAAAATAAGGACCAAAATTAATATAAAAATTAAATTTTAAGAGATGGAATTGAAAAATAAATATTCAAAACAAATTATATATAACAATCAAAAGTTTGAGGATCAAATTTGATATAATTAGCAAATAATAACATTTCTAATTTTTTCACAACTTCCGGAAAGTGTTTTCCGCCCAAATTTTCCAGGAAAACACTTTCCTGAAAACCAAGCCAAATTTTCCTTTGACTGGAAAGTGTTTTCCGTTGATCAATTTTTCTAATGGCAAACAAACACAGGAAAGTTTGAAAAGTGATTTTCCGGAAAGTGAATTCCAGGAAACAAACATGCCCTAAAAGAAATCTAAAGATAGAAACTGCAACAAAACATTAACCTCTTACGTACCTTTTGGAATATTAAGCGAACATTAACCTCCACTTTTGGCTCTCGATCAGGACCACTAATTTTGGTGCATGTATCGTCCAGTTATCTGGGAGTGTGGAAAGTGAAAAAGGATGAATTGGATGGAAATGTAATGGAGAGATCATGTAAAGGAAATCCATTAACCTGTTCAGTCGCTTGGTTAGCTGGGAGAGATCATGCCATTTTCTACACCAACGTGACACAACCCAAGTACGGTAGCTTTCACTTCTTTCTTTTCTTTTCTTTTTTCTTCCAAATCCCAAGTACGGTAGATCATGCCATTTAACTTTTGGGTTTCCAAAGGCAGAACCTTTAATTGATCAAGACGAGTAACCTTGAGCTTTACAAATCAACAGATCCAAATCTTTCAAAATCCAAAGAGGTGGTAGTTTCATCAAATCCAAATGCTCCTCTTCAAACCGTTTTCCCAAAACAATGAGGCGGTGATTTCAAAAACTCCTCAAAATAATTTCCAAAACAAAACAATTTTTAGTAATATTTTTCATAAAACAATTTTCAAAAGATTTGACATGAGTTTTTCATGTGGGAATTTGAATTTTCTTTGATACATTCAATATCAGAATCGAAAATACTTAAAATAGCTTGCTATGTGGCAAAGGATGTAAAGGTTTGCAACAATGGAAATGTGTCGGATAGACTAAGGTAGATGATTTTTCTTGAGTCTATCATGTAAAAGGCTTGCAAATATGGCTGAGATTAAGGTAGAAGTATAAAATATAATCAAGACTTTCAAGAAATCTTTGCAATTGCTTGTTATGAAGGATTTGATATGGGGACTTGTCACCAAATTGGATTGACTTTCCATGGGAATAATTGTTAAGGATGAATCCAATTATGTTTAACTTAACTTTTTAGTAACCGGGTTTTTTTATATAATTATTATTTATTTTATTAAAAAAATAACATAATGTATATCAGTATCCACAACTTTGACCATGAACTTTTAGAAATAATAGAAATACTCATAATTATAACTACTTTATAATTTTATTTATAAAGCATTCATGTTTCAAAAAATTTATATTTACCCTAGGTTCATTAATCAAACTTAAATAATTATTATTATAAATAAAAATATATATTTTTGCATAAATAATGTCAATATCACATATAATCACTCCATTAACTATAGGATATATACACTAGCAATAATAAGTACTGATTAATGAGAGTACTGATTAATGAGTAATGAGTCATACCAGGAAACATGAATAAAAGATAATAGCAATCTGTTTCTTATTCAGGATTTTTCATGATAAAAAATTTGTGGTTCGTGACATCAGCTTTTACTAATTGGATAAAGATCCTGGGCCGATGAAGAGGAAGAAGCAGTCCATGGTCCCTCTGATGACTTCACGAGGGACGGAGTTTCCCTTAAACTTCCATTGACAGAAGATTGAGCAAACTTGTTATGTAAGGCCATAGCATACCCTGATGGATCACCCAATGTGCTTGGAACCATGACCAGTTCCTCGACATCAGTTTTTCCTTCAAGCATGCTCACTACTGTAGACATTGTAGGTCTAAGTGCTGGAGACTGATTTGTGCATAGCAGGGCTACATTGATCATTCTAACCACTTCTTTCTTGTTGAATTCAGACCCCAATCTTGGATCAACCATCTCCATTATGTCCCCATTTGTTTTTAAATATAGAACCTGAAATAACCAAAAAAAAAAAAAAACTAGATATATAGCTGACTAAGAGTAAACATGAACAGACAATTAAGAGACTAAATGGGCATAACTTACCCAATCTAGAAGGCATACAAAATTCTCATCCCTCCTAAATTTGACGTTGTTCATCCCAGAAACAATTTCCAATGCTACAACACCAAAGCTGTATACATCTGCCTTGTAAGTTAAGTAACCATATAATGCATATTCCGGTGCCATGTATCCCCTGCACAGAAAGAATAACTCAGAGACATTTTACTAGTTTGCTTCAATAAAACATGTAAAAAATGCTAAATGTCTATTGTTTGTTTTTGTTTTCGATAGGCAAAATTATATTTCTTGCAGCCTAAACAGGATTTCGAACCCTGGATGATAATGTGAATAGTGTATTCATTTAGAGGAACACAGCCATAGATAGGGAGACCCTGATCCATGAGAACCCTGCAGTGTGTGATTTGAACCCTAGATGCCTGCCTACCACATATTTTGAAGCTAGCCCCTTCCATCGGCACTTCAGCCCAGTTACAGC
The DNA here is from genome assembly GCF_000002775.5 of Populus trichocarpa. Lineage (NCBI taxonomy): Eukaryota > Viridiplantae > Streptophyta > Magnoliopsida > Malpighiales > Salicaceae > Populus > Populus trichocarpa. Next base: position 1,044,450 of record NC_037303.2, on the reverse strand, counting down.
ATCATACTCTTTAAGACTAAAAGCTATCTTAGATAAATGACAATACTTGTGTGTTTTCCTTACTGTCTTCTTTTCAGGATTTTTCATGTGTTCAATAAACCCCGTGTTAATATCAGAAACCTCGTCATCAAGCTTGGCCATTCCAAAATCAGATATCTTGGTGTTCATGTCCTTGTCAAGAAGGATATTGGTACCTTTTATGTCCCTATGAACAATTTTGAGTGTCGACTCCTCATGCAGGAAAACCAGACCTTTCGCTATACTTACACATATCCTCTGCCTTGTACGCCAATCTAGCTTCGTTGCCTGGATTTCCTTTGTCCCTGTAATCATCATGCATAACCCAACCCATCAATTTCTTCTTCACTAATTCCATTTGTATGCCATTAAAAGAACTTGTTTTCTTTCCCATTACTTTACATAAGATACTATGGGGAAGTGATCAGAGGCCTACCGAACAAAACATGCGCAAGGCTATTGTTTTCCATGTATTCATATACCAGCAACAATTGCTTCCCCTCAATGCAACATCCATACAATCTAACAAGATTTGGGTGTTGCAAAGCAGAAATCATGCCAATTTCGTTCACAAACTCACGATTCCCCTGTTTCGATTTCGCTGAAAGCTGCTTAACCGCAATCTGAGTGCCATCTGATAGTACTCCCTGCAATATGAGAATAATTTTAGACAAAGAAAATAAGTTCACATGGCCATTCCGTGCTGATTTGATAAGAAAAAAAGAAATAATATAGTAGATAAGTAGCTGAATGAAAACAAAAATCTGTACTATACTTTGTAGACGCAGCCAAAACCACCTTCTCCAAGTTTGTTTACTGGATCAAAGTCATTCGTTGCGGCTTTGATTTGTCTGAAGGTGAAGATACCAGTTAGCAGATCTAACCCAACAAGTTCTGCCCAATGAACAAAGATATATGTATTATTAGATGTTCAGCATGAATGATTTATCAAAGGAAGAACACAGATTGCTAATTCCCATTGAAAAAACCATTCTTAAAGAGTAATATAAAACCATTCCTTGAGCTTTGCCAAACGACTTAAACCTTTGGATTGAGATAATTCTGTGACAAATGTATGCATTCATGGATAGACATACAGCAAATAAGATGAAGAAACTTGCTTATTGCCGTGTTATTACAGTGAGTGGATTCCTCACTAGAATTTGCAGAATCAAATAAATGTATCAACTGTACCTCGATCCCTCGATTTCCTTCCTCTCAAATAACCTTTCCACCAGAGAGTGGATAGAAGTATGATAATGAGGAATAATGGCAAAACCACAGCTCCAGCGACAATGAATCTCTTCCTCCTGCCTTTATCAGGTGGCTTGAAGTCTAGGCAGAAATAGAATTGCAGCAACAGCAAGTATTGTCAGATCACAGTAATAATTATTCCTTCATTATTATGCCATTCCATTATATGTCAACCTACCAGATTCCACATCAATGGCTGATATTAGAGGACCATATATTCCTTTCTTGGGAGACATTGTTGTTCCTTTCCCAGCCCAATGAAGGCGGATCTCTAAAGCTCCATTGGTTACATTTGCTGTATAATTATGAATGTATACCTCATCCACCCCTCCCGCTGCCTTAACTATATCAAAATCCTTCAGCACAACAATGTCCTGCGAGAACAATTCTTCAATTAAGCTGTCACCGATTGCATAAGGAATGAATCTATGATCTTTTAATTAATAGATACCTGAATATAAACATCAAATATCGGTCTTCCTAGACTGTAGTAGGATCTGTTATCCCTCATTACTATCTCTGCAAAGTGCAGCTTGATTGTGTAATTCCCATTTACCAGACAGGGAACGTGGTATGTGAGAGACAAAGGCGTGAGGCGTGCATTTGTGTACAATACAGAGTTGTCCATTCTGAGCATGGACTTGTTTTGTGCTATGTAGTTATCCAATGAAGCAGGAACATCCCAGAAATGTCCTGAGGTACTTGTTTGCCAATCCTCTCTTTTGAACGCATATTTTGCTGCACCTCCTGGCTCATCATCTGCTTCGTAGATGGTGTTTCCAATGGTGGCTTCTGGTCCCCCACAATTAATGTGCACTGAATATCGCTCTATACATAGAAATAAAAATGTTCGTGGCCACCGATATGATTAAGCAAATTGTAACACAAGAAATGTTAGGATAAAACTGTCAGATAAAGAGATTAAATCGCAGAAAACAGAACAGAAACAATCAAACACATAAACAAATTAAGATTTTGTGATGCAGGAGCATCTTTTTCCTCTTGGAGTGGATACCGTGGTGGCACCCATGATGTGACGGCTGTGTCAGGGGTCTACGATGGTGTGGCCCAAACATAAAAGGACCTTTGGATTTATGACTGAGACACTATCAGCTACAACTATAGGAATAAATTTGTCCGCCAACATTATTCTAGGCTTTTGGGATAAGCTAGTAGTTTATTCCTAAACCAGTTGGATGTCTTAGATTCGATTTCTTACCACAGGTGAATGACTGAGATTCTATGATCCAATGAATAAAGGGATAAATTTATAGTCTAGGCTAACAGGTTGTTCCTGCATCATTTTTCTGTCTAATTCCAGGTGAAATGTAGAAGTGGATAGCTTTACAAATTAAGAGTACCTTCTGAACAAGCACTCAGGCACTCAACAGGTTTCCTGGAAAGATTGGCAAGAGAGAATCATTAGTTTATAAATGACAGAGAAGAAAATAAAATGATCTACGTTTTAGATATTTATCAAAGTTGAAGCTTACGAATAGTTCCCTCCCCGAGTACTTTTGAACAGATTTCTGGCAAACCAACAGAAGAGTAAAGTTTTGCAGGTTATGAAGTGAATGGTGATGTAAAATGTAGCAGACTTTCAAAATCAAAGGTAAGGCAAGGAAAATGAAATCAATCTTACAGTGTATCTCTACATTTTGCTTCCGAAGTAAAATTGTTGTATGAAAGATCGAGTTCACTGAACACAAAGATAGATTCCTTAAACATTCAGACAGTATTTCTGAAATTTTTAGAAAATTGCACGCACATGTTATAGACAGACACTTGGAAGATATTGCAGTTGGGTAGCTTTTGGTTATTATCTCAAGATAGAAGCGATGGAGATAGTTGGGACAGGAGAGACGTGTATTTCCTGTTCTTAAAAGTTAGAAATTCAATCCACAGTTGTCTCGGAGATAGATTTATTTTTATATCTTCATATGTGTCACTGCAACAAACACATTTTTGTTGCTAATATATTTGTCTCTTCTATCTTAGGACACTAATCAAATGAAACCTTGGAGATAGTATGATCATTCATGCACTGAAAACTATCTGAAAACTGGGAAGGATAAACTGTTATCTGCTTCTCATCAGTATAGCTCTTCAAAGACTAGGACATATTATTAAACCTACAGCACGCATCTGTTATAGGATAAGGGAAACCTAAAGTTAATGGATAAAATATATATATTACAAACTAAAATCTCAAAAAAAAAAAAAAAATTGAGAGAAAAAACATACTAGCGATAGCTTCTTTGGTTGAACCAATCTGGGATGGGCCCTGTAAACATGTTCCATGTAAGATACCTATGCAGAAAGTAAGAATTGTCATTTGGTTGAACATTTGTCCAAGGCTATCATTGTAAAAGACTGTTTGGAGGACAAGTTTATCATCATAATTGCTGTACTCTACCATGAGAATAACTTGAAAAAAGGATTGAGCCATCGGGTCAGTTCGGGTCAACAATTTTATTAAAACAAATTAATTTTGTTCCATTCTTTTCACAAGATATTGACCCGGTCGGGTTTGGACAGGGTTTGGCTAGGTTGAATAGGTTTGGCAGTTCAATGTCTTGTATGGTTCAACTGGAATCTCGGCCCTAGCCAGGCTCTGAGTCCTAGATTTTCCGGGTCAACTTGCGATCTAGGTTTACTAACCATGCTTATCATATGGAAAACATTAATTTCAGAAGGTAATATGATATAGTATACTAACATTTTCTCCAAGCTTTGTAGGGCATCATAATTTGTTGGAAGAGAACCATTTAATCTGTTGAAACTGAGATCCCTGTTTTCGAAAAGAAGGGAAAAAAAAGAGAGGATAGACCACGGTTCATAATGCATTTTGAAAGTTATTTACAAATAATAATGTAGCTGCAATCTGAAGACAGCAGCTCTAAGAATCCATGAGATTCACACTTCAATCTTCATGTAGATGAATGACAGAATGGATGATGTATAAGGAATAGAGTAAATTACAAAATTTTCAGTTGTGCCATTCTGGTCAAATTTATGGAAAAATTTCCTGAAAAGTTGCAATTGCTCAGCAGCCTGCAATATACATTAATTTCATGTAAGCTAAATATATATGCTGTGTTGTAAATTAAATATGATCCTGATATGAGAGTGTCAGCTGCAGGAATAACTCACAGATACTTAATGCCTGCTATAGATTCTAGGTTGGGAAACTCTGAACCATCTCCTAGTAAGTTACTTATTTTTCTGCTCAATATAAATGTGAGATGTTCAGGATTAAAGTTGTAACTGAGACCATAAATTTAAAACAAATATCTTACAGATCAGTTAGATTAGTCAAGAGAGATATGCTTGAAGGAATGGGTCCAGTGAAACCACTATTAGCTATTTGGAGACAAGCAATGTCCCACCTCCACTATGTGCTTAGTGGGAATACCTAATCTCCACTTAGCACAAGTGGAGGCAAACGGTGGGCATAAATCATGGCATGATTTATGCCCTTCACTCCTAGCTTAATATATATGTATGCTCAGTGAAGAGCTGTTGTGCTAGTGTGTGAAGAACGCAGAGAAGAGTGAAAACACAGAGAGAAAAACGTGAGAGAGAGAGCTTGAGTTGAGTAGAGAAGATTTTCTCCTCCTCCTTGTTTTGTTGTTTGTATTGTTTTTAAGCTTGATTAATACAAACCAGTAGCTCCGTGGAGTAGGCAAGTTGCCGAACCACGTAAATTTGTGTGTGTTTGAGTTCTGGAATTTCCCAACAACTGGTATCAGAGCTTCTTCTTGAAAAAGAGGGTGTTTGATCCAAACTCAAAACTCAAAGTTCTCCAAACGTGTTTTTGCCATTACCATCGTGTAGAGGAAGACGAGAAGAATTCTCTGGTGAAAACCCGGCGAAGAACCGACGTCCTTCATGACCGCACGTGCCAGAACGCGCCGACCCCAGGACTGCCCACGCACACCAACGCGCCTCACGCTCCTCACGCGTCTTCCTCGCCCGAATTCCTGCAACTGAACCGGGTTGACCCGGCACGTCATCGCCAGTCAGCAGCCACGTCAACCATTCTGCACAGTCATCCAGCCACGTCATCAGTCCAGCCAGCAGACACATCATCGCCTGCCACGTCATCACAATTTACGCGTGTTATTGACATGTCATCAACGTGGGCCCTGTAGTGCTTACGTGGATGACACGTCAGAAAGCCACGTCATCACTCTGGGTTAAGATTCAGTGCTTCGCAGACACTATTCTGGCCTGACACGCGGCTTCATCTGCACCGTCTGTTGACCTAAAACTTTGACTGTTAAAATCGGAGCCATCCAAAGTCCGATTTGGGTGATCTCAGTGTCGTTTCCAATAGTTTTGGCCGTTCCGGACACATCTATAAGGTCAGATTTGACAGATTCAAATCCGAGACATATTAAAAAAATGGCAGATGAAATAAAGGCCGCGGGAATTGAAAAATTTGATGGAACTGATTTTGGATATTGGAAAATGCAAATTAAAGACTATTTATATGGGAAGAAACTTCATCTTCCTCTATTGGGGAGCAAACCAGAGAATATGCCAGAAGAAGATTGGCAAATTCTTGATAGACAGGTTTTGGGCATTATCCGGTTATCCTTGTCGAGAAGAGTCGCTCACAATGTTACAAAAGAAAAATCCACTGCAAAATTGATGGAAGCCTTGTCTGGGATGTATGAGAAGCCCTCAACAAATAATAAAGTGCACCTGATGAAGAAGTTGTTCAACTTGAAGATGACAGAAAGCACCTCTGTTACACAACATCTCAACAACTTCAATACCATCACAAATCAATTGTCAACTGTTGAGATTGAGTTTGATGATGAGATTCGTGCACTCATTTTGCTAGCTTCACTTCCAAGCAGTTGGGAAGGTATGAGGACAACCGTGAGCAACTCAGCTGGAAAATCCAAACTGAAATATGATGACATCCGAGACTTGATTTTAGCTGAAGAAGTGCGAAGGAAAGACTCAGGTGAAAGTTCAAGTTCAGGATCAGCTCTCAACATTAACACTCGAGGGAGGAAACAGGATAGAGGCTTATCCAGAGGCAGATCAAAATCAAGATACAGAAGTAAAAGCAAGTTCGGACCCAGAAAGCAGGTTGAATGTTGGAATTGTGGCAAACCTGGTCATTTCATGAGGAATTACACAAAACCGAAAAAACCTGAAGCTGACTCTGCAAACGCTACCACAGATGAGGTGCAAGACGCTTTGATTCTTGCTGTACAAAGTCCAATTGATGATTGGATTCTTGATTCTGGTGCTTCATTCCACTGTACACCACACCATGAGATGATGCAAAACTATGTTGCTGGAGATCACGGTGTAGTCTATCTGGCCGATGGACAACCAATGGAGATTGTGGGTATAGGAGATGTGCAAATCAAGACACTGAATGGATCTACATGGAACTTGCAAAATGTAAGGCATGTTCCTGGACTAAAGAAGAAGTTGATCTCAGTCGGACAACTTGATGACAGTGGTCATTCAATCCTTTTTTCTGGAGGTATGTGGAAGGTATCAAAGGGAGCAATGGTTTTGGCTCGTGGAAAGAAAACCGGCACCCTGTATATGACCACAAGATTTGCAGACATTATTGCCTCTACTGAAGCAGAAAATCAAGTACAGCTATGGCACTGTAGACTCGGCCATATGAGTCAAAAAGGGATGAAGATACTTCAGTCGAAGGGAAAGCTGCCAGAGCTTAAAAATGTTGATCTAGACATTTGTGAAAGCTGTGTTCTTGGAAAACAGAAGAAGCTCAGTTTCTTAAAGGTTGGCAGGACCTTAAGACCAAGAAAGCTAGAACTGGTGCACATAGATTTATGGGGACCGTCTCCAGTAGCATCTCTTGGAGGTTCTCGGTATTACGTGACTTTCATTGATGATTTTAGCAGAAAGGTATGGGTCTACTTTCTGAAAAATAAATCTGATGTGTTTGAAACATTCAAGAAATGGAAGGCTATGGTTGAGACTGAATCAGGTTTGAAGTTGAAATGCTTGAGATCTGATAATGGAGGAGAATACATTGATGGAGGTTTCAAAGAGTATTGTGTTGTTAATGGTATCAGAATGGAAAAGACCGTTCCAGGCATACCGCAACAAAATGGCACTGCTGAACGGATGAACAGGACCATCAATGAATGAGCTAGAAGCATGAGGTTACATTATGGGTTACCTCAAACATTTTGGACCGATGCAGTTCATACTGTAGTTTACTTGATCAACCGTGGACCATCAGTTCCTTTGGAGTTCAGATTGCCCGAGGAAGTATGGAGAGGAAAAGAGGTACAACTCTCTCATTTAAAGGTCTTTGGGTGTGTTTCCTATGTGCATATAGATTCTGATGCTCGCAACAAGCTAGATGCCAAATCCAAGAAATGTTTCTTCATTGGCTATGGAGATGAAGAATTTGGATTTCGGTTTTGGGATGATCAGAAAAGAAAGATTATCAGAAGCAGGAATGTGATCTTCAATGAGAAAGTTTTGTACAAAGACAGATCAAGTGTAGAAACAGATATGGCTGATTCAGATACAAGTTCACAAAAATCTGAATTCATAAGATTAGAAGGGCTTCCCGATGTTACTGAGCAGAGCAAAACTCAAGAGTCTTTACAAGAAGATTCAAGCACATCTGTACCCACTACTACACAAGAAGATGCGGAGCCAAGTGAACCAATTGTTTATGCTCGTAGGTCTTCAAAGACTGTAAAGCCCCCATAACGGTTCACACTTCTACTGAATTATATTTTATTGACATATGGTGGTGAGCCGCTAAGTTATGAAGAATCCTTACAAGATGGAAACTCAAGCAAGTGGGAGTTAGCCATGAAGGATGAGATGAGTTCGTTGCTGAAGAACAAGACATGGGAGCTAACCACACTGCCTGAAGGAAAGAAGGCTTTGCAAAACAAGTGGGTTTACAGAGTAAAGACTGAGCATGAGGGAAGCAAACGGTTCAAGGCAAGACTTGTTGTAAAGGGTTTCAACAAAAGAAAGGGATTGACTACTCTGAGATATTTTCTCCAGTTGTGAAGCTTACAACAATCAGAGTTGTTCTGGGGATAGTAGCAGTAGAGAATTTACATCTTGAACAATTAGATGTAAAAACAGCATTTCTTCATGGTGAATTGGAGGAAGACATTTACATGCAACAACCAGAGGGGTTTGCAATACAAGGAAAGGAGAACCAAGTCTGCAAGCTAAAGAAAAACCTATATGGTTTGAAGCAAGCTCCAAGACAGTGGTACAAGAAGTTTGACAACTTCATGTGTAGTTCAGGATACACAAGATGCCAGGCTGATCATTGTTGCTATGTCAAACATTTTGACAACTCCTACATCATTCTACTATTATATGTGGATGATATGTTGATTGCAGGATCCAGCATTGAGGAGATTGACAAGCTGAAACAACAATTGTCAAAACAGTTTGAAATGAAGGATCTGGGAGCTGCTAAACAAATACTTGGCATGAGAATCATCAGAGATAAAGACAAAGGCATACTAAAGCTTTCACAAACAGAGTATGTCAAGAAGGTTCTCAGCAGGTTTAGTATGGAAAATGCTAAACCAGTCAGTACACCTCTGGGGAATCATTTCAAGCTCAGCAAAGACCAGTCACCAAAAACTAAGCTAGAATGTGGATACATGGATAAGATTCCATACGCTTCAGCTATCGGCTCTTTGATGTATGCTATGGTCTGTACCAGACCAGACATTGCCCATGCAGTGGGAGTTGTAAGCCGATATATGAGCAATCCTGGAAAGCAGCATTGGGAGGCGGTAAAATGGATCATGAGGTACTTAAAAGGTTCCTCGGAGACTTGTCTTACCTTCACAGCTGGTGGTTTGAAACTTGAAGGTTTTGTAGACGCTGATCTAGCAGGAGATGTTGATAGCCGAAAGAGCACTACAGGATATGTATATACTCTAGGAGGTACTGCTGTTTCCTGGAGTTCTACCTTGCAAAAGATCGTCGCTCTTTCAACAACAGAAGCTGAATATGTTGCAGTCTCAGAATCTGCAAAAGAGTTCGTATGGTTGCAGAGTTTTCTAAAAGAATTGGGCAAGATGAATGGAAAGGGTACTTTGTATAGCGATAGTCAGAGTGCAATCTTCCTTGCCAAGAATCCAGCATTTCACTCCAGGACTAAGCACATTCAGATCAAATATCACTTCATCCGACAATTGCTAGACGATGAGCAACTGATGCTAGAAAAGGTCTGTGGGAGCAAGAATCCAGCTGACATGTTAACCAAAGGAGTTACACTTGACAAACTGAAGTTGTGCAAAACTTCAGTTGGTCTTCAAGGATAAAAGATATTTTTTTCATTGTTTGTCTCCAAGTGGGAGATTGTTAGCTATTTGGAGACAAGCAATGTCCCACCTCCACTATGTGCTTAGTGGGAATACCTAATCTCCACTTAGCACAAGTGGAGGCAAACGGTGGGCATAAATCATGGCATGATTTATGCCCTTCACTCCTAGCTTAATATATATGTATGCTCAGTGAAGAGCTGTTGTGCTAGTGTGTGAAGAACGCAGAGAAGAGTGAAAACACAGAGAGCAAAACGTGAGAGAGAGAGCTTGAGTTGAGTAGAGAAGATTTTCTCCTCCTCCTTGTTTTGTTGTTTGTATTGTTTTTAAGCTTGATTAATACAAACCAGTAGCTCCGTGGAGTAAGCAAGTTGCCGAACCACGTAAATTTGTGTGTGTTTGAGTTCTGGAATTTCCCAACAACCACCAGCTTGGATCTCTCTGTTAATACAAAATTAAAGGGGGATTAAGGTTCTGCTTCAGTGATGAGATTCGGAGCTTGTGGTAGAAACTAGCACATACAATGTATCAAGTTGTTTCCAGCTCTGAATAAAATCAGGTATTCTTCCAGTGAAGTTATTGCTGCTAAGCCTTCTGCATTCGCCGAAAGGAAAACACAGAATCATGAAACTTGGAGAGTAAAGAGATGCATCTGTAATATCAAATACTGCAACTAATGAGTATGATACACAATAACCATGTGAAATGAGAACCTACAGTTCCTTCAATCCGGTCAGCTTAGTGAGAGCCTGGGGTAACTCTCCAGTGAGATTATTGGCACTGAGAGTTCTGCAATCACAAAAAGAGAAAAACACTTAGCATTCAATAATCAGTTAGGACTTCATTTCTAATGCAAAAGCTTGAATGAACTGACAGATTCTCCAGGTTAACCAAGCCTCCAAGCTCAGGGGGAACAGTTCCAGAAAACATATTGTTCTGAATGTTCCTGCATAAATGCCAACTCTCAGGATTACTCCTGACTAAACAATTGAACAAATTTAAATATAAAAAAAAAAAGACAAGAAATTGACTAGTAGAAAAATGCATACAATGATCTAAGTGTGGTAATATTTCCCAGATAGCTAGGAATTTTTCCTGTCAAGTTATTCACGCCGATAGACCTGTTGTTTATACAATCTATTAATTATGAGTAAGCAATTCCTTGGCTAGAAAACATGAGTCCAGGATTTTCTTACAATAATTCCAGCTTGGTATTAGCCCATTCAGATGGTATATTGCCACTCAGGTAGTTGGCCCAGAGATCTCTGCAGAGCAGATAGAATTCTAATAAAATCGAATCATACGACGCAAATTCACGGTGCTCAATCTGTAGAAATGTAGTAATTTGAAGCACTGCTTACAGATGTTTAAGGTGTGGTAGTTTCTCGATAGCCTTTGGGAGAGTACCGTCAAGATCTTGCCTTTTGAGATATCTGCATTGCGAGAACACATGGACCCATCAACTCCTCAATACTTTCAACCATTGCAAATCAACAATCATATGTGAAGAAAATACAAGACAGAACTCCTCAATGCTTTTCTTCGGATGATTTTAGACTCTTAAGCCTAAACTTCTGACAAATGGACCATTTTCTTCGCTGAAGATCCTTTCTTTGCTATTCACTACATGTTTAGCTTGATTTTATATAATTTTACTGCTAATGAATTGCATCTGAATTTCTCAAAATAAAATTCAACTATCGAATGGGGTTTATGAGGAGATTTAATCCACCACAAATAGTCCTCCACTGTATTATTTTCCGGTTCTACGGATTATTTTTTTAGCATAAAAAATTATTTAAGCATTATTAATATGTTTTCTAATAAAAAATTTATTTTTTAACTTGAAATATAATGCATATTAAATGACATATTTTCTAAATATTTATTTGGTGATATATTGGATGATATTTTTTTTAAATATTAAAACAATGACATATTAAATCGATCATAGTTAACTAGTCAAGTTTGTGACCGAGAATCATGTTTACCTTATAAAAAAAATTAAAATAAATTATAAAGATCAATTACTAATCAACCCAATATTTTTAAAGGATAAAATAGAAAAAAAAAAGAATAAAAAAAAGCTATCTATGTCAACCATGGTTAACCTCCAAACGCATAACTCGAATCATGAGATCGGGATAACAAAAAAAAATTTAAAAAAAAATATGAAGATCAATTTCTAACCAGCCCAATATTGAAGGTTGAAATTGTACAAAAATCAATTTAAAAAAAAAAACCTAAGTTAACTCTGGCTATCCTATTAAACTTGTAACCTAGAACAAGAGACAAAAGAACTTCACAAAAAACAAATAAAAAAATTACAAAACTCCATTTTCAATAGATCTAATGCTGAAGATTGAAATCGAGAAAAAAAAATCCAAATCATTTAGACCAAAATAACTCAACAGAAATCAAATTGAAAAAAACTACAAAACTCGATTTTCTAAAAGCCTAATAGTGGAGGATAAATTTTTTTAAAAAAAATGAGTTGTAGTTTGGTAAAATAAAAAAGAGATAACCTTATAGAAATTAAATAAAGAAATGACTAAGCTCAATTAAAAAAATATTAAATTAGAAAAGGTCAAAAATATTGAAAAAGTAAATCCAGGTTAATCTGTTAAATCTGTAACTTAAATTATAAAATTAAGATAAATTCATAAAAAAATAAAAATGCCACTACCAACATATTTAATATTGAAATCAAGTAAACAAATTAAATCCATGATATCAATATATAACTAATAAAAAGAATTGAGGAAAATTATGAAGTATAATTTTTAAAATAATCTAATATTAAAAAATAATTTTTTAAAAAACTAAATAAAAATATATATTAAATTATTGAAAATTAAAATTAAAAAAAATATTACGAGCGTGACTACTTAGCCACACATTTAGTATTTTGTTAATTCCTTCAACTAGCCCCATCAGAATCCTTCGTACCTCAAATTTAAACTGAAAACAAAAGCATGGAGTGGTAAGTGAAGAAATATACATGGCTACAACGTGGCACGTTCCCCCAGGAAATGAGCAGTTGCAAACAACTTCATTGTCAGAATCTGCTAAAACCTCACTGCAAGATGCAATTAGTAACATGGTTACAGAATTAATATGACGCAGTGAGGACTTTGCAGATAAAAAAACTCCTGCTAGAAGGCATTACAACTGCATGTCTTCCTCTAAACATTAAAGAATCTGCCCATCTGAACCAAATTAAAAATATATATGTATATGTACCTTCATCAGGAGCAAGGCTCCCAACTTGGGCCTCCAAGTTAATTGCTCCCATGCAAAACATTAGTAACATAAGCACAAGTAAGCTAGACGTGATTCTCAAGATGTCAGAGAGTGCAGGAGCCATCTTCCTTAGTCTGCAGTCCACTTTAAGAGTTAATATATAGGCTGCCTGAAGAAAGCTTTATGTATTATTATAGTTGACTTGTCAGAATGGTGTAGGTGTTTCTTACGTTGTCATATATTAAACAGAAACAATAAAACGTGTAGGCAAAACGCTGTGGAGATCACTGTGCACTCCGACACGAAGAACTATTCATTGTGACAGTTAATTAATGATTTGGAGAGTGGTTTCGATTCTTTTTCAATGACAAATTGGTCATTAAAGGAATGAAATGGTCATTTTCAATGATCAATTGATCATTAAATGATTGAAATGAGTTATTTCTGTCTTTTCAACTTTTTTGAATAATAAAATTACCCCTCCACTAAAAAAAATTGAACCGCTGGGCAAGAATATTTATGCTTTAATGTGTTTTACAAAATTATAAAATAACTTTTATGCCTTTAGAATCAAAAAAAAAAAAAAAAAAGACGAGTATTCAGGGGTGTTTATGTTTTTTCATATGAGTATTTTTATTAATATAAGGATCATGAAGGATGTTTTGGACTTTTTGTTATAAATAATTAATTTTTAAATCAAAAGGCCGTAGTTGTCAGGTTTTCATGCATGGGCGCGTGAGAGACACTCGTGCTTTTTGGGCGGCTCGTGTTGCTTCTCCTAGTGGCTAAATTTGTTGTTCTGCCATGTTATTGGAATCGCCACCTTGCCCACCTTTAATTTTCTCTTGGTGCGGCACGTGATAACAACTTGTTGTCGGTGATCATTTTTTTTTTCTTTCTTCATTCTTTTCTCTCTCTTCCAGATAAACTACATGTTTTTTCTATTTTTTTTAATTTTAGTCCTTATATTTTTTGTTTTTTATTCTCATCCTTGGCCCTTAAATTACAATTTTTTATGTTATTTTTTCTACTTCGGTTCTTATTCTTTTGATTTCTAATTTTTTTTCTTGCTTTTTTTGTTAAAGTTTTGTTGTTTTCATCCTTTAATCAAAGTTTATGTTTTTTTTTTTTAATTTAGCCCTTACTCTTTTGATTTCTTTTTCCTTTTGTTAAAGTGTTTTTTCTTTTCAATTTAACCCTCCAATTAATTTTTTTTTATTTTCACACTCATTATTTTAATTACAATTTTTTGTTTGATTTTTTTTTCCAGTTTCATCCTTCAGTGTTTGATTTGTTGGGGATTGAGTTTCGTGGTTTTTCTATTTGTCGTGCTTCTGATATGATAACATGGATCACGAGTTTTAACTGCCTTTCATCAAATTTTAAATTTTTTTTTTTTTGCTAAAATTGAGTGCGGTTTGTACTTTTTGGATCGTTTTGATGTGCTGATGTCAAAAATAATTTTTAAAAAATAAAAAAACATCATTGGAATGCATTTCGGCACGAAAAGCTATTTGAAAAGCAACCTCAACCACAATGCCAAACACGCTCTTAAGAGTTGACACAACTAAGGATTCTTTTTTTCTCATTTTCTCTTATGATTTTATCATTCTATATTTTTTTTTTTAAAAGATTGATTTTGTGGTTATTTTTAATTTATTTTCTTTTGGTTTATCTTGATCTCATGGCTTAAGTCATGGGGTTTACAAGTCTTTTTGGAATAGAGGTGTTTTTTTTAAAAAAAATGTTTTGTTTTATATTTATTTTTTTAAGAATTATTTTCCTTTTTTTTATATAGATAAGTTTTATTTTAAAAAAAAAATTTATTTTACAAAAATATTTTTGATATATTCGACCTTGCATTGTATTTTTTTCCCCTTTCCTTGCATTGTATTTTGTTAATTTTAATAAATAAATTTAGTAGATACAAACGGACAAATATTTCATTTTGCAAAATTAAATATTTTAATCTATATTCATCACTTGATTTTTTTAATTTCTTCTTTAGTTATTGTTAATGATTTATTTTATTTATTTATATTGATAATTTTCAATTTATTTAATTAGATATCTAGATAAAGTTTTTTATTTACACTTTGAATTTTTTTTTATAAAAATATGTTAAAATAGCTGTATATCCAGATTAAAATATATATATATATATATATATATATATATATATATATATATATATATATAACTTGCTGCAGAGTACCGAGTACAGGTCAAATATTTAGTAAATAGACAAGCACACACGAAAATACACCCTTGTCTGTACTAGACGACTTGTGCCCTTCCATTTTATCTAAAAGTCAACGGGAAGATTGGTAGGTCAAAAAATAATAATAAATATCATTGGGAAATTGGAGAGGAAGAATCCGAACTAAGAAATACGAATTTTACGTTCACATATTCATTTGTGTGTGAAATGGAGAAAAGATAGGCTATAATTCTTTGAATCCACAAAACCATCGAAGAGACTGACTGGTAGTTTCTTAAAATGATGGTATATCAACGTTTTATTAGGTATTGTTTAGTTATTTTGCTAAGATAATTGAAACAAAAACAATGAAGCTAAAAGTATATTTAGTTGAAGTAAAAAAGATAAAGATATAAAAATAATTTAAAAATGAATTTTTGTACTTTTAAAATATGAGATAGAGATGATATATTTTAAAAAACAATATTTAATATTTTTTATTTCTAAAATATTTTTATAAAAAAACTTTCAATATTTTTATTAAACTAAGACATGTAAAGATAAAAATAATTATCTTCATAGTTTTAAAACCTGACTCAGGTGTCAACCATATGTAAGGTCGAAGTCACAGGTCAAGAGAATCAACCCTAGATAACTTGAGTCAATGTAAAAATAAAATTAGTTGTTATCATAATTTTAAAATCCAACATGGGAGTCGACTCGAAACAAGGCTTGAGTCACGGGTCAGGAGGATCAATTCATGTTGACTTGGGTTAATATAAAGATAAAAGTAGTTATTATCATAGTTTTCAAAACCAACTTGGGGGTTGACTAGGCAAGGCTTGAAGGGTCAACCAGGTTTAACCTAAGTCAAAGCATGAATAAAAGTAATTATCATCATAGTTTTAAATTCTGACTTGTAGATATGACGATTTAATTCAAACCAAATGGATATCAATCCGGCTTGACCTAAATGTGTGGGTATTTGTTAGATGGTTACCGTACTCAATGGATAATGGGTAGGGTATAGATATTATCAAACCCAACCCGAAATTCACCCAAAATTAACCTGAAATATATATTTATAATTGTCAAACATTTAGATTTTTTTTAATACAGTAAAATATATTCATATCTCAGGCATAAAACTCATAAATATGTATAATATTATCATTTAATATGTAAATACTTCATATACATATATATAAACTATATTTTTATTAAATAATAAGTAATAATAGATAATGAACAACCATATGGATGCTCGAGACTTGATAGATTATTTATGAATATCTAAATTTTTTACTTGATAAATATTGGATAGGGTATGAATATTTAAATTTTTTACCTGATAAATATTGGGTATGGTATGGATATTAAGAAATCTAACCTGCAAATACCTATATTTATCCCTACCAACTCGAGAGTCGACTTGAGGCAAAGCCCAAGTCACATACTGGGAGGGTCACCTTAGATTGACCCTAAAAAAATTTCAAAAAAGAATCAAAGCAACTTGTTTTTAACAAAATAAATTCAAAAGTAATTAGTCAATGATAATTTATTAAAACACTCTCACAAGCATATATTTAAAATTCTGATTCTCATTTTTCATTATAAAACTAAATATATTAATAAATATTACTTAGAAATATTTAACAAGTCTATAATATTATATTTAAAGTATTTATATTATATGCATAGTTTCATTTTATACAATAAACTATACATAAATATGTGATACAATAAACTCTTTTCTTTATTATTATACTTTTTATATCTTATTCTTTTATTTTAAGTGATTAAATAGTTATATATATATATATATTAAATAAACTTCAAAAAATATTAATAAACGATTTTTCATAAAAAAATATATATTTTAATTTATTTTCTATGATACTGTCAATATTGAAAAGTAATTCAATTTTTATAAAAAAAACACTTAAAAAAATTAAAACTATTTTCTACAAATGAACGAGCTATTAGCATTTTTAGGTAATTGGCCATGTTTCCAAATATAGTGGCTAAACAATGTACAGCATTACTCAGGTATCGCATGGAGGGTAGTTGAAGCTAACATCAACATTCCAAATTAATTTATCGATAATGCATCTGATTAAGTCTGTGATCCCTTATTATTTGTTACCAAGAATTATTTTTGTTGGGACCAGCATTCGGCCTTGCTACTGTATCTGGATGCTACCAATTCACAACTTCTCACTTGGACATTTTATCAACCATCATACATGCATCAAATATTTCTTTCAGTCTACATATTCACATTAAATTAATTTAGCTGCTTCTTTCTTCTTGAAGTCAGACCCTAATCTTGGATCAACAAGCTCCATTATGTCTCCATTTTGTTGTAAACTCAGCGCCTGAAATAAACCATAAGGCAAAAGTAAAACAGACATGTAGCTGTTTTACTGTCTAATGTTCGAGAACTCGTTATTGATTAATAATGTGGTTGTGGTTGTTTTTTAAAGTGTTTTTTATTTATAAATTTATTAAAATAATATTTTTTTTATTTTTAAAAAATTATTTTTGACATTAACATATTAAAATGATCTAAAAATATCAAATAAATATTAATTTAAAAAAAAAAAACCATAAGGCAAAAGTGAACAGACACGTAGCATACTCAGAAAATGGAAATGAATTGAGTAATAACTAGTTAGTGGCCCCTGGGCGGAGCTTTTGGTCATTGTCATTAGACTAATCTTGACTCTGGGAGTCAACATGGCAGCTAGCTTACCTTGGCGTTTGCTCTAGTTTTGAAATTAAAGCTTCCCAGCTATTTTTTAATTTTTATTTAAAAAATATCTAAAAATTATTTTTTTATTTTTAAAATTTTATTTTTAATATTAACATATCAAAATAATCTAAAAATACTGAAAATAAATTAATTTAAAACAAAAAATAAAAAAATTTAATTTTTTTAAAATACTTTTGAAACTAAAAAATAAATGGGATTTTTTAGAATTACATTACAAATAGTGTTTTATGAAAATTTAGATTTTTTATATTTTCATATTATTTTGATATGCTAATATAAAAAATAATTCTTTAAAAATAAAAATAATTTATTATTTTGATATATTTTCAGATAAAAAATCTTTTAAAAAACAACTATTACCATATTTTTAGACACACTCTAAATTAAGTAAGAGTTAATTTAGTATGAACCAGTAAATTTAGCAATGTATCAATGTATCAATGACTTGATCGAATAGAACAAACCCAATTTTTTTTTAATCCAAATCAGCTATGATTTAAGAATTAAAAAAGGATATTTTTTTTAAAAAAACATTATACTTATAATTATATAATTGAATTAAAATAAATTTACTGAACTTATCATGAGTTTAGCGGTATGAAGCCATGTCAAATTAAAATATTATTTGTTTTAGTATTTTTTATTAAAAATATCAAAATCAAAGTAAATTTAATTTTTAATATAAAAAAGTTTGATGGTTGAATTATTTATTATTTCATGGATAAGGATATCTTTTTGGTAGTTGAATTATTTATTATTAATCTTGGTATTTATCATGATTATGAAAGTTTACTACAATGGCGTGCATTAAATAAATTTTTAAAAAAACCTCACATAAACTCGTAACATGTCGGTTTACCCTCCATCTACCTAAGAAAATAGCACAACATGATAAAGTTTAATTTTTTTAAAAAAATAAATATTATTTTAATATATCTTTTAATAAAAAATACTCTAAAAAATAACTTACAATTATTATTATAGCTATGGCTTACACGTTACGGAAAATTATTGCCCTTGCGTGTGAGATTATTATGTTATGATAACCACTTGCTTTACCATGTCGATCTCAGTACTTGATAACCCGTTTCTCTGCCATGTACGTACATCACGAGCTTACCTCAAATAATTCATTTTCTGAACAAGCTTATCTCAAGATATTCAATGGCATACATTGTATAGTACGTAGATAAGTGGCCTGCAGAGAAATTCTCTGCGTGGTGCTTTCACTATGAAGGCTGACAATGGTGGGGCTATATGGCTGGCGATCAGTGATCTATGACAGTTTTTCTGTTTTGTGTTTTGATTATTTTTTTTTACTATATTACCCATTCAAATCTACTAGTTATCTACGCTGGGCAATCATTCATTGGGGTTCTCTTGGGATTTTAAAGAATGACATTCATAGTTAATTGCTATAAATTATATTTTAGAATTTTATTTAATAGTTGAAGTTATTATATTAAATTAATTCTTTAATAAAATATTATAATTTTAATAATTAAGTAGTTACGGATTTGAATTTCATCATTTCTATTTATTTAATAACAGTTAATTATAAAATAATATGAGCCGATGTAAATTTTAAATTTAAAAAACTTTTACTTAAAGAAATATATTAAAGGAATATATTAGAAAACAATATAAATTATATATTAAAATCTCACTGAACAATTTAAATTATTAAGTCGAATTGATTTTTTGATATTAATTAAAGTATATTGATGAAATGATTAAGTATACGATGGAGAAGAAGGAAATGAGGAGATTTTAATTTAATTTATTTAGTTCTTTTTATCATGGATTTGAAAATAAGAAAATAAACCCAAGTGTAAAAAACTAAAGGACTTGGAACTTGGAAGAAGAAGATGCTAAAATGGTGGTAGGAGGAAGAAGAAGACGAAGAAATTATAAGCAACTTTAGATATTAAATCAATCATTGTTGCAGCAAATATTATCATGTTTGACTCAAGGCATCAGTGTGTGTGTGTGTGTGTGTGTGTGTGTGTGTATCGTTAATTGGTAGTGATGATGGCAATGTTATCATACAAACTTGAAGTGGTCGTCGTAGCTAGAAGAACTTCCTCTTCTCTCACATTGAAAGGAAATATCGAAGAAAAGAAAGCAAACATTTCATTTCCCGCATAAAACATGCATAGTACAAGGTTCCATACAAGACCACATTACATGCCCTCTTAGGCTTATTTCATTCTCTACTGATTTAGACATACAGCCTCTTGCTTGTTCAGCTTACAATTGCATTCATGCAATCTCATCACTCCTTCCAGATTGTGAAGGACTAAAAACGCTAACTTCCTCCCTGTTGTTCTTAAGCCTCCTAGCATCTTCCCTTGAGATCTGGAATGAATTTGCTACCACTTCCACTGGCAAGCCTCGGATGGTGGAGACACGTCCAGCCAATTCACTAACTTGTGCATTGTCGTTGGTTTTAAATGATACCCACTCGAACCCTTGGCTTCCTGCCTTCTTCACTACTGCAAAGCTTTGTGGTGCTGTAACTACTTGACCCTCGCGGACTTCTCCATCAAATATCGTTTGTCCATTGTCTCCAACAATCTGAATCCTTCCATTTCCCCTGGTGATGTAGATTATGCTGTGTGCATTCATATTCCAATGCGGTGACATCATAGCGTTCTACAGTGCATGCATGATCACATTCAATGTACGTACATTAGTAAGAAATTCACAATAAATTAAGCAAGCATGTGATATTTGACCAAAACCTGGACTCATAGCACGACCAAGTGATACTACAAGGGATTACTATATATATCGCCAATGACACAATTCTGATCCACATGAACCCAGTTTGTGAAATGTTTTTGTAACAAGATAAATTGTTGTAATGTCAAGAGAAAAAAATTTCGATGAAGAGTGCGTAGACTTTCTTACCGGGTAGAGTACACCTCTCTCAACACTAAGCTGGACAGATCGAAGGATAGGGAGATTGAGGCTGTTGACAGTGGTGAGCCGTCCAGCACGTGGATTAAAGAAATCAGCACGTTCTGGGTCATTGATGTTGTGCTTCAACCTAGCAGTACAGAAAGTTTCCTCTATGCCATTGAATCCACCACCTCGTCCCCCTCGGTATTCAATTTCACGTTCTTCCTCTCGACTCTGATGTGGACTTACCACCTGAAGCTCATGCTCAGCTCGGACAATGATGCCTCTGTTATCTTTTTCGTTCCTCATGCTTCTTGCTAGTCTGGTGTCAATGTTGAAAGCTTCTGCCAGGATTTTCTCATCGAAGCCGCCGAAGACATTGCGGTGTCTGTCTTGCTGGTGTCTCCGACTTTCACCTTCGTCTTGGCGTCCACGTTGACCTTCAAACTGGTCTCTCTGGTATGAGCTTCTTTGGCTTTGCAATTCTCGTTGTGGGTTGCCAGCAAGGAAAAAATTCTGAAACGGCACATTAATGTTTGCTTATAATGTAATCCTTGTTTGCTTATTAATTACATGATATCGCATGCTTGAATTTTTGTGATTCTTACCCTGAAATCCTGATCAAGCTGGTTGGCAGGATTGCTTGTGTCGAGAAGTTGAACAAGAACGAGAGGTGAATCACCATCGTTATAAAACCAATCAGCAACTCCCGAAGGCAAGGCAACTACATCACCCTCTCTTACTTGTCGAACCTTCTGGTGCTGGTCTTCGGAGCTTTGACTTTGATCTCGAGAAAACTGCCCTGATGATTGGAATGTCTCTGGACAGCCTGGGAAAACAGCTCCCTGAATGCCCCTTCCTACATTGACACCAACAGAAGTATATTAATTAATTGTAACTGTGAAATGGTAAAGAATATTTAAGCGCATGCATACCTTGCTCTACATAGACAAGCTTAGGGGCATTAGAGTATGCAGGCAACAAGAGGCCTCGCTGCTGAATGGTATGGCGGATAACTGCAACACCAGCACATTGAAACTGCTCATCATTTTCGTCCCAAATTTCAGTGACACCAGCCTCTGATTTAATCCTCCGAGCAGGCTCGAGGGCATTGATCCTCTGAAGTTGGCATTCGCTTTGTTGAAAGCTGCGTCGTCGCGCTTGTTGCTGGTCATGTCGCGAGGTCACTTGCTCTATCTGAGCAAAGCAACAATTGAAGAGAACAAGAAAGCAAAGTGTAAGAGAAAACAAAGTAGAGGAAGACATGCTTGTTGAAACTCTTTTGTATGGTACTGTGTTATGGCAAGATTAAGGGCCCTTGTATTTATAGGCAAAATAGTGTGGGCTGAGGATTTGGGACGTGGCGAAAATAGTTAGGACTAGAGTTTTTGTTGATGCTTTCTGCATGTAAATTTGTCCTTTCGATTCGCATGTCTGCAAATGCTCTTTCTTGCTTACACATACATTTTCTTCATGGGTACGTGGTGATTCGAACATCTTTGTTGTAAATGGTGGGCGTTATGTTCGATATGAACGCTTAAAGACATAGAGGGATGCACAAGGACTGTTTTATGGATTTGTTCCTTGGCTAGCAGCTTCAATCGTTTGTAGTTGAGTTTGTCCTGAATATGTATTTCTTCCGGTTGGTATGTTTTTGTATTTTTTTTGGGTTTTGTGTAAATGTATGCAATTTAAGATTATCTACCAATGAGAAAAAAAAATTCAGAATGGATTTATAAGTTTTTGTAAGAGGTTAACCAATATCTTAATCATCCTTATAACACTTAAACTTGTTTAATTAAGTTTTTCGACTGATATAAAGTTTGATTGAAGTTCATCAAAGTACTTGGCGATTTCGTTAATATCATCCCTCCGTCACTAACATCATCAAGAAATGAAATGGATGACACCATTAATGGGTTTGAATGGGTGGCGGCGGCAAGTAGAGCATCAGTATTAGAGACTTTTGGTGCTAACAAAAATTGTTGTGGCTTCCTCTAATCAGTTATAAATGAACTAAATGGTTTGACGACTAAAAAATCTTGAACTCCAATTCAATGAAATGAAAGAACATGTTAAGCATATTTCACAGTTTAAAACTACAAATTAAGATCCCACATGGACCATATTAGGGAATGTGTTGTCATTTAGGAATTATTGTGTTTTCCTTGAGTTGAGAAATAATTAGGAGGCTTAACCTAATAGTTAGCCAACCCTTTCTATATATATGAGTAGGGCAATATACAATAGTAAAGGTGGAGATTACCACACAAGAATATGACTACAATATTTCCTATATAGTTACATTCTATAATACGTCCCCTCAAGCTGAGGGTGGAGGATCAACCCGAAGCTTGAATCTAAAAGCAGTAAACGAAGAAGCAGGAAGTGGCTTAGTGAAGACATCGGCAAGTTGATCCTGAGAGGAAATAAAACGAATCTGAATCTCCTTCTTCGCAACTCTATCTCGGACAAAATGATAATCAATCTCAATATGTTTTGTGCGAGCATGAAATACAGGGTTTGCGGACAAATACGTGGCACCAAGGTTGTCACACCAGATAATAGGGGCAGAAGCAGTCGGAATCTGAAGATCCGTTAACAAGTACTGAAGCCAGATAACTTCAGCCGTGCCATCCGCTAAGGCTTTGTACTCAGCTTCCGTCGAAGAACGAGCAACAGTGCGTTGCTTACTCGATTTCTACGAAATCGGCGTCTGACCAAAGAACACAAGGTAACCACCTGTAGACTTTCTATCCTCAATACTACCTGCCCAATCTGCATCTGTAAAACCATGTAAAGCAAAAGAGGAGCTGCGAGTAATATGTAAACCATGTGATGCCGTACCACGAAGATAATGCAAGATGCGTTTCACTGCGGCCCAATGAGATTCTGTAGGAGCATGCATAAACTGACAGACTCGGTTAACAACAAAGCAAATATCCGGGCGTGTGAAAGTGAGATATTGGAGGGCACCAACAAGTTGCCGAAAACGAGTAGCATCAGAAAACAATGGATCCGGCATAATGGTGGCTTTAGATGCTGAAATAGGAGTATCAACTGGTTTACAGGATAACATACCAGCTCGTGTGAGGATGTCAAGTGTATACTTGTGTTGGCAGAGCATAAGTCCCAGACCAGTACACTGTACTTCAATACCCAAAAAATAATGAACATCACCCAAATCCTGAAGTTTAAATTCTGAGCTCAGTAGCTGAATGAGGCGTTGTAGCAGAATAGCATTATTACCCGTAAGCAGAATATCATCAACATAAACCAAAAGATAACAAATATCGCTACCAACCGAGAAGATAAACAATGAGGTATCCACTTTAGAAGCATGAAAACCAATGGATAATAGGAAGTCATTTAGACGAGTGTACCAAGCCCGCGGAGCCTGTTTTAAACCATATAGAGATTTATGCAAGCGACAGACATGACATGGGAGAGCAGAATCAACAAAACCTGGAGGTTGTTTCATGTAAACCTCTTCATCAAGGACTCCATTAAGAAATGCATTATGAATGTCAAGCTGGTGAATTTTCCAACCACTCGAAACTGCAATGGAGAACACTAAGCGTACCGTTGCCTGTTTGATAACGGGACTAAAAGTTTCTGAGTAATCAATACCTTCTTGCTGAGTGAAGCCCCTAGCAACCAGGCGCGCCTTATACCTCTCAATGCTACCATCAGATCTGCGTTTAATTTTGAAGACCCATCGGCTACCAACAACATTCATGGACGGATGAAACGGCACTAAAGTCCATGTTCTGTTTGCGCGTAAGTCTTGAATTTCCTCACGCATAGTGTCATAACCCAATTTTGGCCCTTTGACTTTTAATTTAATTTTTACAGGGTTTAAAATGAAAAATTAAAAGATCAGAGATTTATTTCGATGAAAAGTGTGATTTGTCAACTTCCGTGAAAATTAAGGACTACAATGTGCTTTTATCATTCTATTTTTATCTTTAAGATAATCCCTATCTTCAAGATAATCTTTATCTTCGAGATAATCTTTGTCTTTAAGATAATGATAGTTATCCGCTTTCAAATTTGATTCTTAATCAAATTCAAACTTCAAAAAAGAGAATGAGTTTGATTGAAACTTGGTTTCTCACAAGCGAAGGGACTCTGGCACTATAAATACAGATCTCAGGCTATGAAAAAGGGGGAGGGAGAAACAGAAAAAAAAACACAGCGACGGGGGGAAGAAAAATAAAACCCAGAAAACCAAAAAAACTCAGAAACAGAGCAAAGAAGAAAAAAAACCAACCCAAAAACAGAGACAAAAAAAACCGAGAAAACCACAGAAAAGAAACAGAGCAGAAATACAGAGTGAAAAAGCACAAATTCACAAAGAGAAAGAAAAAGGAAGAGGCAGCACGGAGAATAATCAGCTCTGCCATTGCCTTCGTCCCTGCAGACAAAGAAAGACCCAGAATCAGTCAAAACAAAATTCACAGAAAGCCGGTATATTCATCATCTCTTTAGCTCCTGCATCATCTAAAAAGCTGCGAAGAAAACGAAAACAGTGAGTATAAAGAGAGGAGATGGCGAGCAGGGAACGATGAGAATTCGGGGGAGAAAAGGAAACAGAGGAATAAACTCAAAGACAAGGAAAGCAAAAGAAAAAAACGCAAGTAGAAAACACATAGACTAACATCAACTTCACCGTCGTCTTCATCGCCTCCAGCAGATCAGGTAAGCCATCTTTCTCCTCCCGCTTTGCTTCATTCTCCAAATAAAGAGCACATTGCACTGTTCAAGTGAATTTTAATTCACTTGAACAGTGAGCAACACGCGTGAATTAGCTCACGCGTGTTGCTGTGCCCAGGCGGGCCACTGGCTTGAGCCAGTGGCCAGGCTGGGCTGGCTGGGCCCAGCCCAGCCCAGCCCATGTGGGCTGACCTGGGCCCAGCCCAAAAAAAATAGAAAAATAAAAAATAAAAAAAAAAAGATGTGTGTATGTATAAATAAAAAAATAAATATGAATTTGTTGTTTTTATTCATTGACGCCAGAGTCAGAATAAAAATACTGATTCAAATTTATTTTATTGTATTTTATTTAATTACATAAAAATAAAAAAATATGCATGCAAAAGTAAAATAAAATAAAGTAAATTTATTGGTTTATTCACTGACGCCAGAGCCTGAAATAAAGATACTGATGTAAATTTATTTTATTTTATTGTAGTTTACTTTTATTTAGTTACATAAAAAATGTGTATGCTTAAAAAATAAATTTATTTGATTTGTTTATTCACTGACGCCAGAGTCGGGAATAAAAAAAAAAACTGATTTAAATTTTTTTTTTATAGCTACGTGATATTTACCAACGCCAGAGTTGGAAATATCCGTAGTTAAATATTCACTGATGCCAGAGTCAGGAATATTACACGCAAAATTATCATAGCCTACACTAATAAACATTTAGCAATTTAAGACAAAACCAGCAATGCAGTCTGCCTCAGGCAGAACGTTTAAGGGGTGATAATATCTTCCCTTTTACTTAACCAGTCCCGAACCATAGAATCTCTGTTGACCAGTTAGGGTTCCTAGTGACCATAATACTAGGTGGCGACTCCTTAAACAAAGAATATCCCTATTAAAGAACAGGATGCCAGAAATCCATTCTTTCCATGAAAGATAATTTTTAATTGGTCGCCGCGATGTCCGGGTGTGACACATAGCATTATGCCATGCCTCATATCTGTTAGCATCAGGAAAAATAAGAGGCTCATGCGAGGGAGGAGAAGCTACCCGACTGAAGGAGGCAGCAGATGTGGTTGTCGTGGTGGTGGTCAGCGCTGTCTTGGGCTGTCTCGGACGAAGAACCATAGGGTGTTTAGGAGCAGCCGGACATGGAGTAGCAGTACCTGTACCTGGAATCTGCTGAAGAGGATAAGAGGAGAGATCAACACAAAATTGCAGACCAGGAGGTGAAGCAGGGGACGTGTTGGGTTGTGCCGCTACTGAATCCTGCAATTCAGAACCTGTTCCTGCACAATAATCATTGGAAAGACAAGCACGTGGTGACAATATGGCTGTGTGGGGTGGTGAGGCAGGGTTAGTTGAATCAACGGGTAAGGGGGCAAGCTGGAGAGGTGCGGCAAGGGGCAAAGGTGAGTTGTGTGTTTTGCCGATTTGGGAAGGAATAGGCTGAAAACAGGGAGGGGGATGCAAGGATGGAAGATAGGTAGGTGGAGTGGGGTAAACCGGAGGTGTTGTTACCTGTTCAGACTTTTTAAAAGGAAAGACACTTTCACGAAAACGAACATGTCGGGAGACATAGACACGACCAGACTCTAAATCAAGACACCGATAACCAAGATGAGACGAGCTATAGCCTAAAAACACACAAGGAGAAGATCGAAAATCTAATTTATGAGCATGATATGGACGTAAAAATGAAAAACAAAGACACCCAAATGTACGTAGGAAGTTATAATCAGGAGTGCGATGAAACAGACATGCAAAAGGAGATTTATTTTGAAGAACATGAGTAGGCATGCGATTAATAAGATATACTGATGATTCCATAGCATAGTTCCAAAAACGCAATGGGGCATTACACTAGCCTAAAAGGGTTAGGCCAGTTTCGACAATATGTCTATGACGACGTTCAACTGTGCCATTTTGTTCATGAGTATGAGGACAAATTAATCGATGATGAATACCAATGGTTTGAAAAAATTTATTTAATTTTCGATATTCACCACCCCAATCAGTTTGAACAGATTTAATTTTAAGAGAAAACTGACACTCAACAAGTGTTTGAAAACGTTGAAACATGGAAAACACATCAGATTTCGCAACAAGCGGATAATACTAGATATATTTAGTGTGCGCATCAACAAAGATAACAAAATAACGAAAACCATCAGAAGAAAACATTGGAGCAGGACCCCAAACATCACTAAAAATTAATTCAAGTGGGGTAGAAGTTTTGTGACCCGTCGGTCGTAATGACAAACGGGATGACTTGCCTAAAGGGCATGCTTGACATTGAGTAAAAGTTCGTCTAGACGTACAAATAATTTTATTATCGGAAACTAACAAATTTAGAATGTGAGGAGTTGGATGACCTAAACGACAATGCCACAGGTCGGCAGTCGCGGAAATGCAAGGAGACCAAAAAGCTTGAGGAACTGACGTAGCTGAAGACTCGGAGAGAACATAAAGGCCATCATGACTCCGACCGGAAAGAAGAACTTCTTTGGTGACGAGATCCTTCACATAAAACACAGAATCATGAAATTCAAAATAAACATGATTATCACGATAGAATTTCTGAACAGATAACAACGGTTTGGTAATGTGAGGCACACGAAGAACATTAGTTAACGTAAACAAGCGTTTTGGGGAATATAAAGTAGTATGTCCAACATGGGATATGTCAAGGGCCTTACCATCACCAACATGCAAGAAATCATTACCAAGATAAGGAGCAGAATCAGTTAGAGTTACAAGGTCAGGCGTCACATGTTGATTCGCGCCGGTGTCGGGAAACCAAGTCGTTGCAGCAGAATCATTCGCAACAGCAAGGTGAGCAGAGGGCTGTTGTGTGCTGCTGCGAAACTGAGAGCATTGAAGAGCTGAATGGCCAAGATTGGAACATACTTGGCAGCGTACATGTCCAGACCACTGCCCCTGATTCGGCCTGAAATCTGCAGTGGAGGTGCGCCTGTTCTGCCACTGATTCTGCCTCCAGTCTGCAGCAGAGTGGCCTCTGTTTTGGGCCTGAAATCGGTTGTTGCTAGGACGCCAATTACCCCTATAACGTCCCCTGTTTCGGCTGTGATTAGTCATGGCAAGATGAGTAGAAAACTGAGGTGTTGGCAGCAATAGTGGCTGCTGCGGCAGAGAAGAAGGCAGCAGAGGCGAAGAGGATGAACCGACAGCCATGAAGTGAAAAGAATTCTTATGCAGAAACTCATGGGTAAGAAGATGGCTATGAAAATCAGCATACAATAGCGGTTCGGCCTTGGTTATGAGGCTAGTTACCAAGTCTTTGAACTCACCGCGAAGGCCACGAAACACATAGAGATTGAAATCTTCAAGAGACATTGGGCGACCAGCAGCAGCCAATTCGTCAAATAACGATTTGGCTTGCTGCATATACATACTAACGGATGCATCACCTTGCCGAAGGTCTTGAAAGGAGCCATGTAGTTGCATGATCCGGGAATTAGATGGAGAGGCAAGTGCCTTCTCAAGCGTGCGCTAAACACAATGTGAAGTAGAACAATCTACTACAAGATGCAACACATCCACGGAGAGAGAGGAGAGTAGAGCACTCAAAATAAGTTGATCTTGTTGCTGCCAACAAAGAAAAGAAGGGCTGATGGCAGAGGAAGAACCAGCCGAAGCATCAATCATATGAGATGGAGGACACGGCAAGGAGCCATCAACAAAGTGAAAAACACCTTGACCAAGGAGATATGGCTTCATCTGCATTCTCCAATAGAGATAGTTTGTGTTCGTAAGTTTCAACGACACAATTTGGTGGGTGTTTGATAGAGGAACCATTGTTGAAGTGTGTGTTTCCATAAGAGGCAAAAGAACGGCAGAATTATGAGAAGAAGAATCAGACACATGAAGTTGTTCTTGGCCAGCAGCAGGAGGATGACTGGCCGGTGATGTTGCAGCAGGAGGAGAATCCATGGGGAAGAAAAAAATTAGGGCCGGCTGCAAAGTTGCAAAGGGAGAAAAGAGTTTTGACGGCCGAAGGCTCTGATACCAAGTTGAGAAATAATTAGGAGGCTTAACCTAATAGTTAGCCAACCCTTTCTATATATATGAGTAGGGAAATATACAATAGTAAAGGTGGAGATTACCACACAAGAATATGACTACAATATTTCCTATATAGTTACATTCTATAATACCTTGTATAGAGTTATATTGTCTACTGCGCTACACAGTAATTATTGTATGCTACCCTAATCATATAAATTTAAATTTAAGGATTGGCTACTGCGTTGATAAGCCTTCTAAATTAATTGTAAACCTTGTTTCAACTTAGTATCAGAGCAAGGTTAACTCTAAAACATATTCAAGGCTGCCTGTAGAACAACTTTTCTTTCTTCTTGTTATTTCTTCTTGATAGACGCCTTTCTCTTGACAGAAAACAGCAGCAGTATCTTCTTCCCATGATATTCTCTTCCTCAGGTAGCTTCTTTCTCAGCTAGTAAGCCATCTCTCACAGTAGCATTCAAGGCTACTACACTCTTGTAAGAAAATAAATCCCGCCTGCTAGTTAGATTCTTCCTACTACTGTTTATTTCACGAAGTCAGATTCTTCTCATTTCTTCTTCTCCTACTTCTTCCTTGGATGCGCTTGTCTCTGCAAACAATGCAGCTATGACTGCTGCAACAGCTTCTACCACAAAAACAATCATCATCCCACTCTTTAACACACAACAAGTCATCAATCTTAAGCTTACCAACACCAATTATCTGTTTTGGCACATGCAGATGAAGCCATATTTGATTGGTCAAGGTGTTTTCTCCTTTGTCGATGGTTCGACGGTATGTCCTTCTCCATACAATGACATTTCTGCCAATGAAACAACCAACAATTCTGGTTTTTCCCAAGCTTTTTTGGCATGGAAACAGCAGGATCAACTCATCCTTAGCGCCCTCCTATCTTTTCTGTCCATTAACGTGCTCCATCTTGTGGTTGATTGCCCAACGTCTGCAAGTGTATAGAGCACATTAGAACATGCTCTTCCATCTCCATCAAACTCTCAAATCATGTAATTGCATGGCTACCTTCAGGATCTTCGTCAAGGTGATGATTCTGTCACCACCTATCAGCAGAAAGCTAAGGGTTCTTTGATGAACTCGCTGCCGCAGGTCGCCCCATCTCCTTCACGGACTTCAATTTATATGTCTTGCAGGGTCTCCGTAGTGACTTTCGTGATCTTGTTACCAGTTTACCGACAAAAGCTAACCCTCTACCGTATTCTGAGCTTCATAGCCACCTATCCACATATGAATTTTTACATCAGAGCTCTCTCTAATATAGTCCCACAACTGCACCGCTACTGCCAACGCCTACACAGCCCCCTTCTGCCTTTGTTGTCCAGCAGGCCTTTTCAAGAATTAATGGCAATGGTTCTTCCTTCCAGCGAGGTAGAGGAAGACATAATGGTTGGCGAAACATACGCCCCTCCTCTGCTCAATATGGTGGCAACAATTTCAGAGGAGGAACCAGCGGGCATAACTGGCAGCAGCATCGTGGAAATTGGCAGCAACACCACCAAGAATTGCAGCAAAACAGATCCACTGCTAGTCAGTGGGGGCGCCAGCTGAAGTGTCAGCTTTGCAAAATGTTGGACATTCCACACAGCAGTGCTCACAGCTTGTGCACCATGGGAATTAAACATCGGCTAATCTCTTCTTTAGTGACACATCAGCAGCCGCAAATTCTGTCACTTGCTTTCCTGACACTGGCCCAACTCAGCATGTTACTCTCGATATTGCCAATATGACATACACAGAACCTTATCTTGGTAATGATCAACATGTTAGTGATGGTAAGGGACTTTTCATATCTAATACAACCCATAATATCTTACGTACCCCTAAACAAGTCTTTACTTTGTCTAACATATTACATGTGCCACAAATTAAGAAATGACTCTTATCTGTTCAACATTTTTGCCGTGAAAACTGTCTTTTTTTTAATTTCACTCTTCTGTTTTCTATGTTAAGGATCTCATAACCAAGACAGTTCTACTTTCTGGTCAGAGTAAAAATGGCCTTTATGTCCTTTCCGGGTCTTCTGCCACAAGCTTTTCTGTCTGTTAGCTTTTCCACTTCTGCTGATGTTTGGCATCGTCAACTCGGTCACCCAAGCTCCCGGGTTCTGAGTCTCTTAGCGTCATATAAAAAGGTCACTTGTACGTCCTGTCCTTTAAATTTTCAGTGTCCAGCATGTCCATTAGGAAAATCATCACGTCTGTCATTAGGACCTACGGGTCACAAAATATCTGCTGCGCTTGAACTCATTTTTAGTGATGTTTGGGGTCTTGCCCCTATTTTATCTTCTGATGGTTTTAGATATTTTATGATGTTTGTAGATGCGCACACAAAATTTATTTGGTTTTATCCTCTCGATGCAAAATCTGATGTGTTTACTGTGTTTCACCAATTTCAAGTCTTAGTGGAACGACAATTCTCTTGCAAAATAAAATGATTCAAACTGACTGGGGTGGTGAATATCGTAAATTAAATTCCTTCTTCAAAACTATTGGTATTCATCATCGTATTATATGTCCACACACGCATGAACATAATGATACTGTTGAGCGTCGTCACCGTCATATCATTGAAACTGGTCTTACATTACTTGGGCACTGTAAAGAACCCCTAAAATTCTGGAATTATACGTTTAAAACCTCAGTCAATCTTATTAATCATATGCCGACACCGGTCTTATTTAACAAATCTCTGTTTGAATGTCTGTTTCATCAACCACCTGATTATAGTTTCTTGCGCACTTTTGGATGTCTTTGTTTCCCTTTTCTTCGTCCATATAATGCTCACAAGTTAGATTTTCGTTCTACTCCATGTGTGTTTCTAGGGTATAACTCATCTCATCTAGGTTATCGTTGTCTCGACTTATCTTCTGATCATGTCTACATCTCCCGTCATATCCATTTTCATAAATAGTCCTTTGCTTTCCTTGAAATGAACATGTTTCTGCCGTCCCTGTCCTTAACCCACAATCAGAGTATACCTCCCATTTTCCTACCTTAACACACTTCCCATCACAATACTCACCAACCGAAACACCATCAGCCTTGTCTAACTAAGTCCTCTTACCACCAGTTGCAACTATGTCTATTGATCATTTTACAGGTTCAGGTGTTGCAGCTTCGAACATCACAACCATTAGGTCTGCTACGCCCTTTATTGCACCCTCTGCTACACCCTCTACTGAGCCTTCTGGTTCACCATCTGATCTCTCGTCTTCCTCACATTGTCCTACTCTATCACCCTCAACCTTAGATCTGTGTGTTGATCTCTCTAGCTACTCCCTCATACAGCAGCCCTCTTCGTCAATCCGGTCTGCTACGCTAGAGGTTTCTCGCCAGCACCATATGGTGTTGCGTCTCCGCCAGCACAAGTCTGCCAACCTGAGCTTCGTTTCTGGCTCTCCGCTACAACCACACTTACGGGTAACATGTTCCTCTGATCACGAACCTTTGAATTTCAAAGATGCTAACCGGTTTTTATGTTGGCAATCTGCTATGAGATCTGAAATTGCAGCCTTACATGCCAATAACATTTGGTCCTTTGTTTCGTTTGATCCTTCCATGGATGTTGTTGGCTACCGTTGGGTTTACAAAATCAAGCATCGGGCTGATGGTGCTATTGATCGCTACAAGGCGCGTTTGGTTGCACGAGGATTCACTCAACAAGAAGGTATCGACTACTTAGAAACCTTCAGTCCTGTTGTTAAACCAACTACTGTTCGGCTCGTCCTTTCCCTTGCCGTATCTACCAATTGGCAGATTCATCAACTTGATGTATATAATGCTTTCCTCAATGGTTCTCTTCAAGAGGTTGTTTATATGCAACCCATAGGTTTTGTTGACCCTGCCTTGCCCACTCATGTTTGTCACCTTCACAAGTCTCTTTATGGTTTAAAACAAGCTTCGCAAGCTTGGTACACACGACTGAGTGACTTTCTTCTGTCAATTGGCTTTCGCGCTTCCAAGGTTGACACCTCCTTGTTTATCTTGATTGTAAATCATGATATTTTCTATCTGCTTGTCTATGTAGATGATATTCTGCTCACTGGTAAGAATTCTACTCTGATTCACCACCTTATTAGTCTACTGAGTTCAGAATTTAAACTATGTTATTTGGGTAATGCTCGTTATTTTTTACTGATTGAGGTCATTCCTACCAGCATGGGGCTCCTACTTAGCTAACACAAATATGCTCTTGATATTCTTAGTCGGGTTGGTATGTCCTCATGCAAGCCTGTTGATACACTGGCTTCTACTACAAAGATCGGCCTTCAGCCTAGTGATTTATACTCAGATCCTACTCGTTATCGGCAAATTATAGGTGCCCTTCAGTATCTCACATTTAGTAGACCAAACATCTGTTATGCTGCCAACAAAGTCTGTCAGTTTATGCATGCTCCTACTGAGAGCCATTGGGCTGCAGAAATGAAAAGATTCAATATTATCAAACGTATCTTACGGTACTTGAAAGGTACATCTTCCTTTGGCCTTCACCTCACTTGAGGCTCCTCTTTATCACTGCATGGTTTTACTGATGTTGACTAGGTGGGGAGTATTGATGATCGGAAATCTGTTGGTGGCTACATTGTCTTTCTCGGCTTCACTCCCATCTCATGGAAATCTGGTAAGCAACGCACGGTATACTACGTATTGCGCTACACAGTAACTATTGTATGCTACCCTAATCATATAAATATAAAGGATGGCTACTTCATTGGTAAGCCTCCTAAATTAATCGTAAACCTTGTTTCAACTGACCAAAAGTGAACCAGGAAAAAAAAGAAGAAATATGGGCACCTATGTATTTAAGTTAAGAAATTCAATTGAGAAAAAGTGAAGTAGCTACAGATGACACTAGATATGTTACCCATGTTTCGATGTGGGCTGTTCAAATTTCTTTTTTGATGTAAAAAAAATATAAGTCTCATGTAAATAGATCAAGTGGTAATTTAAGTAATATGAAAGAAAAAATAACAACAATAAATAAACTAACAAAAAAAAAGATAAAAAGAACCATATTTGAGCCTATTCGTATTATCAAACAAATCAATGTTAACTGAATAGAAGGAAAACATAAAAAATAAAAAAGTAAAACTTTAAAAAGAAGAAGAAGAAGAAGAAAACATCAGCTTCAAAACAGGAGAAAAAACCAAGAAAACTTACGCGAACCTCCTAAACCTGGTCTAATCTTAAAAACTTGTAACTAGTTAAATCTTGAACCTAAGTTCAATCAAGGAGATTAATTGTTAATAAATTTAATTTTGAAGGATGAAATCATTGAAAAAAATATTAATAAAAAAACTTGAAAAATAACAAAAAACAAACAAAAAGAATGCAGATAAAACTTGAGAGAAAAACATCTAAGGAGGATGAAATATGAGAAAAGTTAAAATAATTCCAAAAAAAATAAATAGCAATTAAAATAATGAATATTAAATCTGAAAGGTTAAAAAATCATAGGGGATAAAATTAAAAAAAATTTGTAATTTGATAGATCATTTATAAATTAAAAAAAGATTGGAGTGAAATTGAAAAATAATTATAAAGAGCTAACCAAATAGAATCAAACCCAAAAGAAAATAAAATAAAACCCAAAAAAATGATTAAATATAAGAAAAAAAAGGGAAACAAAACCAAGAAAAACCAGGTGAACTGCCTAAACCTGGTCTAATCTTTAAAACCTGTAATTTGCAAAATCCTTGATCTGGGTTCAACCAAAAATCTTATCTCTCAACAAATTTAATTTTGAAGGATAAAATTGCTAAAAAAATATTAATAAAAAAATTGCAAAAGAAAAAAAACAACAAAAATAATGGGGATAAAATTTGACAAAAAAATCCAATGAGGATGAAATTTGAAAACAATATTAAAAATAATCCCAAACAAAAGAAATTGCAATTAAAAGAATGATGATCAAATTTGAAAGATTAAAAAATCATAAGGGGTGAAATTGAAAAACATTTGTAATTTGAAATATTATTAAGAAATTGTTGAGAGCTAAACCTAGTCTAATTTTTAAAAGTCGCAACCCGTTAAATCTTTGACCAGGATTCAATCAAGAAATTTGATTACCAATCAATTTAATTTTGAAGGATGAGATCAGTAAAAAAATATTTAAAAACAAAACCTGCAAAAGCAATAAAAATAATGAGGATAGAATTTAATATAAAAGAATCAAGGAGAATGCAATTTAAAAAAACTAAAAAATAAAGCCAAATAAAATAAGCTACAATTAAAAGAATAGAAATCAAATTTTAAAGATAAAAAAATCATAGGGGTGAAATTATAAAATATTTGTAATAACCAAGCAAACCGGAGAAAATATTTTAAATCTAGTTAAATTTTAAAAAATCATAACCCGTGAAACCCTTAATCCAGGTCCAATCAAGAAGTTTATGATTTTGAAATATCAATTTTAAAAACTTATTAAAGCAAAAACGGCAATAAAAAGAATATGGATTAAATTTAAGAGGAAAAAAACGAAGGAGGGTGAAATTCTAAAATAAAGTCATTTATGATTTGAAATAAAAACTTGTCAAGGCTAAAAAAATTGACAATCAAAAGAACATGGATTGATAGGGAAAAAAAACAAAAGAAGGTGAAATCATAAAACAAAATCAATTGAAAAAATGATTTCAAACAAAAAAATAGCAATAAAAAATAGAGGCCAAATTTAATTAATTATTCAACATGAAGGGATGTTGAATTTTCCTGGAGCTTACATGAAAATCTAAGTAGAGGAAAGAGAAGAACAGGGAAAAATAAATGGCAGCGTCGAACCGTTGTGAATCTTGGAACACGCACTACCTCATCTAGTCTGGGGTGCCAAGACCTTTTGAATGCTGCCTCGGAAGACGGTATCTGGTGGCTAGACTCCCCCTTTGCACCACTTGAATGGCGTGGCCGTCCACATGTTGGCGCATGTCGTGCACGCTAAAACCATTTTTTTTACAATGCCCCTAAACATCCTTGAAAAATACAGTAATAAAAATGTAAAATGATAAAAAAAAAATTGCTCTTTGGTAAACAAAATTACTTTCATGGATAGGGATCTCTTTTTTGTAGTTGAATTATTTATTATTAGTCTTGGTATTTATCATGATTATGGAAGTTTACTACAATGGCGTGCATTAAAAAAATTAAAAGAAAAAAAAAACCTCACATAAACTCGTAACATGTCGGTTTTACCTCCATCTAACTAAGAAAATATTAAAGTTTAAATTTGTTTAAAAAATAAATATTATTTTAATATATTTTATAATAAAAATATTTTAAAAAACAACTTTTTTTTAATTATCGGTCTTGTCATTACAATTATTATAGCTCTGGCTTACACGTTACGGAAAATTATTGCCCTTGCAAATGAGATTATTATGTTATGATCAGCACTTGCTTTGCCATGTCAATCTCACTGATAATCCCTTTCTCTGCCACGTACATCACGAACTTACCTCAAATATTCATTTTCTGAACAAGCTTATCTCAAGATATTTAATAGCATACATTGTATAGTAGATAGGTGGCCGAAATTCTCTGTAATGTATACAAGTGATATCCAGAAAATCTA
The DNA here is from genome assembly GCF_000002775.5 of Populus trichocarpa. NCBI lineage: Eukaryota > Viridiplantae > Streptophyta > Magnoliopsida > Malpighiales > Salicaceae > Populus > Populus trichocarpa. Next base: position 1,007,399 of record NC_037303.2, on the reverse strand, counting down.
AGATGTGTGGTGCTTTCACTATGAAGCCTGACAATGGTGGGGGCTATATGACAATGGTGGCGCGATGTATATATATATACACAGTTATTAATCTCGGATAGCTGGACTAATTTGATTTGTTTAAAGATTGACTCGTATAATAATCTGATAAAATCCAGTCGATCCGGATAAACCCGGACGAGACCTTTTTTTTTTTTCAAATGTGGTTTTTCTTCTATACTTCTCTTTATTTATATTTTTTTAGTTGGTTATTAAGACTTTTTAAAGTTCACTATATAAATATTAAAAAAAAAATCAATATGAGATTTGAAACTCTTTAATATATATATATATTCTATGTTACCAAGAAAAAAATTATTTTTTCAATGTGAAATTTAAAACCCTTTCGTATATATATTTTATGATCATAAGAAAAAAATGTTTTTTTAATGTGTAATAAAAAAAATTTAAAATATTCTTTTAAATTTTATTATTTACAATATATATAGTTTATATTCATATAAATTTTTTTAAAAAAATTTATATAAAATATTAAAACTTTAAATATTTTATTTAATTTTTCTAAGTTAATTCATGAAATTCAGACAGCTTCTTAACCGAGTGAATCCCAGATTGGATTTGATATCTATTATCGGTAGACAAACTTGAAGTAGTCGTCGTAGCTAGAAGAACTTCCTCTTCTCTCACACTGCAAGGAAATATCGAAGAAAAGAAAGCAAACATTTCATTTCCCGCATAAAACATGCATAGTACAAGGTTCCATACAAGACCACATTCCATGCCCTCTTAGGCTTATTTCATTCTCTACTGATTTAGACATACAGCCTCTTGCTTGTTCAGCTTACAATTGCATTCATGCAATCTCTTCACTCCTTCCAGATTGTGAAGGACTAAAAACGCTAACTTCCTCCCTGTTGTTCTTAAGCCTCCTAGCATCTTCCCTTGAGATCTGGAATGAATTTGCTACCACTTCCACTGGCAAGCCTCGGATGGTGGAGACACGTCCAGCCAATTCACTAACTTGTGCATTGTCGTTGGTTTTAAATGATACCCACTCGAACCCTTGGCTTCCTGCCTTCTTCACTACTGCAAAGCTTTGTGGTGCTGTAACTACTTGACCCTCGCGGACTTCTCCATCAAATATCGTTTGTCCATTGTCTCCAACAATCTGAATCCTTCCATTTCCCCTGGTGATGTAGATTATGCTGTGGGCATTCATATTCCAATGTGGTGACATCAAAGCGTTCTACAGTGCATGATCACATTCAATGTACGTACATTAGTAAGAAATTCACAACAAATTAAGCACAGCATGTGATATTTGACCAAAACCAGGACTCATAGCACAACCAAGTGATACTACAAGGGATTACTATATATATCGCCAATGAAACAATTCTGATCCACATGAACCCAGTTTGTGAATTGTTCTTGTAACAAGAGAAATTGTTGTAATGTCAAGAAAAAAAATTCGATGAAGAGTGCGTAGACTTTCTTACCGGGTAGAGTACACCTCTCTCAACACTAAGCTGGACAGATCGAAGGATAGGGAGATTGAGGCTGTTGACAGTGGTGAGGCGTCCAGCACGTGGATTAAAGAAATCAGCACGTTCTGGGTCATTGATGTTGTGCTTCAACCTAGCAGTACAGAAAGTTTCCTCTATGCCATTGAATCCACCACCTCGTCCCCCTCGGTATTCAATTTCACGTTCTTCTTCCTCTCGGCTCTGATGAGGACTTACCACCTGAAGCTCATGCTCAGCTCGGACAATGATGCCTCTGTTATCTTTTTCGTTCCTCATGCTTCTTGCTAGTCTGGTGTCAATGTTGAAAGCTTCTGCCAGGATTTTCTCATCAAAGCCGCCGAAGACATTGCGGTGCCTGTCTTGCTGGTGTCTCCGACTTTCACCTTCGTCTTGGCGTTCACGTTGACCTTCAAACTGGTCTCTCTGGTATGAGCTTCTTTGGCTTTGCAATTCTCGTTGTGGGTTGCCAGCAAGGAAAAAATTCTGAAATGGCACATTAATGTTTGCTTATAATGTAATCCTTGTTTGCTTCTTAATTACATGATATCGCATGCTTGATTTTTTGTGATTCTTACCCTGAAATCCTGATCAAGCTGGTTGGCAGGATTGCTTGTGTCCAGAAGTTGAACAAGAACGAGAGGTGAATCACCATCGTTATAAAACCAATCAGCAACTCCCGAAGGCAAGGCAACTACATCACCCTCTCTTACTTGTCGAACCTTCTGGTGCTGGTCTTCGGAGCGTTGACTTCGATCACGAGAAAACTGCCCTGATGATTGGAATGTCTCTGGACAGCCTGGGAATACAGCTCCCTGAATGCCCCTTCCTACATTGACACCAACAGAAGTATATTAATTAATTGCAACTGTGAAATGGTAAAGAATATTTAAGCGCATACCTTGCTCTACATAGACAAGCTTAGGGGCATTAGAGTATGCAGGCAACAAGAGGCCTCGCTGCTGAATGGTATGGCGGATAACTGCAACACCAGCACATTGAAACTGCTCATCATTTTCGTCCCAAATTTCAGTGACACCAGCCTCTGATTTAATCCTCCGAGCAGGCTCGAGGGCATTGATCCTCTGAAGTTGGCATTCGCTTTGTTGAAAGCTGCGTCGTCGCGCTTGTTGCTGGTCATGTCGCGAGGTCACTTGCTCTATCTGCGCAAAGCAACAATTGAAGAGAACAAGAAAGCAAAGTGTAAGAGAAAACAAAGTAGAGGAAGACATGCTTGTTGAAACTCTTTTGTATGGCACTGTGTTATGGCAAGATTAAGGGCCGTGGTATATATTTATAGGCAAAATAGTGTGGGCTGAGGATTTGGGACGTGGCGAAAATAGTTAGGACTGGAGTTTCTATTGATGCTTTCTGCATGTAAATTTCTCCTTTCGATTCGCATGTCTGCAAATGCTCTTTCTTGCTTACACGTACATTTTCTTCATGGGTACGTGGTGATTCGAACATCTTTGGTGTAAATGGTGGGCGTTATGTTCGATGAACGCTTAAAGACATAGAGGGATGCACAAGGACTGTTTTATGGATTTGTTCCATGGCTAGCAGCTTCAATCGTTTGTAGTTGAGTTTGTCCTGTATATGTGTTTCTTCCGGTTGGTATGTTTTTGTATTGTTTTTTTGGGCTTTGTGTAAATGTATGCAATTTAAGATTATCTACCAATGAGAAAAATAAAATAAAAAACTCAGGATGAAATGAAAGAACATGTTAAGCTTAGTTATATAGGATTATTGTTGTCTTGGACGCTATTATTTATGGAGGGAGAACATTAAGCAAATTAATGATGTAAATGACTCAATTAACACGATTTGACAGTTTAAAACTACAAATTAAGATCCCCCATGGACCAGAAATGAACCAGAACAAAAAAGATATAGGGGCATCCATGTTAAAAAAGTGTTAGGCTAAAAAAAAATGCGACAAAGTGAAGTAGCTATAGATGACATCAGATATGTTGCAAGCGATTTGTTGTGGCCGAGCAAAAAAAATTTTGATGTTAAAAAAGTGTTAGGCTAAAAAAAAAATCGAACTCTCAGTAAATATTTCAAGTGGTAATTTATATAATATGAAAAAAAAAACAATAATAATAAATAAATTGACAAAAACAAAAAAAAAATAGATAAAAAGAACCATATCTGAGCCTCTCTATATTAATAAATAAACTGTTAGAGAATAATATAAATCATATCCTGATACCTCACCTAATAGTTTAAGCTATTTGGTAGAGATGATTCTTTAAAATGGTATTAGAGCCTTGATGACTAAGCGGTCACGAGTTCGAATCTCACCTTCCCCATTTATTTAATAAAAATTAAGCACAAGGTAATGTGAGCTTCCCCATTTATTTAATAAAAATTAAGCACAAGGTAATGTGAGCTTATGCAAATTTCAAGCTCAAAAAGCTTTTACTTGAGGGGGGTGTTAGAAAATAATATAAATCATATCCTGGACCTCACCAAACAGCTTAAGCTTTTGGGTTGAATTGGTTCTTTGACATGGTATCAGAGCCTTGATGACCAAGCGATCACGAGTTCGAATTTCACAATTCCCATTTATTTGATAAAAATTAAGCACAAGGTAATATGGGCCTGTACAAGTAGACCTCATCTTCTCAAAAAAGAAGAGAAAACCAAGAAAATCATCTTGGACTCGAGTTTAATCAAGGAGCTTAATTGTTAATCAATTTAATTTTAAAGAAAGGAGATAAAACTTAAGAGAAAAACACCCAAGGAGGATGAAATTGGAGAAGAGAATAAAATAATCCCAAACAAAATAAATTGCAATTAAAAGAATAAGAATCAAATTTGAAAGATTAAAAAATCATAGGGGTTAAAATTAAAAAATATTTGTAATTTGATAGATTATTTATAGATTAAAAAAAGGTATGAGGTGAAATTAAAAAACAAAATTATAGAGGGTAACCCAATAGAATTAAACCTAAAAGATAAGAAAACAAAACAAAAAAAAAGATTAAAAAATGAAAAAAAGAGGAAAAAACAAGAAATCCCGTAACTCTCAACAAATTTAATTTTGAAAGATAAAATCTCTAAAAAATATTAATAAAAAAACTTGCAAAAGAAAAAAAAACAACAAAAAGAATGGGGGATAGAATTTGACAGGAAAAAATCCGAGGAGGATGAAATTTGTAAAAATATTAAAAATGATCCAAAATAAAATAAATTGCAATTTAAAAAAATAATGACCAAATTTCAAATATTAAGAAATCACAGGGGGTGAAATTAAAAAACATTTGTAATTTGAAAAATTCTTAAAAAATTATTGAGGGCTAACCAATAGAATCAAAACACAAAAAATAACAAAACAAAACTAAAATCAAAAGAGTATAAAAAATAAAAAAACATCAATTTAGAAAAAGAAAACAAATCAAGCAATCCCAATGAATCTCTTAAACATATGGTCTAATCTCTAAAAGTTACAATTCGTGAAATCTTTGACCCAGAATCAATCAAGAAGATTAATTCTTAACCAATTTAATTTTGAAAGATGAAATCGATAAAAAGATATTTAAAATAAAACCTGCAAAAGTAATAAAAATAATGAGGATAAAATTTAATATAAAAGACTCAAGGAGGATGCAATAAAAAAAATTAAAAATAATACAAAATAAAATAAACTGCAATTAAAACAATAAAGATCAAATTTTAAAAATAAAAAATCATAGCAATAAAATTAAAAAATATTTGTAGAAAGCAAGAAAACTCAGGCTAATCTAGGTCAAATTGAGTCTCGACTACAATAAAATCTCCTTCACATTTAATTAAAACAAGTTGAACAAGTTTTATTTTTAATCTAATTATTAGATCAGGCTTGCACCAACCAATGTTATAAATATGCTTAAATTAGACATGAAAGATGTTGTATTGATGTTTTTTTTATTTTTCTAGTTATTTTCTAATTTCTTTCTTATTTTCGTTGTTATTTTATGATTCTTTTTCTTTTTAACTTATGTTGGTTTAGCCAGTACTATTCAAACGATTTTGGAAGTTATTTCATAATAGATAATTATTATTGTATTTAAAAGCCTATCAACACATAAGTTTCTCTACAGTTTAAGTCAATAACCTCACGGATTGAGAAACCATAGTTCTTTTGTTTCGCTATACACTGCTTCACTAGTTTACTTGAAAACTTGTCTTCAATAGCCGTTTTTAATTTTTCTTTTTTTCCTAATTTGTGGGTGTGTTCGAAGCTATTTATGTCGTTCTCAATAATAAATTGTGGGTTTAATTTAAATTTTCCTCTTATAAGTTAATTTGAAATTTAAAATTAACTTTATGACAATGGAGTTGCTTTCCAACTTTATTTCTCAATGGGTTTAATTTAACTTTCATTATAGGCTATAACAACGTAGCAATTAATGATCATGGGCTAAAACGTAGTCGTTGAGAGCTTCTTATGTTTAATCTCATCAAAGGAATTTAAAGTCTTTCCACTATTAACTTGTGCCGGGATGCCTGTTTCTTGGTACAAGGCATTCTATGGCCTATTCTTCGTTTACGAGCCAAGAACAAGGTTTGAAATCCATGGTTGATACAATATATCATTACCTTACCAATTATTTAGAAAGAAATATTTAGGATTGTCTCTCTCTCTCTCTCTCTTTTTTTGTAATATTCAGGAAAATCATCTAAGCACCTGTTGAATTTTTTGTTATTATTTTTTTTATTAAAATAATATTATATTGACTTCATGCATAATAAAAAATCTGATTAACCCAATAAACCTGATCATTCGATCCAATTTATGACTTGGGATATGACAGGAATCGACTCTCGAGCTAAGTTTTAAAAGTATAATAAAAAAATACGCATCAAATATAAAATGAAAATCTTGAAATTAAATAATGAGTAGTGAAATTGACAAAAAAAAAAGCAATTAATCAAGAAGAGAATTCAAAATAAAAGAAATTGCAATGATAAGAATGATGATTAAATTTAACTAAAAAAATAATTAAAATAAAATGAATAGGGATTAAATCAAAAAATAAATTCTAATAAGAAAAAATATTAAAAGTAAAATAAATAGGAATCAAAAGAATGATGATTAAATTTGATAAAAAAGATAAAAAATTAAATGCTAAGAAATAAAATTGAAAAATAAATAAATCAAATTAATTCGATACAGTTAAAAGATTAAGAATCATTTTGCAACTTTGCAAAGCTAACATATCTTTTAAGTTGAAGGAGAGAGAAAAGAGAGGGGACGAGAAAAAACTTCATCAAAGCTCCATTATGTCGCGGATGCTGACATGTGTTGGTCCACGGTGCGGAGGACGGCATGACACTTCAAACGCTATCACTAAAGACCAACAACGGCCATCAGGAGACGCCTCATGAGGCTCCCCAAAGATGCTAGCACTTCTTAATTTTTTTTAATTATATAAATATCAAAATATTCTTGACCCCAGGTGATAATTTTAAAAAACAATTAACGTTAAAAGGTTAAAAATACCTCCTATTTCTCACTCTAAGATGAAATAACATGAATAAACCATCAACACAATCTAGAAATTGAATGAAAACAGTTCACATATATACTGCTGCATGCAAATTGTGTACATATATCTCCTGCCACGCATTTTTGCATGCAAAAGCAAATCACCTACAATGTCAGAAACGTGGAGGCAAGCGATATGCGACACTATTCAAATATGGACACACACATATATACATAGTAAAAGCTCAAACATCAATGTAAGAAATTAACGACCCAACGAATCCATAAAAGCATAGTCATCAAATCTAGTTTAACAGCTGATCTGGTTAAGAATCTAGGTAATTGGATCAACTCGGTTCTATCAAAAAAGCAAGGCTGCTTTTAATAAAAATTATTACAATTAACTTGATTGGATTTCATCCGAGTTTTACAGAATCAATTGGATTGTTAGGTTTTTTTAGATAATAGTCGAGATTTTATTGAGTTCTGGCTAATAAGATGATAGTTAAAGAAGTAGAAAAAAATAACAACATGAAAGCATGGCTGCTGAAAAAAAAACAGAGAATTTTTTTTAACTGGGTTTTTAATTAGTTAATCTTCCGAGTTATCAAAATTTAACTACCTCAATCTCTAATAAAATGTTTCAAAAAAGATCTCGAACTTGTCGAACTCCAAATCGACAAGCCACTAAATCAAACCGCTTAGCAGTACCATTTTTATAAATATTCATGGAAAAACCTACATCTCTCTTTGTCTCAAGCCAACCTGATGCACGCCATAAACGACAAAGATTTTAGAACAATGCAATTATATTATGCAACACGTACCCATAAAGAAAAGATGTGTAAGCAAGAAAGGGAATTGCAGACATGCAAAAGAAAGGACAAAATTACATGCAGAAAGTATTAACAAAAACTGAGCAAACCGAATTGCCACGTCCCAGATGCGAAACCCACAATCTTGCACATAAATACCAGCCCACTTAACACTGCAATTCCACAACACCATAGAAGAACTACAATAAGCATGGGTTCTTGTTCTTTGTTATCTCTTACTCTTTGCTTTCTTGTTCTCTTCAATTGTTGCTTTGCACAAATAGAGCAAGTATCCTCACGACATGGCCAGCAACAGCAGGGGCGCCAACGACGCTCTCAACGTAGCGAATGTCAAATTGATAGGATCAATGCCCTCGAGCCTGCTCGAAAGATCAGATCAGAGGCTGGTGTCACTGAGATTTGGGACGAGAATGATGAGCAGTTTCAGTGCGCTGGAGTTGTAGTTATCCGTCATACCATTAACAACCGAGGCCTCTTGTTGCCTGCATACTCCAATACACCTAAGCTCATCTATGTAGAACAAGGCATGCATGCAATCAATTATTTCTACTTAATATGATAAAATTTCCCATCTACACTAAACTAAAATTCCTTTTTGGTGTCAATGTAGGTAGGGGCATTCAGGGAGCTGTATTTCCTGGCTGTCCAGAGACGTTCCAATCATCAGGAAATTCTTCTCAAGATCGAAGAGAAAGCTCCGAAGACCAGCACCAGAAGGTTCGAAAAGTAAGAGAGGGTGATGTAGTTGCCTTGCCTTCGGGAGTTGCTGATTGGTTTTATAACAATGGTGATTCACCTCTCGTTCTTGTTCAACTTCTCGACACAAGCAATCCTGCCAACCAGCTTGATCAGGATTTCAGGGTAAGAATCACAAAAATTCAAGCATGCGATGTCATAGAATAAGCAAACAAGGATTACTTCGTAAGCAAACATTAATTTTCCTTTTCAGGAATTTTTCCTGGCTGGAAACCCACGACAAGAATCACAAAGCCAAAGAAGCTCATACCAGAGAGGCCAATATGAAGGTCAACGTGGACGCCAAGACGAAGGTGAAAGTTGGAGAGAACAGCATGAAAGATCTCGCAATGTCTTCAGCGGTTTCAACGAGCAAATCCTTGCAGAAGCTTTCAACATTGACACCAAACTAGCAAGAAGGATGCAGAACGAAAATGATAACAGAGGAATCATTGTCCGAGCTCAGCATGAACTTCAGGTGATCAGTCCACGACAGAGTCAAGAGGAGGAAGAAAGACAACAAGAATCCCGAAGGAGCACACGTCGTCGTCATGAGGACAACGGTGTGGAGGAAACTTTCTGCACCGCTAGGTTGAAGCTCAACATCAATGATCCAGAAGATGCTGATGTGTTTAATCCACGTGCCGGACGCCTCACTACTGTCAACAGCCTCAATCTCCCCATCCTTCGACATGTCCAGCTTAGCGCTGAGAGAGGTGTCCTTTACGCAGTAAGAAAATCTATGTAACCTTCATTTATTTTATTTTTTTCACATTACAATACATTTTCTTATTAAAAACAAATTCACAAATCAAATTTATGGGAACTTGTTCTGTAGAATGCTTTGATGTCACCACATTGGAACATCAATGCCCACAGCATAATGTACATCACAGGAGGAAATGGAAGGATTCAGATTGTTGGAGACAATGGACAGGCAGTATTTGATGGACAAGTTCGTAAGGGTCAAGTAGTAACAGCACCACAAAACTTTGCAGTGGTGATGAAGGCTGGAAGCCAAGGGCTCGAGTGGGTATCATTCAAGACTAATGACAACGCACAAATCAGTCAATTGGCAGGACGAGTCTCTACCATCCGGGCCTTGCCTGACGAAGTGGTAGCAAACTCATTCCAGATCTCAAGGGAAGATGCCAGGAGGCTTAAGAACAACAGGGATGAAGTTAGTGTTCTTACTGCGTCCCGTCAATCACAATATGAAAGGGATTAAGGTTGCATCTATGCAATTGCAAGAGGCTTTATGTATGAATCACTACGGAGAAAGAAATAAGACTTAGCGGCATAAAATGTGGTCTAGTTTTGTTCCTTGTACTATGCTCGTATTATGCAGATAATAAAATGTTCTCTGTTTTTTTAGTCGGTTCTGCTTTTGTTACTATGATTTTTCCTTTCCATTTGAGTAAAATTAAAAGCTTTTCCATCTATGAGATTACTTCAGGTAAAGGAAAATAAATAAAATGTTAAATATATGCCCTTATGTAAAGAAAATATATATGAAAAGACTCAAATGATGATAAAGTGCAGCAATTGATTTTGCTTATTTTGAAATAAAGCTTAATGATATATATAGTTTTGAAGTTTTGTTTTTACCATTTAGCCTTTAAATTAATATACAAGAACTCAGATTAAAAAAATTAAAGTACGATGATTAAATTTAAGGATTAAATTGGTATTTTCTCGAGGTAGCATTTACATATTGTCTTGATATAGAAAAAAAACCAAGATAGTGGAGTATAAAAACTCACATCAAAATTATTTTAAAGTTAAATTTATTATATATTTATATTTTTATCTCTTCAACTAAATATATTAATGTATTTTTTATATTTATACTTTTATCTTAAAACATTAATAAAATGCAACCATAAAATTAATTTTTAGCATGCATAATGAAATATGTGTGATAATAATTCTTTACTTGTTTTCCCTTTTCTTTGCTGGGGTTATCGACAGGCGAAGGTTTATAAGAATTACGCATGCTTCTACTCCAGCAAAGCTTTAATGAGAGTTCGATGATTAATTATTTATGCACTTTGCTTTGAAAGGAAATGGTATAAGTGGAAGCCTTGGTTCGAATATCCGGCTTATTTCTGTCATATATTTGGTACAAGTAAGTATTGTAAATATCAAGTTGCCTTCAAGTTATATTGTTTATCCATACTAAATTTAGAAAAAACTATACCCTTAGTATGCGTTATGGGTCAATTGTTTTTATTGTAAAAAGAAACATCAAGGTGTTGGTAATTGTTTTCTAGTAGAATAAAATTAAATAATATAGAAATTGATTTTATATAACTTGATTTACTTGGAGGGTTAAAAAATAATCTAAATAATCAGTACAAATATAGTTTGATTAATAAAATTCAAGATGATATTTAAAAAAAGAAAATATATTGAGACGACAATATATTGGATTGACCCGGGTTAACTTGTCAAATCTGCATCTCAAGTCATGAGACTATGATAATATTATATAAAAAAAAAATCAAAATAAATTATAAAGTTCAATTTTCAACAACCAAAATATTGAAAGATAGATTTAAAAAAAAAAATCAATTAAAAAAACAAAGTTTGAGTATTGAGCCAAAATTAGGTATGGAGCTCTTGAGGGTTGGGTCAAAACCATGTACGGGTCACTTAAGGGTCGAACCATGACTGAATCTAAGAAGTTTGAGGATCAGGTTGAGGCTGGTACAGGGCAGTCAAGGGTTAGACCAAGACCGAATGTAGGAAGTTTAGGGATTAAAAGAAACCTGGTCTGACATGCCTAGATTTGAAGCAAAGACTATATGATTGGGGATCAAGTCAAGACAAAATATGAGGTGCATAATGGTCGAATTGAAATTGGGTTTGAGGCTTACGAAGATTGGATCTGAGTTGGGATGGCATTAGGTACAAGGCACTCAAGGTTAAGTTCTTGGCTCTTGAATAGTGATTGGTTATGATATTGAGATAAAAAAAAATAGAAATAAATAAGATAAAATGGAAAATGAAATTGAGATAAAATTGTGTTTAATAGTGATATATAAGATAAATTAAAATTTTCTATATTTTACTTGTTTATGGTGGATAAAATAGAATAAAATATATATAAAAAAATCTATTTTAATCTTATATATATTGTTATCAAATTTATATATTTAAAAAAAAATTGATATTTTTTTTTACTTTAGTTTATATTAAATGTTAAAATTTGTTATAATCCAGTTTTGACTTATTTACCTTTTAATCTAATTTTAAGGGGTTTAAAATTTGAAATTACATGATTAGGGGCTTGAATGCAGAATTTGGAAATTTCAAGGACCAAATTGAGATATGATCATTCCCAGTCCAAAACAGCACCGTTTCAACCATGCACAGTTCTTCTTTTTCTTCTATTGATGCTGCAAATCCGCCTACACAAAAGGGAAAGAAATTGAAATGTCAGCATCCTAGTCCTATCAAAACACAAAGATCAATCCCTATCTTCATGAAGATCACAATCATGGGGAGATAAGGATAGAATCTCGCGTCCAAGTCCCAGCAAAAGACTAACACCCTAAGACTTATCCTCCTCCCAAGAAAGAAGAGACGTATTGGGGAACAACCATTTATTCTGGCCCTATAAAAGGCCAAATGAAAGGCCACACCAAAAGGGGAGGGGAAGAAAAGAAAACAGAGAGGCTAAAAAAAAACAGAGGGAACCGGGGCTTTTTCCCAAAGAGAAGAATGAAAAAAACAATCAGGGAATAAAGAGAGGAAAATCCAGAAACAAATGAGGAAAAATAGAATAGAGGAGGGAAAAAAAGACCCGATGGCAGGGGAGAACAAACAGGAGAGAATAGGGGAGAAAAGCCAAAAACCCAAAAACAAAGAAAAACCCAGAAAGCAAAGGAAGAAACCAGAGGAGGCCATTACAAGAAAAACAGAGAAAAAAAAAAAAAAAAGAACAAGAACACGAAAAAGGGGGGAGGGTATTCCATTTTTTGCTTTCTACTGCCACCCCCCTTCAACCTCCAAAAGCCACCATATAGGCTTTCATCCGGTGTTGGAAGAGAGTCCTTCGTCTCCTCTTCCCCCCCAGTCCAGCAGGGACTTCTTCTCTGCGCCATTTTATGAGAAATACGGCAACAAAGCTAGTTCATGTTGACAACAGCAAGGACTTCTTCTCTTGCACCAGCTACTCGTCATGCACCGGCCGTGGAACAGCAGCAAGTCGCACCTCCAACAAGCGATCGACCTTCTCTATACTGCACCATGAGCAAACACAGCTGGAGCAGAACTCTCTCCTTAGTCGGAGCCTTCAGCAACCATCCACCATCCAAAGTAGCATCCTCCTCTGCGTCAGCAAAACCCAACAGAAACCAGTAGAGAGAGGGAGGACAAAGAGACAAAGAACAAGAGAAGACGAAGAGGAAAGCAAGACACGGAGGAGAGAGCGTCCGATCAGACAGTGCACCAGCGCAGTCGGCTTCGTCTCCAGGTATGTAAGTTCTTCATTTCCTTCCTTTCCTTTGCATTACAATTCACTCGCTACAGTAGCTGTGAATTATAATTCACTTGGTTGTGTAGCAGGCTCGCTCGGGTCACTAGCTTAGACCAGTGATTAGGCTATATCCAGCACACCAAAAAATATATATAGTTTTTTGTTTTTTAATTTAAATTTTACCGATTTATTCATTAGCTGCAAAATCATGAATACAATACTTTTTCGGTTATATAATATTTACCGACGCCAGAATTAAAAATATTCGTAGACAAAACTTCACTGACGCTAGAGTCAAGAATATTATAAGAAGACCATAAGAACATAACAAAAGTAAACCTTTAGCAATTTTAGACAAAACCAACAATGGTGCATAGTATTTTCCATTTCGCGTAACCAGTCTTGTACCATGAGAATCTCTGTTGACCAGTCAGGGTTCGTAGTGACCATAATACTAGGTGGCGACTCCTCGAACTAGACCTTTTTCCCCAAAAATAGGATGTCAGATATCTATTCTTTTTCCTAAACCAAATTATTTTTAATCGGTCGTCGCGATGTCCAGGTGTGACAAAATTAATAATATTATCATAATTCTTATTGATAAAACTAGATTGACTTAATGAGTTGATCTAGGGCCTGAATTGGTTCGAGTTAAAGAAGAAATAGAGAAAGGATTGACTTGACCTAACCTGGTCAAAAATCAAGGTCAAATCGGGATAAAACAAGGGTAAAAAACCTGTTGATTTTTTGAAAAAAAATAAAAATTTTAGGTCAACCTAGTTGACCTTCCCAATCCATGACCTGAACCTTGCCTTGAGTTGACTCCTGAGTTGAATTTTAAAACTATGATAATAACCACTTTTATCCATACATTGACTCGGGTCAACCCGTGTTGACCCTCCCAACCTGTGACTTGGACCTTGTCTCGATTAACTCCCAAGATGAGTTTTAAAACTATGATAATAACAACTTTTATCTTTACATTGACTTAAGTCAACCTGAATTGACCCTCTTGATCTATGACGGGAGCCTTGACCTGGGTTGACCATCAAATTAAAACTATGATAATAATCACCTTTATTTTATGTTGATCGAAGTCAACTCAGGCTGGTCCTCCTAACACATGACTTGGGTCTTATTCCAGGTCGACCATCAAGTTAGGTTTTAAAAATATGATAATAATTATTCACCAGCATCCTATCCACATTATGTCAAATCCTACCGGAAGAAAGGTCTTTTTCATTTGTTGCCAGCTCGATTAAAAAAAAAAATCAATCCCTTCAAAAATAAACATCGATTTAAATTTCACATGGTATAAAAAAAATATTATATACATGATTGGTTATTGAAACTTCAAATATATAATTTTGATTTTACAAATAAAATAAATTTATAATATGATTGTAAAAACCAGGTTGAATGCAAGTGAAATTTTATTTAATCTTTCTACAATATACTGAAATAAAAAACAACGGGGGATTTGAATAAAAAATTAAAAAAACAAAATTTTAAAAATAAAAAATAAAAATAATAAATTGATATGTCGTTAACTCAGTTCAAAGGTCTAAATATTCATTTCTATAAATCCATTAATAATCAAATTAAGTAAAATAAACATCCTTTCAATTCAAGCAAATAAATTTGATGTCCTATCAAACTAAGGGGAATTGAGAAGATTATGAATAAATTAATTAGATAAAGCTTTCTAATCAATTTCTTATCATTAAACGAATTTAATAGTGAAAAGCAATTTTAATTCACTTGGAAGTAGCCTTAGGAGAAAAGTTTGTAAAAATTATTCTAAGCAACCGTTAAAAAGCTTGAGCAATTTAACTTAACTTATTTCTTCCTAATAAATTAAAGTGAAAGTTGAAACAATCAAGTTAACTCATTTGCTTCTTATTCTAGTCCCTAACAATAATTACGAATTGAAAAAAACTAGAAAGCACACATATAACAACAATTTTCATTCATGGAATGTTAGAGACTTGATTTGCACCTTTCTTAGATCCTAATTCCCAACATTTCTATGCCATACTCTCAAACATAGTGGGATACTAGGAACTATTAGTTTCCTCATTAGATTAGGAGATCAATCTCGTCCTTTAGCTTGCGTCCGAATTGTCGCCTTCAAAACAATTTTATTTGACCTGACATCTTTCATAAAAATTGTAGTCCTTGATATGTAGATAATTTTGAGCTTTTAAATCGCATGTTTTTTTTATATTTAAAGCTCTAGATATCTCTGTTTGAATCTATAGTGAAAACAGAGAATTTTGCTGCAAGTAGGATTTTATCCTGATTTTGCAGGTCTAATTAAAGGTCTAAACAAACTCGGATTTCTGCTCATAATACCTTCCTGGAAATCTTGATATGTGTACTTCAACTTTTATTTAGCTCACGTTTTCATTTTAAAATTATAACTAAGTGAAAAACCTGTCACAAGAAGTAAAATCATGTAGAAATTCTAATCTTTTAGAAATTAATTCACAAAGTCTCTTAGGCATGCCGAACTCATAAAAATAATTTTCAATAAGATCAAAAGACATTAAGAAGCAAAATGTAAAAGGAATATATATATATATATATATATATATATATATATATATATATATATATATATATATATATATATATATTTTCCTTATTTTTCAAAATCTTGTTTAAAATATTGCTTCAAATTTTTTTATGTTATTAAATATCTTTAACAATCCATATATAACGAATCAAGAGACCATGTGTTTTCACATAAGGATGACAATGCATCATATCCACATTCTCTCAAATCTTACTGGAAGAAAGGTCTTTTCCATTTGATGCTAGCTCGATTAAAAAAATAATTAATCCCTTAAAAGTAACATAGATTTAAATTTCACATGGTACAAAAAAAAAACATTACATTTTTTATAGGTTATCCTTTAAAATATAATTTTGATTTTATAAACAAAATAAATTAATAATATGATTATGAAAACCAAGTCGAATCCAAGATAAATTTTATTTAATCTTCGTACAATATATTGAAATATAAAAAGAACGGGGGATTTGAATCAAATATTAAAAAAATAAAAATAATAAATTGATATGTCATTAACTCATTTCAAAGATCTAGACATTCATTCCTATAAATTTTTTTATCTTTAAAATAAAATAAATATAATTTCAATTCAAGCAAATAAATTTGATGTCCCTTAAAATTAAGAGGAATTTAAAAGATTATAAGTAAATTAATTATATAACGCTTTCTAATCAATTTCTCATTATCAAGCAATTTTGCTATGAAAAAGCAATTTTAATTCACTCAGTAGTAGCCTTAGAAGAAAAGTCTATAAAATTTATTCTAAGCAATCGTTCAAAAACTTAAGCAATTTAAATTAGCTTATTCCTCCTTAATAAATTAAACTGATAGTTACAACAATCAAGTTAACTTCTTTACTTCTTATTCTAGTCCCTAACAACAATTACATATTAAAAGAAACTAGAAAGTACATATATATTAGTAATTTTTATTCATGGAATGTTAGAAACTTGATTTGCACCTTTTTTGAATCTTAATATCCACCGTTTCTATGTCATACTCTCAGCCGTAATAGGATGTTCGGCACCGTTAGTTTCCTCATCAGATCAGGAGACCAATACTGTCCTTCAACTTGCGTCCGAACTGTCGCCTTCAAAACTATTTTATTTGACCTGACATCCTTCATAAAAGTTGTAGTCTTGGATGTGTAGATGATTTTGAGCTTTTAAATCGCATGATTTTAATATTTAAGGTTCAAGATATGCCTATTGGAATTTGTAATGTAAAAGTAGAAAATCCTGCTACAAGTTGAAATTCAGCCTAATTTTACAAGTCTGATTAGGGATCCAAACAAACTTGCATTTCTACCCATGATATCTTTCTGAAAATCTTGATATGTGTACTTTGACTTTTATCTAGCTCACAATCTCATTATGAAATTATAACATGGTGAAATAATTATCATAAGAAGTAAGGTCCGAAACATAAAATGCAAAAATTCTTATCTTTTTTATAAAGTCTCTTAAGCATACCAAACTTATAAAAATAACTTCTAATAAGCTCAAAAGACATTAAGAAGCATAATGTAAAATGAATAAAAACATATGTATATTTTATACTTATCAATACCCATTAATGTTTTTTTTTTCAAAATCTCGTTTAAAATATAATACTAGACGTTTTTTAAAAATATTTATTTCATTAACTATCATTAACAATCCATATGTATATCAAAATCTCTTTTAAATTTGAAAATAATGTATATATTATTAATTTATGTGCTTATTTTTTGTTAATTAACTTACATCATGTACTTACAAAATACATCAACCTGATTAGTAAAATTCTTGCTTAATTTAATAGAGGTTAAAGTGAGTTAAAGTGGATCGAGTGAAAAACTTGATCCAACTAGATTTTATGAAGTTGAATACTTGAGGATAATATGAAATTATTATCCCTATTCTTACATTATGTCCAAATGGACCATAATGAGATTATGTTGCCTAACAATATTACCTCCAATAAATACATAACAAAAAAACAACGTATAAAAGTGAGAATGATTTACCCCACACATGTAAGCTTTTTTTTATTGAGCTAGCATCTGGCTGAACATCACTTTGATGTCATGGTGCATAGCTAAAAGAGGCCCATTATATGCAGCCACTACTAAAATATATAGGAATTAGCAACTAACTTCTCCGTTGCAATTAATACTTACTTAAATCCGTTGCTAAAATAATTTAGCAACGGAATCAGCAACGACAAATCTCGGATGCAGATTTGTCGTTGCTGATTTTTTAGCAACGGATTTATCCGTTGCTGATTTGGCAGCAACGAAAATTCCGTTGCTAAATCCGTTGCTGCCAAATCAGCAACGGATAAATCCGTTGCTAATGTTGTGAATCAGCAACGGATTGTCCGTTGCTGATTGATGAATTATTCACAATCAGCAACGGAGAATCCGTTGCTGAGTTCTCCGTTGCTGAGTATATTAATTTTATTAAATTAATTTTTTTTATTTATTAAAATAACTTTTAATTTGTTTAATTAATTATTTATGAATATTTTAAAAGTTGTAGAATATATAAACCAACATAAATTAATATTAAAAATAATTGTATCACTAATAAAAAATGGAATAAAAATAATATTCATATTATAAAAATTTAGTTAAACTTGCATTAATACAAATAAATCGAAATACAATAAAAAGAAACAACAAAAAATACAATCATGGTGTTGGTTGCGAAGACGAACCATGATATTGTGGATCGACACAAGATGGATCAGGATATAGTGATCGAGGTGTAGGTCGATAAATTAGTTGAGATGTGGGACCCATAGGTGTCATTATCTTGGGAGCCATAGGTGGTGGTATATCTTGGCCAATATTTGATGTCCCACCATGGTATCCAAGATTGTTCACAAGATATTCTTTCATGGAATCCATCTGCCGTTTCATTTCAAGAATAAAATCATCTTTTTTCTTTATCTCCTCTTCTTTATTATTTATCTCCTTTTGCAATGCTCTTAACGATGAACTGGGATATGATGACTCCACCGAGTAGGAATGTGATGAAGAGCTTGTACTAACTATAGATTTTGGCATACGAGGTGCACCATATACCCTACCCTTTGTAACTCCTCCTGAAGCCACACACCAAGCTGCTCCATCAAATGAAGGATGATTTTCCCGATTAGTTCCATACTTTGAAATCATCTCCATTTTATAATTTTCCTACAAATAAAATACATGCATCAATAAATTCATTTGAATGTTAAATAATACTTAAGTTATATTAAGAAATAATCAAATAAAAATACATACAACCACTTTTTTAGACTTGTTGTCGACGAAGCTACCAGACTGCTTAGCACTTTGATGCAAAGCTGAAAAGACATCATCCCATGGAGGTTCTTTTCCACCAGCTTCCTCTTGCTTTCAAGATTAATAAATATTATACAAGATAAATATACAAATTTTAATTCATTATCTTAAGCATAAAAAAAATCCTCACCATGTTAGCTCGATATGATGCAAATGACACTGTTCCTCCAGAATGAGTGCTTATTTTGCCATCTGTTTTAGTTAATCGATTCCTCCTAGCGGATTCAGACCTCCTTTGAAATTCAAGGGTGAACCAAACATCTTTGATCATTTGATTCTAGTCGTCATTGTTTATCCAAGCAGGACCTTTATCAAGGCAATCTATAATATTTGTAGTGTTTTCATTTGACATGGCTTTCTTGCGAGCTCGTGTCAATTGTTGATTCAAAGCAATCCTAGCCTTATCTTCCCAAATATTACGAACAATCGACTCATCTTCCTCAGGGAAGGAATATTTTTTCTACCAAATAATATATATATACACCAAGTAAAAAGAGTGCACAAAATTTCAAAGTATGAAAATGATTAATCATATTGTGTTATCTTGTTCAGAATTTGCAAGATTATGTAATAACTAAAGAAATTAAATGATATTAAAAAGTAAATAAGAAATAAGAACAAATTAGAACACAAATCAATCTCTGCTACAATACCTGTGTTGGAGAAGAGATGCATATTTATGGTTATCCGTAAATAAAAAAATGAGAGGAATATTGCAACTCCTTAATCCATATCTTATTGATTCAGCAAACTACATAAACTAAACACCCCACAGATAAGAGAAAAAGGAATATAAAGCAAGTGAATCCTGACAAGATTTTCCATTTCACATGCAGGTTCAAAAATCAATACCCCAACACATCAATAAAGTAGTCTCAATGAAAAAGCGAATATATTTCCTTTTGAACCCAAACACAAATAATTTACAAGAATATTATAAACAGAGCAAAAAAAAGAATATGACAATTAGTGTTGGTTCTTACCTTGAACTCTTTAAAGAGTTCATCCCTGCACATTGAATCTACTTTTTCCCAAGAGTGCCATGCTCCCTTAAAATTAGACCTCAAAATATCTCCGATTACACGTCCACACGATGCGTTATTGAACCTGAAAAAATATAATAACAAACTTTTATTAAACAAATAATTACACAATACTAAGTAATTTTTTTCATACCTGAAAATATAACCTTAATAAGTTAAATTTTAAAAGTTTCAACTTACTCTGTTGTTCCATACAAACAAAGCTCTTTTTTTCTTGTCATTGGATCTATTTGTGTGTCAAAACCCTTCCTTTTAACACTTTGATCATAATTGTATGGAGAACAGGTTGAACCGTGGTTTGATGGGACACCATCTTGATCCTCATCATATACACCTCTCTCATTACTACCAGCTCTCTCATCACATACACCTCTCTCATTACTACTGTCTCCCTCATCTTCATCTCTAATGTTCGCATCATCATCAGTATCACCATCATCACCCTCAACTCTCTCATAACTCCTATATGCATTATGTCCTCCATAAACAAGTTGGTTATCTCGAGAGAAACCTCCTTGAGTTTGAAGCAAATCTTGAAAGCGAAAGCCCTCACAAAGTTGATATGCATCAACCCTCCCATAATCATGTTGAGGAGGATGTGTACTCCCCAAAGTAGGTATATAATACTCCTTCGAGGTCTGATACACAGGTTGCTGAAACGTGGATCCTTTGTTATTACGCCTTGATGGAGTTTGAAATGATTTGGATGAAGTGGACCTGTCACTCCTTGAAGTGGACCTGTCACTCCTAGAATCTAATATGGATCCTCGTCGAGGCATGCTAAAAACCATAAAAAATATATGCATTACTATCAATAATTATTGAGTTGAGAAAATATAAAACTAACCAAGCTGCACAATTATATCAAAGAAGGAATGCAAAATTGTTTCCTTTGTTCTTCATAATAGATTTAGGTTTTCTTAATGGTTGGGCCTTTATCATTCCTGTCACATTGTGGATAGTTTTGAAAGAAGCCATATTTTTGGCTAGGATCTAAAAAAACAAAAAAAACAAGGGCATCCATTATAATCCAACCAAAGTAACATCCTGAAAGAGGAGGCCTTAAAACAGCCCAACAATAACATTTTCACAGTGAATTCCGAAGGCTAGTTGCACAAAGATACTATTAAACCAGTGCAAACACACCAGAAGATTATAACAGCAAAAGTTTCTTTACAGCATGAAAAGCTCCTAGGAAGGTATGTTTATTGTTCAGTGGCCCAAGAAGCTAGTAAGCTTGTTTAGCTTATCGGTAAGAATTTTACCCGTTTTAAGGAGCAAATCAAATATGTTTTGAGTTTCACCATCATTTATAAATAATATAGGATCCTCTGTCATGTAACCTAATGAAACCCATTGTAGTTTTTTGGGACACAGTTTATAATCAAGGTACCATGAAGAGTTTCGAGACAGCAGAGTTTGTAATCTTGAAGAGAACTATCATGAGATTAGTGATAAGAGATTTAACTACATAAAAATCATACCCAAAACAAATCCAGACAAGTCAAAGAATGACCCATCCAAATAAAAATTATAACTACATAAAAATCATACCCAATAGGAGGATTATATTGGGGAAGCAGAAACAAACCTGTAAGCAGGAACAAAAATTCTTACTTTTTTGTATCCAGTGCTATCCAGAAACAGGTGCTATCCAGTGCATTCACTGTGCAAATAAGGGTAATAATTCTTTTCATGTAAAGAAAGAAATTCTATTAGAAAGACTTTGCAGCAAAACGAGGAGAAGACAGCCTACTGAAAAGAAAATGACAACTAGGAGAATAACGTATTCTAATACCATTGAATATCATCATAGGTTTTAGGAACCTCCTCTAAAGGTGCTTGCAGTCAAGTGGCTGAAAGAATTAATGAATTCCTCTCCATTGAACTACTAACATAATTGTGCATCAAAACCAAATAATCAAGGATCTGGCATTTTCACAGAGCAGTCAAAATGGAACAATCAAGATTGGACATTGGCATATTATAAAGTTCCCAAAACCAAATGAAAGCTTAAACCACAATGTCCTTCTATTTTAGGAAGTATTTAAACACCCTTTTTATAAAATAATCATACACATTGTTCAAACTTCTTATTTAATTATTCAATTCAACTAGGAACCTGATACGAGTTAGATTTTAAGTCTAGATTTTGACTTATTATATATTTTTTAAATTGATTTTTTTTATTTTTTTCATTAATATCTTTCCTTACAGTAAATAAAAAAACATATTTCATTGTTCTTTTTAGAAGATATTTGAAATCATTTGCTAGATCTATTTTCTATTTTTATTTTCAAATTTTGAAATGACTCAACATTTTGGTCTTTCTACCTATTGATTAACTGGTTTTGTATAGATAACTATATTTACAAATATGAGCACACATGGTTTATGTGCACAAATACAAGTAAGCTGTATTCAGATTAAAGGGAGATTGAGAAAAACTAATCCACCATACAGAGACCAAATAGACAAACGATTTGTAAAACAATCAGAGTCATCTTCATGGGAAAGGAAAGGACATATCTTATCTATTCAACTTCTTTTTCTAAATTCACTTGTATGCACGGTAAGCTAATATAATCATGGAAGCAATTATTTGTGTTTTCATGTCTTCTTTTCCAATTCATTTTACCCTTAGCACATAATAAAAACACACAAGACAAAACTATGTTAAGAAAAACATACCATATTTCCCGACACTACCAGCCTTCTTGGTTCTCTTGGTCTACATATCAGAAAAGAAATTCAAAACATAAAAACCAGGCACCAAACTATCTGTAATTTGATTCCAGAGGATAAATTAAAAAAATAACAGCAGAGTAACCTATATTTATGTTTAAGTTCATATTTGCAAATATTTGAAATGTTTAAGTTTCCTCAGTCTGTTAAAGATTCAAGAAACCTATTGATTAACTTGTGTTCATAAATAAATTTGCACTGACTACAATTCTCAGTTCATAAACCCTTATTTTATCGAATGAATAGCCTAAAACCATTATTCAAATTAGCGATAAAAATTTTTTTGTTACCTGTGTTCTTGAGTTCTGGGCGAGCAAGATGCAATCTACACGGCAGAAGAACACCTGAGATTGGAAAAGTTAGGTAAAAACTTTTAAGTGTAAGTTTAATTACAACAGAGAAACAACTAATTCCTAAAATTAATTACCTAAATTATTGAAGAAAATAATGCAAAACCCAACCCAAATACAAAGAGTGGGGGTAAATCAAGATGTTCGATGGTGATAATGATGGGTATAGTGGGATGTTTCCATGGGTTTGTGTTTCTGATGGTTTACGAAGAAAGATTGAATCTGTTAGAGATGTTGGAGACGAATGAGAAGAAGATGAAGAGAAATGTTAGGGACAAAGGAAAATCAAATCGATGAAGAGAGAGTGCTAAGTTAATTGTTTTTCTACTGTCATGGATGCTATGATCAGGGGACGAAGGGGATGAAGAGATTCACTGCAAGTTAATTAGCATTTTCTGGGTTGTTTGTTTATTTGCTCTGTTTACGTTTCTGAAGGGGAGAGAGTGTAAGTTCAGGATTGCTAATTAACGGTTGAGATTGTCAAAGCTAAATACTTCATCAACGGTCTGTGTAATTTTAGTTTTAGATTAAGATTTAAATATTTATTTTTTCAATTTGCAACGGATAATCCGTTGCAAATTTAATGTTGTTTTTAGCAACGGATTTTCCGTTGCTAAAGTCTGTTGCTAATATTAAAAAATTAATAAATATACAATCCGTTGCAAATCCGTTACTGAATTTAGCAACGGAATTATCCGTTGCTAAAATCAGATGCTAATAGTCCCCTTTTTTAGTAGTGAGCTTTCTTCAATCCCTTGATGCTTTTGGTAAGTAAGAATATCAAACCATGTTTAGAGTTGCATCCAACAATTTAACTCTTGGGTGGAGATGGATTATATCATTATTTGACCAAGTATTGCTAAGTTTTTATTTTAGTAATGAATTAGAAAATAATATAAAATTATTATATTTAATAGCTTGATTATATAGTACATAATTATTGGATTTTATAACAAAGTATAGATTCCATCTATCAGATTTAAGTCAACCTATGAATGAGATGTTCTTCTAACACTTGTTAGCACTTAAATCTGAAATAATAGAGCAAATTGAAAAGTAATTCTCATTCAATAGTATGCATGCAGGCGAGACTCGAGACTTCTAGCCTTTCATATAGTATTGTAGAGTTGTATATGTGAAGTAGTTACATCATTCTTCATCTGAATCTACAAAACACAACGAAGATGGATTCAACTTATCTCTGGAGCTCTTTGTGTTACCTTTGGCTCTATCATTTTCTTCAGCTTAACCTTTGCTAACAATTGGATGGAACTATTTTTTCCACTTTTTCATCAACATGGATTCAACTTTCTCCTTATTTCTTTGTTTTTTTTTATCAATTCCTTTTTTGACACACTCCTTGTGCTACATCTCTCTTAGTCTCAAGCCAACCTGATGCACGCCATAAACGACAAAGATTTTAGAACAATGCAATTATATTATGCAACACGTACCCATAAAGAAAATATGTGTAAGCAAGAAAGGGAATTGCAGACATGCAAAGAAAGGACAAAATTACATGCAGAAAGTATTAACAAAAACTGAGCAGACCGAATTGCCACGTCCCAGATGCGAAACCCACAATCTTGCACATAAATACCAGCCCACTTAACCCTGCAATTCCACAACACCATAGAAGAACTACAATAAGCATGGGTTCTTGTTCTTTGTTATCTCTTACTCTTTGCTTTCTTGTTCTCTTCAATTGTTGCTTTGCACAAATAGAGCAAGTATCCTCACGACATGGCCAGCAACAGCAGGGGCAACGACGCTCTCAACGTAGCGAATGTCAAATTGATAGGATCAATGCCCTCGAGCCTGCTCGAAAGATCAGATCAGAGGCTGGTGTCACTGAGATTTGGGACGAGAATGATGACCAGTTTCAGTGCGCTGGAGTTGTAGTTATCCGTCATACCATTAACAACCGAGGCCTCTTGTTGCCTGCATACTCCAATACACCTAAGCTCATCTACGTAGAACAAGGCATGCATGCAATCAATTATTTCTACTTAATATGATAAAATTTCCCATCTACACTAAACTAATATTTCTTTTTGGTGTCAATGTAGGTAGGGGCATTCAGGGAGCTGTATTTCCTGGCTGTCCAGAGACGTTCCAATCATCAGGAAATTCTTCTCAAGATCGAAGAGAAAGCTCAGAAGACCAGCACCAGAAGGTTCGACAAGTAAGAGAGGGTGATGTAGTTGCCTTGCCTTCGGGAGTTGCTGATTGGTTTTATAACAATGGTGATTCACCTCTCGTTCTTGTTCAACTTCTCGACACAAGCAATCCTGCCAACCAGCTTGATCAGGATTTCAGGGTAAGAATCACAAAAATTCAAGCATGCGATGTCATAGAACAAGCAAACAAGGATTACTTCATAAGCAAACGTTAATTTTCCTTTTCAGGAATTTTTCCTGGCTGGAAACCCACGACAAGAATCACAAAGCCAAAGAAGCTCATACCAGAGAGGCCAATATGAAGGTCAACATGGACGCCAATATGATGACGAAAGTCGGAGAGAACAGCATGAAAGATCTCGCAATGTCTTCAGCGGTTTCAACGAGCGAATCCTCGCAGAAGCTTTCAACATTGACACCAAACTAGCAAGAAGGAT
The DNA here is from genome assembly GCF_000002775.5 of Populus trichocarpa. Lineage (NCBI taxonomy): Eukaryota > Viridiplantae > Streptophyta > Magnoliopsida > Malpighiales > Salicaceae > Populus > Populus trichocarpa. Next base: position 981,685 of record NC_037303.2, on the reverse strand, counting down.
GCAGAACGAAAATGATAACAGAGGAATCATTGTCCAAGCTCAGCATGAACTTCAGGTGATCAGTCCACGACAGAGTCAAGAGGAGGAAGAAAGACAACAAGAATCCCGAAGGAGCACACGTCGTCATCATGAGGACAACGGTGTGGAGGAAACTTTCTGCACGGCTAGGTTGAAGCTCAACATCAATGATCCAGAAGATGCTGATGTGTTTAATCCACGTGCCGGACGCCTCACTGCTGTCAACAGCCTCAATCTCCCCATCCTTCGACATGTCCAGCTTAGCGCTGAGAGAGGTGTCCTTTACGCAGTAAGAAAATCTATGTAACCTTCATTTATTTTAGTTTTTTCACATTACAGTACCTCTTCTTATTAAAAACAAATTCACAAATCAAATTTATGGGAACTTGTACTGTAGAATGCTTTGATGTCACCACATTGGAACATCAATGCCCACAGCATAATGTACATCACAGGAGGAAATGGAAGGATCCAGATTGTTGGAGACAATGGACAGGCAGTATTTGATGGACAAGTTCGGAAGGGTCAAGTAGTAACAGCACCACAAAACTTTGCAGTGGTGATGAAGGCTGGAAGCCAAGGGCTCGAGTGGGTATCATTCAAGACTAATGACAATGCACAAATCAGTCAATTGGCAGGACGAGTCTCTACCATCCGGGCCTTGCCTGACGAAGTGGTAGCAAACTCATTCCAGATCTCAAGGGAAGATGCCAGGAGGCTTAAGAACAACAGGGATGAAGTTAGTGTTCTTAGTGCATCCCGTCAATCAAAATATGAAAGGGATTAAGATTGCATCTATGCAATTGCAAAAGGCTTTATGTATGAATCACTACGGAGAAAGAAATAAGACTTAGCGGCATAAAATGTGGTCTGGTTTTGTTCCTTGTACTATGCTCGTATTATGCAGAAAATAAAATGTTCTCTGTTTTTTTAGTCGGTTCTGCTTTCGTTACTATGATTTTTCCTTTCCATTTGATTAAAATTAAAAGCTTTTCCATCTATGAGGTAAAGGAAAATAAATAAATAAATAAAATGTTAAATATATGCCCTTATGTAAAGAAAATATCTATGAAAAGACATTAACCTGATGTATATATTATTGATTTATATGCTTTTTTTTTGTTTACATCATGTACTTAAAAAAATACTTAACCTGATGAGTAAGATTCTCGCTCAATTTAACAAAGGTTAAAGTGGGTTAAAGTGGATCGAATGAAAAACTTGATCCAACTAGATTTTTTTTTTTTTAATCAAAATATAAGTAAATCCAACTAGATTTTATGATGATGAATACTTGATGATAGTATGAAATTATTATCCCTATTCTTACATTATGTCCAAAAGGACTATAATGAGATTATGTTGCATAACAATATTGCCTCTAGTAAATACTTGACAAAAAAACAACATAAAAAATTGAGAATGAGTTACCCCCGCACATGTAAGTTTTTTTTATTGGGCTTTGGCATCTGGGCTGAACATCACTTTGACCAAGTATTGCTAAGTTTTTATTTTGGTAATGAATTAGAAAATAATATAAAATTATTATATTTAATAGCTTGATTATATAGTAGATAATTATTGAATTTTATAACAAAGTATAGATTCCATCTATGAGATTTAAGTCAACCTTTGAATGAGATGTTCTTCTAACACTTGTTAGCACTTAAATCTGAAATAATAGAGCAAATTGAAAAGTAATTCTCATTCAATAGTATGCAGGCGAGACTCGAGACTTCTAGCCTTTCATATAGTATTGCAGAGTTGTATATGTGAAGTAGTTACATCATTCTTCATCTGAATCTACAAAACTCAACGAGGGTTATAAATTCTTTCTTCCTTTATCTCTGGAGCTCTTAATTTGTGTTACCTTTGGCTATATCATTTTCTTCAGCTTAACCTTTGCTAACCGTTGGATTTACTTGGTGAAGAAAAATATGAAGAGGGATGGAACTATTTTTTTCCCTTTTTCATGAACATGGATTCAACTTTCTCCTTATTTCTTTGTTTGTTTTTTTTTTTCAATTCCTTTTTTGACACACTCCTTGTGCTATAATGGTGACTGAAGTGTAGATTGATCAATCGCCACACTTCTTTTAGAAAAGGATATTACATGTAAAAATCCCCTTTCTCTAGCTTGTCCAATGGGGGAAAAGGCATGCAATGACTTCCTATCTACTTTGGAAGTTAATTAATGCCCTTGAAGGCAGCAGCCACTAGTGCTAGCATGGAAAGCAAGAACATAAATGTTAAACTAAAGATGGGCCCTTAGTTTCCACTGGCACTACTTGTTTCATCTCTGAGCGTTCTTTGTCAACTTCAGCTTTTAAACACTTCGCATCATTCGTTTTCTCTTCTTTGCTTTTTCCCCATAAAACACTATAAAGACCTGCGACCAACATGAGCCCACCCAAAACACTACAGCACAAGAAGTGGACAAAAGAAATTAAACAATGAAATAGTGATCATTAAATTTATAAAATTAGTGTAACCCAACTCATTTTATACCTTTATAGCCCAAAATAAATAATTATTTTTCTTGAAAAATTAATGATATGGGTAAGCACGCATATAAATACAGGTATCCCCCACCTATATATACACCAATTCTCAATTAGATTCTCAAGCTATTTGTTTCCTCAATTGGGACCTTAATTTATTAGAAAATCTCAATTTATTTCCTCATCTAAAAAAAGTAATTTTTTTAATAGAAATCATCAAGTTCTCTTCAAGAAAATTTCTTTTGAATGCATAAATTTTAAAATCTAGACTAAATGAAAATGTTATATTGATAGATATAGACGAGAGTACCCAATTGAGAATTTTCAATATATCGAGTATCTGATTGAGAAACAAAATTCATATGGAAATCCAATTGAGAATTAGTGTATAACTTGAAAGACTTGTATAAGGTTTGAACAAAGAATTAAAGTACCTTCCCAAAGTGATGATCTCGCATAGTAGAATAGCAGAAAAGAACATTGTAAAGACCAAAGTGACTGGTGTAGACATGGCCAAAAACACTGGCCCTTTCTTCTCTATAATCCATGCTTGCAAGTAGAATGTAACACCAGTCACCACAATTCCCTATCACAAATTGAAATTATCTGAATTAATATATAGGCATTTTCTACAACATGTTTGGATAATGATATTTGATCTCAAAAATATTTTTTCTAAATGGCTAAACAATAACATAGAGATCACCAATCAAGAATTTAAACTTCTTGATCATTGTGTTTCAGCCTAGTGGGTTGATTTGGGATTTGAACGGATTTGGGTTGGACTAGATTTTATAAAAAATAAAAAAAAATTGATAAAATAAAAAATTTAGGTTAATCAGTAACCTGATTAATTCAATTAAAATTTGTTGATTTGAAAAAAAAAATTATTGTTTTAATTTTAAAAAAATTAATTCAAATTAATCTAAATTAACTTACTTAACTCATAACCTAAGCATTTACCTGAGTTAATATGTAAATTATATTTAATAACTATGCCGTAATAACAACGAATTAATGGTTCATAATATTACAGAAAATATGAAAAGTCATTTTGGCAACTAAATTAATATTGAGAGGCAAAGAAGTATAAAGAATAGAAAAGAGAACTTACACAGTAAGCCACAGCAAGAAGTCTAACATTCCAGCCCAGCTCCCACTCACGAGGATCTCTTTCAAAGCCAATGGCAATGGCAAATAATTGAATTGTGCTTAGAAAGCACTGAAGAGTTATGAATAGAAGCTTTGATGGGTAATCTTTCAGAACCCGTCCCTGTCTCAAAACAGTAGCAAATTAGGTCATCATTACTAAAACCTCATACATGTTAGAGTATTCTAAAATAATTTCTGAAAGTTCAAGAACATAGATAAACAGAAATTCAAAAGTTGGATTGGTAGCGTTTGGGAACGCGGTTCAACCCGTGTTTCTAAAAAATTTGAATTTTTTTTTTTTTGCTAAAATTTAATATGGTTTGTATGTTTTGGATTGTTTTGATGTGCTGATGTCAAAAATAATTTTTAAAAAATGAAAAAACATCATTGGCATGTATTTTGACATGAAAAGTTATTTGAAAAGCACTCGCAACCACATTGCCAAACACGAAAAGTTATTTGAAAAACATGTTCATGTGCTTTTCATAATAAATGCAGGGCATTTAAAAATATTTTTTAATTAAAATAGTATTTTTAAAAATTTTGTTATTTTTAATATTAAAATTATTAAAAAAAACACTTTGAAAAAACATGTTAAACAACAAAAACAAATACCCCTTTAATAACAAAGGGTTAAATCATAAGAACTGAAGGAGAACATTGTAGAATTTACAAGGGTTAGAATATAGTTTATTCAATTATAGAATCATAGACACATAGAAGTGGCTAGACTAGATAGAGCTACCTGCAACACGAGCCATAAGCCCCATAAGATGTTGGACACGAACAAGAGGAAGCAACCCTTTATCCTGGTTTGGCTAGAAGGAACATGACTTACAATTCCATGGCTGTTATGGCTCTCAAAGAGGTGATGAAGACACAGAAGATTAAAGTGGGGACCCTTGTATAAGGCAAGGGTTATTGCACCAGCAATACATGCTATTATCCCAACAATCTTCGCAATCCCTGAGACTGACCTCAATTTCAACACCTCCATTCTATAATCAAAATTTCATAGTTAAGTTTAATCCAAAGAAACTTTAATTTTAATCACAAACAAAACGTTTCAATTAATTTACAAATATATAAAATCGTAATTTATATTTTTTGTTAATTCTAAACTATAGTGTGTGTGTGTGTGTGTGTTAATTAATGTATAAGGTTCCTTAGTCCATCCACGCTATATACAGTACGTTACCAAGGTCACCATAATTAATTAAGTGTTAGCCTGTTAATCAGGTGTTCATTGTCAATGCCATGAAAATGAATGATTCTTAAGAGATTACTTGAGTTTTAAAGGGAGGGAAAATGAGTACTAAAGCTATTTTTATTGGTGGACTATAGTATAAATATCCTAGATTTAAAATGGATAAAAGCAAAGTTAACGAGAATAGCTGGTGATTAACATATTAATGAAGATGAATTTTGATAATTAATTGATATCATAAAAAAAAATAAAGAAACACTTTAAGATTTTGAATCAAATTTAAGAAACATTTGAATCAAATCACTTTATTAATTATCGTTCAAATCAGTAATTTATCAGCAAACATTTGAATCAGATTCCACTGTATATATTCGTATGAAAAAGTGCTTATAATATCCATTAGTTTAATGAGTATATTGTACTAATTATTAGCCATTATTTATTTAATATATGTTCTAAGGTATTCCTACAGAATTTATACCCATCAAGTTTAGTGGTAGGGATAAATTCGAATAAAACATAGCAAAGAACTCGAACCAAATTGGGATCAAATTGGGATCGATGATGTCATTGCTCATTTTAGATGCATGAAAAGCAATGATGCATGTGACTAGTCTAATAATTGTTCGAGGAAGCACTAGGAGATCATAAATCTTCCAAACACAAGAAAAATTCTATGTTATTAAGTAGGTATCTATGTGTGAAAATATATTCAATTTTAGTAGTTGTATTTGAAAAAAAAAATTAATATTGTGTCACGCTACAGCTGTGAACATCAAAGGTGAGACACAAAACCTAGAGCCTCACCCTTCTTGCTTTTGCAATAATATCTCTAAACTACAAATACTTTAGTGTTGAACATCAACTTGCTTGTACTTAATAATTGGAGTTTGCCACTTACCTAAGTAGAAGTGCCAAGAAGAAAGTGACGACAGGAAGGCAGTTTGAAATTGCAGCAGCCAAAGTTGCAGATGCATAGACGATGCCAATACCAAATATATCCAAGCACAAACTAATCCTAAAATGGAAACCACAAAATTAAAGAACATTCTCGAACTCTGTAGAGACTAATTAGTTGATCATAAACACTCAGAATGAATATATTTTTTCTTAATTCTTTAGCCGGAAGAAAGTAAAGATCATGCACGTGCTCATGCTACATAGCATGAAGACAATACATGTATCCTGGAGAAGGAAGAAAGTAGTTGTAAATTGAATTTGAATACATACCCAAATAGAGAGAGGAAGAAAATTTTGCAGAAGGTCACGAACGATAGGGTTGGTCTATTTTTCCTATAGAATTCAAGATAAAAGTAAGGGTCAGCTTAATTTCAACATTATGGTTAACTAATAAAGATCAAGAATTAGTTCATACAGGAGGGAAAAAAAATGATAAACAGCATGAGAATTGAATTGAATTATACCATTCGAAATAGAAAGCAAAAGGGGCTAAGAAAAGAGTTGCTGCTGCCTGTCTATAGAAGACAAACACATAGTTGTTCATACCACCATTGAAAGCAGCCTTGGATAGCATGAACATACCACCATAGATTGATTGCACTAAAAGCACAGCCAAATAGGGCTTCTTTTCACCCATTACTCAAATAAGATAGGTATATATGAGAACTACTAGTTTTTTTTCTAAGATTATGGTAGCTAGAACTTCAGTAATGTTTAAAGCTAGAAACAATAAATATATGGTGAAAGCTAGCTTACATGTTTGGTTATGATCATCAAGGTTTATATAAGTTCAACATTCAAAGGGCAATGATGAGAATATCCAATGAAAACTACTGGCCTCTTCTATTGGGATGTGTGTGGCCAAGATTGGAGGCTACTTTACTCCTATAATAAGGGACCACCAAAAGGTTTTCTTATAATGGTGTCTCTATTCACGACTCATGCAGTGATTGATTTTTCATTTGCAACCCTTTTTCCATGAGAGGGACTTTGGTGGTATATACAACTATCATATTTAGTTTCTTATCATGTGAGAATATACGTTCCCAAAATGGAATTCTAATCCACACTGCATTTGTATTTTTTTTTCCAAGAGGTAAGGACTTCTCCTTTGTTTTGTTTTCACAGAAAATAAAAAAATACAAAAGTTTTTGCAAATTTTGTTTTTATTTTCAAATTTTTAGAAATAAAAATAGAAAACCTATTTTTTTATTTCATATATATATATAAAAAAACAGCAACCACCACCATTAATATTGGATTTAAGGATTAGGTTTTAATACCGAAAGAGTTAGTGAGTTTTAAATTTGAGGGACCATTATGATGGTAATAATATAATGAAGAACATAAACAAAGAAAAAACAGCAAACAGAACCTGAGGCATGTACAGATATTGTCCTTAAAGATATTTCCTCCATGTAATGTTATCCCTCGTGATTCAACATGTTCTTCCTCCAAAACAAGGGATGCATAAACAACAAGATAAAAATCATAAGGAAAAACCCAACAAGGTTTAAAATGTGCAAGAAAAGTGCATGGTATATATAAACTGTTAGTTTGTAACAGTTAAGGAGAAAAATAAATCAGGGAATTAAAGAGGTGTAACTGTTATAAAAGTTTTTAAAGTAAAAGAGTTATTAGAAAAATGTAGTTGTTATTGTCGTTAGGGCGATGTCAGGGCTAGCGCACTTTAAGATGTGAGCCTTTTGAGAAGTATATTGTTGGGAAATGAAATAGTATTGAGTTTAATCATAAAATTATGATTAAGTTTCAAAAGTCGCCACCTAGCATTAAGGTTACTAGGAAACCCATGGTCTGCGAGAATATGAGTAAGGGATTGATTATGCAAGAGGAAGACGCATCACTCCCAGTGCACCCCTACTTAAGGTAAGTTGCATTGTTATTTGATTGTTTTTCTAAGTCAAGTTTCTATATGTTGGTTTTCTTCTAAGGTCTAAGACAGATCTTCATTCGTGAGAGAGTCTTTACCTTATTAGGTGAAATCATAGTCATTCTAAAGTAAAAATTTTAGTATCGTATTTATTTTTCACTTTGTATCTTTAATACCTAAGGGTGTACTCTATTGTATAGTTTTACATTCCTAAATATTAAAGTCTACATCTAAACTCTAATATAAAATGAACAAAATGTTTGGTAAAGGGTTTTTGACATTTTGGCTAAAACCTAACGAATAATCATAAATTGTTTACGATTTTTTTTTTTTTTTTGCTTTTATTAAAACATGAAAACGATGCAATTTTTTTGTTTTTTTATGAAAACATGCTTGGAAAATTTTTTAGGATTTGACTGTATGAAAAGAAAATAAAATATTTTTATTAAATATATGGGCTTGGCCCGACTCGGCAAACAGGGTCGGACCCAGTCGGATTGGGCTAACCAGAGGCTTAACAGATCTGGGCTCCTCTTTTTTCTTTTCTTTTTCTTGTTTTATGCTGGACCTGGCCTAGCTTTTTGGGCTAGGCTGAAACAGGTTCAACTCGAGGCCCATGTGGTCGCTGGCCCAGCCCAGCGACCTCGTGAATTATAATTCACGCTATATGCAGAAAGAATTATCGTTCTGCAAGTAGTGACTCTACCATAGGTAATGGATGAAGAGAAGAGAGGGAAATGAAAATTACTTGACGTTAGGGTGGTGCAGCTAGTGGCCTACCTAAGAGGCTGCCATAAGGCTAGTGGAGAGAACGACGACTGGCATCAGTTGCTAGATGAGGAAAAATATGAAATTTGTAGAGAAGAAAGAGAACTTTGTGGTGGCTCCTTCTGACATAAGGTTACCTTCTTTCTTAGTCAAAATATGTTGTAGATATTCTTGAGCGGCCTAAACTTACTGATAATAAAACTATAGATACTCTCATTGAGGTTAAAGCAATTAACGTATTCTTCTTCTGATGGTTTATCTTTGTCGGATCCTACTTTATACCGTACTATTGTTGGGAGCTTGGTATATCTCATTATTTATCGCCTAGATATTATATATGTTGTTAATGTTGTTAGTCATTTTGTTGCTTCTCCTACTAGCTACCATTCATTGGGTAATTGTTCTTCATATTTTGTAATATCTTTGGGGTATAGTTTTTCAGAATCTTTTACCTCCATCCATCTCTTCTCTGGAGCTACGTGCATACTGTCATGCTAATTATGATCCTACAGATCGCAAACTTATTACTGGTTTCTGTATCTTTTTAATTGATTCTCTTATTTCCTAGAAGAATAAGAAATAATCTATTATTTTTCAATTTTCAACCGAAGTAGAATATCGTGCTATGACATCTGCTACCAAAGAGATTGTTTGGTTACGTTAGTTACTTGCAGATATGAAAATCTCCCTTTTCTCATCCTAATCTTATGTATTGTGACAACCAGAGTTCTATTAAGATTGCTCACAACTCGGTTTTTCATTAATGGAGTAAGCACATTGAGATCAATTTTTATCTTACTCATCATCTTCTCAAGCATGACACCATTACTTTGCCTTTTGTTTATTCTTCTTTGCAGATTACAAAATTCTTTATCAAGTCGCATTCTATTTCTTGTTTTCGTTTTCTAGTTGGCAAATTATCAATGCTTGTAGTTGCCACATCGTGAGTTTGAGGGGAAATATTAAGAAATGTATTTTTTTTTTTATTTATTAAGAGTAGAATATTATTTTTATTTCAACTTATATATAATCTCTTTGTATGTAGGTTAACATAATTTTTCTTAAGAATAAAGTGATTATGCAATATCAAATATGAAACCCTAGCCTCATTCTTTTTTATTTTTATATTTTTCTTTGTATAATTTGAATTGATTAACATAATGTACATCAAGCTACATTATTTGTATATGTAGTGCTCTAGTAGCTTTTCTTGGTTCGGTATATCTGCATATCCATAAATTCTGTAGATTCGTTTTTGTTTTGTTTTTTCCTCTCTTTTTTTAGTGTTTTAATGAAAATTATTGCCCATGAAAAAATGCGTAGACCATACATTAGAATTTAATAAGTAAGATTTCATTGAGGTGAAGGTTCCGCTTTACTTGATATGGATATGCATATATTTTGTGGTACGTGATTGATAAAGTAAAGGTTAACATTCCTGGTTCTCATTTTACATCCGTTTATTTATTTGCATACGTTTACTTTTTCAAAAGCATGATAATTATTATTTTTAATTATGTAATGGCCAGCAAAAATTACATAAAGAGCTTTTCAGTGTTACTCAAAGAATAAAGAATTCGATGATGCCTAGCTATTTCAAAGGCTTCAAGAACAAGAAACATCCTTCTATTAATTTAATCGATTATAACCATCCAATTTCAACCATTCTCATAAAATATGGCAAATTTTTAGATACCCATATCCCTATATATATATATATATATATATATATATATATATATATATATATATATATATATATATATATATAGTTTAATAATTTTGTCACCTTGAATTTTACGGTTTAAAAGAGAGCATTTGGTTTCTAGATAGTTGAGAATTGAGTTAAATGTGTAGTTTTCATAGAAAAATTTCAAATTTCTAACATTATTTTGATTTTTTTAGAAACTGGTAGAACACGTTAAGGATCCAATAGCTACTTTAAAATGATAGAGGTGATGAACTAGTGCATTCTTTTTTTTTTTTTTGATTAACGTGGGTGTTCGGGTCAGCTTGCGCGCACCTCGACTAATCTTACATGCCCTAAAGTTAACGACCATGAAAGCCTCCAGTGACCATCATATTAGCAATTACAGGGCTTAAATTTGAGACCATAAAATATCTGCATATGCATATAGGTGAAAAATCATATATCATCCCTTTTCTTTATAATTAGATCAAATCAAGTCATGAACTTTAAATTAGGTTAAAATCGATCCTATTATTCTTTATTATGAGAAAATTAAGATTGCACAAGAAATTCTATATTACAAAAAAGAGAGAGACAAAAAAAAACCAGAGTAAAAATTATTAAAAAAAAATTAAATTCTTGAACTTTGATATGAATATTCAAAGTTTTTTTTGTTTTTCTTTCATCTTTGTATACATTTCTTTCTTCATCAGAAAATATATTTAGAATAATTAACTATTGATAATATATAATAGTTCCGGTGAAGTACTGTTAAAATTTCTCGAGATCTAATATACCCTGTCACATCACAATATACGACAATTACTTATCCGTTTAATTAGTAAATAATTGGATGAAAGGGACTTGAACCAACTTTAATTGAAAGTAAAATAGTTGATTTTGTCTAATTTAAAGCAAAGGGTAATTTAAGATAAAGAAACCAGAAGGTGACACCGAAGGCTCATATACATTTAATTAAATAAATGTGGCATCTACTTGATGACACCAACTATGAGATTCAGCAACTTCAAGATAACTTCTGTTTTCTTTCCTTCTCATTGGAAGAGGAAAGAGGCTGAAATTTTTATAAGCTGATAGGTTTTTCCAAAGCAAATTAATTTTATTCTTCCACTTAAGTTCATGCAGCATTCAGAATCATGTTTAATTTTCTCCTTCGATCTTCTTGTTTTTTTTTTTATTAACGTGGATGTCCGGGTTAATTTGCGCGTACCTCGACTAATCTCAGAGTCCTGAAATTAACAACCATATAAGCCTTCAGCCTTGAGGTTCATGAAACTTGAAATAGTGATCTTTAGAAAACAAATTTAGAACTTGATCAATTGAGCTACACCTCCTCAAAGTTTTGTTCTTTTCTTTTCTTTTCTTTTCCTTTGAGGTGTCAACTGTTTCAATTCACTGAATTACCAATTCAGGTTAATGACTAGGCTGGGTTAATAGAAAAACAAAGACTTAAAAAAACTGATATTGTTTCAGTTTTTTTTTTTTAAAAAAAAATCTAAATTGACTTGTATTGACTTAATTCACCCGTGACTCTCGAGCTTTAAGCAAGATTAGCCACATAATACATCTTCTTGTTAAAGCGAGAGCCTCTAGTGGTAAAACGATATGCATATGGTCTGCCATGAATCTTCTTTGAAATGTCAAAACAGTATAATCACGTTTTGGTCGATATATCTTCGTCAAGAGACCATGAAATTGACCTGTGTCTATATATATGTCTATGCATGCAAGTATCATCGTGATTTAGCACATGCTAAATCAAGATATGGCATCATTTTCTCGTCCAAAGGACTGGTACCTACGGTTCCAAATCTAGTTTGAACGCCGTCAACATAATATATATGGTCATTATAAAATATCAAGTGAATGAGTTTTGTTCTTGATAAATGGAGCTAGTACTATATATTTTCTTGAAAGAATTCTTTTGAAAGAGAAAATTGATTAATTAATTTCAAGGTATCGGAATGAATTCTGTATGAAAGAGTCACAAAAACAACAAATCAAATTGTCCTGCAATTCTTAATTTATTCTCTTACAATGGAGCATATATCCACTGATAAATTTGCAGCACGTCAAACATATGAAACAATAGTGTAGCTAGCATATATTCCTGTTGTAGCCATGCATGATAGGAAGAATAATAATGGGTTTAATAATGAGAAGTATAATTTAACTGTTCAGATATTAAGTTTACTTTTTAAAGATTATCAATTCAAGTTTCACAAACGTTAATTTCAGGATTTGTGGATTAGTCAAGGTACACGCAAGCTGATCCGAACATCCACGATAATAATAATAATTAAAAAAAAAAAAACTAATGGTGGGCTTTCTTTAATTTTGATGTATACAAAGAAAAGTCAGATGAAATTTGTGGCTGAATCCTGAATTAGCCCTTCCTCGCATCAAATTATGACATGTTTTTTAACTTGGAAAAGAGGAAAAGACTTCGATTAAGGCAGTCTACCAAAAAAGAAGTCATTGGTAAATTTCACCATCACAAAGTGACAGCCTATCATGCGTAACATAAATGTGACAATCCCTTCAACTAGCTACCTACCTACCTACCTACCTAGTCCTTTATTAAAGCTATGCTGTTTTAATCATTCATGATTCCCTTAATTTTTCTACAATGCCTTAATTGTTGATTACGAAATGCCTTCTGAAGTAATTGAAAACATGTGACTTTTTTTTTTTTTAGTTCAATGGAGATGTTCGGGCCAACTTGTATATACCTTGACTAATTTTACGGGTCCTGAAATTAATGACTATGTAAGTCTCCAGTGACCATCATATGAGCAACCACAAGGCTTGAACCTGAAATCACAAAAAAAACAAACCTTTTGGTCTCAAATTCTTATCACTGGATCACCATCTAGATGCTTGAAAACATGTGACTTTGATCCTCCCACAACTTGAGAGTTGAAATTTGTCGGTTGAAATATGAACAAATACAAAAAATTTCTACCATCGATTACAAATTATTATTATTAAATTCCATAGATGGCCCCTATGGCATGGAGAACTTAGCTATCTATGTTACTGATTTAAGATTGCAAGTTAAAAAATTTAAAAGGTAAGTATATATGTTGATTAAAGAGGTTTTTTTAATCTTAATTTTTTAGTTTGAATCTTAGAGTTTGCATTTAAGAGAATGAACAAAGTTCATATGAAAAAAAAAAAAACCTTAATCCTTATTAAACACAAATTAATTTGAAAATAATCGTGAACATTTAAAACAAAATGAATGAGAGTAAGAAGTTATTGGAATGCTTTAATTTCAGGATTATGGATTAAAAGTAATATATATATATATAAATAAAGGAAACTTTATTTTTTGTGTATTTTTTCATAATTAAAAAAAATATTATATGATCGATGGTGTTAAAAAAATTAATTTATTTTAAAAATTTAAATTATTAGACGAAATCCAATTAATATTTTATAAGTCTCTCTAATGAGATTATTTTGATAATTAAAATTTTAATATTATTTTAAAAAAGTAATTCAAATCAAAAACTTAAAATGAAATATTTTTTATTGCTTTGCATGAAAAGAATTAAAAACTAAAAAAACAATCGTAAAAAACTTCCAAGCCGTATGACCTCATTCAATCATCGCTTAGCCGAACAAGACTTGTGAAGTTTTTTTAGAGTCAACCTCATTGGATGTTATGGAAAAATTTGCATGTTGCTAAAAATGTCACATCTACTTTATTAAGGAAGAAAAAAAAACTGATGAATGCGCAAGGTAATATCTTTGAAATTTTTTATTTATTTGACTAAAAAAACATTTATAAAAAAATATTTGCCTAAGATAATATACTTACATATCTTGTAAAAAAAACAAAATGCTTACGTACATGAAATTGTTTATGATGAAAAAGCAATATTAAACTTAGGAATTGAAAATTGAGTTTGATATGATGAAATTGCATGAAATTAAAAGTTTGAAGGTAATTATAAATGCAATTAAAAGTAATTGGAACAATAAGGGTTTAATTAAAAATTTTCATTCCTAAATAAAAAATCCTAAACCACGTGTCGTTCAAACTTAAAGAAGAGAAAGTGAGTGACATGTCGTTTGACTGACCGACCTCTGTTTTTTATAGTTTTGATTGATCGAACTGGCAATTTCAAATGCATGAACTGGGAACCTAGTCAACCTTGACAGAGCAACTTTCATGCAAAAACCAACATATTTTTCGTATCACACACAAAGCTTTTTTAATAAGTTCTTATCAAGGGTTTATAATACTTTTTTCAAAATCAAGAGGTCAGAAATGGATTCAAAACCTTTTAAACCCTAATAAAACCTTATAAATACCCCCAAGCTTAGAGAAAAATGAAAAAAAAAAGTATATTTTTTTTTATCAAAAAGTAGATTTTTAGTGACCTGTTTTTATTTTTTTGTTTTATATTTACATTTATAAGCCATTATATATATATATATATATATATATATATATATATATATATATATATATAAACATAACGTGTGTGTTTCAAATTGGATATGGTTTGGATTTCAACAGAAATCACAAATATCTTTTTTAATTTTATCAAAACACTAATAAAAAAAATTGTCTAAAAAAGCTATTTAAAAAAAAATTGACCAAATGATATCCATCGAATTCAGATATAAATCATAAACATGTGAAAAATCAAGTAGCACTTGTCAAAATTCAAATTATTCAAACCAAGAATTCATCATCAGATTTCGTCATTAGGCTTTGGAGGATGAATTTCTCAACATTTGGCCCAAATTACAAAACAATATAAATAAATAAATAAACAAACAAATCTAGAAAATGATGTGATCAACAAACCCTAAACCCAAATAGGCCTATAAATTTCCAAACTAAACAAATGGAAACTCAATCCAAATAGGCCCAACATTTTGTCCAAATTTCATCCAGCCCATACATCCAATCCAACAGCACCAGCTCACGTGCAACGTGCAAAGCACATAAGTTATGGTTTTAAAAGGGGTTTAACACGTCTCATCTCTCTCCTCCTCCTCCTGTCTGCCAGTGTTTCCCTTCTTACAAGCCTTAAAACCCCCACTACTCCCATGAAATGAATCAGGCCCCACTTCAAATCTTTCTCAAAACCCTAAAAAAACCCTAAATCATGATCATACCAAAGCCCTTTTCTTCAAAAACCCTCCTTTCACTCAGTACAAAACCCCCCTCTTCTTCACAATTTTTATATTCTATTTTCATCTCTCACTTCTCAACGTCATCACTAACACCTCGCCACTCTCACTCTCATTTTCATTCGGAATCGAAAAGTGTTAGGGTTTCAGTGTGGTGGGATTTTGAGAATTGCCATTTGCCAAGTGGGGTTAATGTCTATAGAGTTTCTCAAGCTATTACTGCAGCTGTTAGGGGTAATGGGATTAAAGGGCCTATTCAAATTACAGCTTTTGGTGATGTTTTGCAACTTTCAAGAGCTAATCAGGAAGCACTTTCTTCAACTGGGATCAACTTGGCTCACATTCCTAATGGTAGGTTTTTTTTTCCATTTTGAATCCATTTTACAATTAAATTTTCTGGCATTTGTGTATTCTTTTTATACTTAATGCTAGTTTCTTGTTGGGGTATGTGAAAAGAATTGGAATTGTGTGTTGTTTAAGTTGGTGAATCAATGGATATGATAATGTATATTTGTGTTTGGTGAAATTGATTGTGAATATTTTTGTTTGATTCTGGCCCCTTTTTTTATATTAAAGCTTCAAGCTTTTTGTGAATTTTTGTTGATTGGATTCTTTTTTCTAATTTTGGAAGGGTTTATCTAGTAATGAAGTGAAAATAATTGGATTTGATCGTTAAAGTATTGCCTGTATGTGTTTGATGAAAGGACAGTATGTCATATGGATTAAAAGGAAAAAAAAAACTGATTGGTATTGTATTGCTGAATGTGAAAATGGGATGAATTTCTGCATATAATAGGAAAGAAAAGTGCTAAATGGTTTGTTGTCGCTGAAAAGTTAATATCTTTTGTGTTTAGAAAATTACAGGTTTATTAGAATTGTTTTGAGTAGCTGAGAGTGTAGAATTATATGTTTTGGGAGCCAGTAGGATGGTTTGATCTTCACAGAAAATACTTTCATGTCTTAAATGAACTCTCGTGCTCTAATGGCTCTCATGCCTTTGCAAAATTTCTGGTCATGCAGGTGGAAAGAACAGTGCTGACAGGTCTCTTCTCATTGATCTTATGTGTTGGGTTTCCCAAAATCCACCACCTGCCCATCTTTTTCTGATTTCTGGTGATAGGGACTTTGCAAATGTTCTACACCGGTTGAGGATGAACAACTACAATATATTGCTTGCTACTAAAGATACTGCCCCAAGTGTTCTCTGCAGTGCTGCAAGCATCATGTGGCTGTGGAATTCTTTGGTCAAAGGGGAAAACCTATCTGGAAGGCATTTTAACCAACCCCCTGATGGTCCCTATGCCTCTTGGTATGGCTATTATAAGGGTCCTCTGGAAGACCCCTTCGCTGTTGTTGAGCAACCAATATGCTCAAAGGTCGAGGACATGCCTGAGGCTAGTTCAGAGCCTGCAGTCCGTCCAATTCCAAAAGCAGTTATGAAGAAAATTTGTCACATTTTGAGTTCATGTCCTAAAGGAATGTCAATTACTGACCTTCGAATAGAGTTGATGAAAAGTAAGGTGTCTGTCGATAAAGACTTGTATGGGTATAAAAAGTTCTCCCGCTTCCTTTTATCCATGCCACATATATTGAAGCTCAAGGACAATGGTGATGGTCAGTTTAATGTACGTGGTGTCACTGTAAAAGTTCCCGAACCATTTCAGCCCGGTCTATGCAAGTCTACACCTACTGCTATTGACAATGGAAATCAACCCATTACCAGGTCTTCAAAGTCAAATAGTGAGGAAATTTCTGTTTCTGGACCTGTGGATGGGAAGTTGTCGTTGCCTTCATCTCCTAAACTAAATTTGGAAGCACCGCCAACAAAAGTGCAACAACCCTCTTCTCTTAATGAGAATGCTGTCAAAATGCATATTCAACAACTTCCAAAACAAATGAAACAGCTCCAACAGGCCCAGCCTCCAAAACAAATTGAACAGCCCCCTGCGGTTGCTGAAAAGGTTGAAATGGTTAATGCCAAGGTAATCAAGGATCATCTGCCTGCTGTGAAAGAACCAGTTTCTGCATCTGAAATGGGTTTTTTTAGGAAATTCTGGAGAAGATTGTTTGGTGGCAAGGATGATGATTCAATGTTGGAAAGTGATAATGCTCTAGTGGAATCTCCTGGTGATAGCATGGTGAAGAAAAATGAGTACACTTTGGAAGAATGTGATCCTTCTGGTGAGAGCCCTCAAGAGAAAGTTGAGAAGAAAATTGTAAAAACTCCAACTCAGGGTGATGATTTAGTGCATCCCATTGTGGAACCAACTTCGGAGAATAAAACTGCTATACGTTCTGAACTACATGGTGAAATGCCAAAAAAAAGTCCAGGTTTATTTAAGCGGATTTTGAATTGGTGTAAATTGCAGGGGAATAGTTCAGATACATCAAGTGATCAACCCACCGAAATACCTGAGCAGATAAACAGTCATGCAGGAAAAACTGAGGTTTTTTCTGAGCATTCTTTTTGGAGAGAGATGAAATCTTTTATTGACACGAAGAAGGGATCCCTCCTTATCTCACAATCAAGGACCAGGTTTATGAATTTTACTTGCTTTATTGTTCTTTTTCTACGGTTCTGGTGATAGTTGCTAGGCAGCTACTTTACTTCTTTTGTTATCCAGTGGTTCAATTTCTTTCTTTTGAAATTTATTTCTTCACCAAAGTGAGGAGGTTAGAATATAAAACTAAAAAACGGGATACTGAATATAAAAGAGTTATTGTACCCATACAGTGAGAACCTGAGAGGCATCAGGAATTGCATCACATTCATTTTATTATGATTTTTCTATTCGACCAACAAAACTTCCCAGCTCATTAGGACTCAGAAAACTGGCTAGGTTATGTCTTAAAATCTTTCTTTGTTTTCCTCAGTTCCTGATACTTTTTATATGTAATGAAATCCTTAAACTGGCAAGTCTTTTCTTTCAATGTTCTAGAAGGATTAATTTTTAGAGGGTAATGAAGATATTTTAATCTTAATGTGTACATAACCTTTAAGGTTAAATTACAATAACTCACGGTACTGAGACCACCCAAAATTTTGAAGATATTGCATAGACCCTCTTTTTTATCCAAATTTCCCTTGGTGTTTTTAAAATTTCCTTGCTATTAAAGGGGATGGTTTTTAAAATACCAGGGACATTCTGGGTACAAAAAGGGAATCATTCATTGTAATATTTGTTTAATGTGGAAAGGTTTTTTTGTCGAATCATCAAACTTTTGTGTGGTCCGTGTAATTTCGCAACACTTGAGGGGTTATTATAATTTACCATAAACTTGAAAGGAAAAAATGCAAAAATTGCAACTTTTGGTTTGGTGCTTTTGTTCCGAGCAAGAAGGTTATTTTGCAAGAATTCCAGTATCATGCACTTCCTTTATCTTGCAAATGTTAGTGGGTTTCTAAGGTGGCATCTATGTGGCTAATATGCCATGTCATAGCCACATAAGAGACACACCAACACCACTTTAGCTTCTTCAGTATCACGTGTTTAAAACCTTCTGCATTGAGTTGAAAAGCATTGAAAGACATGGCGCAAATTATTATTTTTTTGCTCATTTTTTTTTTTTTTTATATCAGTTATCGGCAAGTTCAAACAGTTGTATCTAACCTAAATAATGAACAATGGCAAATAATATTTTCTGTGTTCACTATTCACTTTTGTAGTTATTATTGGAAATATATTTATTCCATTTGTAATTGTTACCATAAGTTTTAATAGTAAGCTTCAATGATGAAGAATTGAGTTAGCTCTTTTTCATATGTTGCATATTTTATTTGAGAAAAGTTAATCATACTTTGATTGTAGACTAAACTCTAAGGAAATTGGAGCGACAAGTTCCAAAATGGTCACCAAATGAGAAAATTCCAAACAACAAGATGCCATTCTGCATTTTCCCTGTAATTTATCATTTTGGCCTTTTATTTGGCAACTTCGATTTTGATTCTTTCAACTCTAGTGAACTTGGTATAGTTGATATTAGCATCAATTTTGATGTCTAGAACATGAGAAAAGAAGAAGAAAAACAGAGGTTGCAGTCAGTATCATATGTTAATGCTCCTCTATCTGTGATTTGTCAGGGAACAGATAGCACGAAATCTGCTGAAGGAAGGACCTTTGGTTCTTAGATCTCACAATGAAAGCGATGTCCTTCAACTGGTGGACATGATAATATCAGAGAAGAAATGGGTGGAAGAATTTCCATCTGAAGCTTTCCCTTTCAAGCTCACTCGGTTTGCTGCACAGAGTACGGTGGGTGATTCTCCTGCTTCAAATGGACTGAGTTCTATGTTTTTGAGCTCCCTATCACAGTCTAACTTGCAGAGACAGCCAGGACATGAAGGGGATAAAAAGATTCAGAACATTTCTCACACTGGAGTGTCCTCACCTGTCTCTGATGCAAAGCCTTCTGCAAGGTCTAGAAGTGAGATATTAGGTGACTGTCAAAAGCTTGTGAAAGAGACATTGAAGGAATTTCCAGGAGGATATAATATGGGCAGCTTTAGAAAGCTGTTCCTTGAGAGGTATGGCTATAACCTCAATGCCAAAAAGCTCGGTTACCCAAAGTTGGCATCCTTGCTTCAGATAATGCCTGGGGTAGAAATAGAATCCAATTATATTATTCCTAGCAATGAAATGGCTAAGCGTTCAAGCGCGGGTAGAACTGTTCTTAATAATACCTATCCTAGATCAGCCAGTTCAGACAGTGAATTATCGGATGCATCAAAGAAGGATGATGAATCGGACTCTACATGGGAAGAACTTGGTCCTGTTGACAATTCTATTTCTGGCAAAGAGGCAAACGAATCAGTGTCAAGGATGAAAGGAATAGGTGAAAGTGTGAGGCAACCATCCCCTGATTATGAATATCCTCTCTCAGATGATGAATTTTCAGATTCAGAAAAGGAGTCTGGGAAGGTAACTCGGCCTGGAGGGAAAGCAAAGCCTGCATTTAAAGATGTAAACAGCGCATTATTGCAAATGCTTGATTCATGGTACAGCAGTAATGAAGGTGATATTAAGAACAAGCCAGAAAATCCGAAAAGCATGCTTGATTCATCCACAAATGGTTTCCAGTCATCTGATTCTTCTGTTGCCGATCTGGTTGAGAATAAAAATGAAGTGGTAGTTGACAGCATATTAAGTAGTTTGAAGAAATCAAAGAAGCCTAGGATTGGAGCTTGATTGTTCTCAAGGACTAAACGCAACCAGGGTCTTCTTCCTACGGATTGTTAGCACTTACAGAGGTGAGATTCATTCTATTAGTATTTATCTGGGAGTTCTAGACACAAGCTGGGGCTATATACGCTTTAGTTCCATTCTTTTTTTGCAGTAAGTGCTACCAAGGTTGGATAATCGATGCCATGGAAAGGCACCATTAATTTTTGTGAATGAGGAGCTATTTTCTTCCTCATGTATCTGATAAATCTCGGATCACAGTCTATACACGCAGCCCTTTAGTTTCGTTCATGCCTTTTCCTTTCCAGGTTGATCAATAGGGTTTCACCTGGGAAGGACATATTGTGCTTGAGATTATGATATGAAAAAGGGCCTTGTCGTCGGGGTGCTTGAGATTATGACATGAAAAAGGACCTTAGGTCACTGAGGACATATGTCGTCTCGAGACTCGAGAGTTCAAGGTCAACACGCAAGCACATATGCCCTGCTAACGGAGGATTGACCTCAGGTTTGTTTATTAGTCGGTGTTTATTTTCACGGCAGTCCTGAATTTTTTTTAATTTTTTTTTAATTTTAATATGTTAATATCAAAAATAATTTAAAAAAATAAAAAAAATATGTAATTTTAATATATTTCTAACAAAAAAAACTATTTGAAAAATAATAATTACCATAATATCAAACACTATGAATTATGATCGAAATTATGTTTATTTTAATCAAAATTTTAAAAATATTTGATTAATTAATTAAATTAGTGTGTTTGAAAATTAAATTTTAATTATGAAAAAATTATAATTTTTTTAAAAAAACTACTGTACTACCAGGATCATTATTGAGGTTATTCAGTAGATCTAAATTAATTATTTTTATTAAAATAAATAAAACAGGCGATGATTTATTTAAATAAGAAAAAAACAATTAATTATTTTGCAATCAATCAACATCAAGGGCTGTAACACAGCTATTCTTACAAAATAATTTAGTGCGTGCATTAAACATGATAATGTGTGGTCACCACATTATCCAAAGATAAACAGCCAAAAAGTCTCTCGTCGAACCTTATCCAAAGTGATCTCACTTTAAATTTTATAAGGTCTAAATCACAAATCTAGAAGTTTGGTATATGTAAGTTTAAAAATTAAAATTAAAATTAAAATTAAAATGATATTATTTTAATAAAAAAAATCAATAAATTAATTGTTAAGTTTTAATCAGGTCAGGCTCGAGTTGATTAAGTTATTTTTATTTAAATTTTTATTTTTTCTTTAACTTGAACCTTTCTATATCTTGAGATAGTCGATTTTTAAATTGATGTCCCAGGTTTTAAATTTTTAAATTGACTTAATTTTTTTTCTTTTAATTTTAGGGTTTGATTAGTTATACACAATTAACCTTGCATAATAATTAATAGAAGCCTTGCCACGAGCTCTAGTACACAACTGTTGAATTTGGTATTAATGAAAATGAAACGAGTATGTTATTCTTTAATCTTTGGATTCCAAATGTGATTATAACTTAATCATTTATGTTTAAGAAATTATAATTTAGTCCCTTGAATATTATTGACCCATTGTTTTATTAAAACATTTGTCAGTTTCTAAATTCCAAATGTGCCCTTTGAAAATTTAATTTCTTAGTGGAAAACCAATTACAATTATAAAATATATTAAAAGGTCTAAATAAAATATTGTAGAAATTCACAATTCCTAAATATATTTTTCATTTTCATCCTCAAACTTGTTATTTTAGTAGCAGCCTTCTATGTCTGAATTAATGACAAATTTTTTAAAATTTGTTAAGGAAATAACAAATTCAATAAAAAAAGGATCAAAGTGTAACACAAGGAGAAATCTCATGACCAATCTCAAATTCACTAGAAAAAGTTTGGTCAACATACTTTTCTTAGTCTGTCTTAGTCCCTTTAGTTTTTTCAATTTTGATTTTGATCTAATTTCTTTTTTTAAAAAAAAAAAACACTCCAGCCCATTCATTTGAGATAGAAAAAAAAAGATAGTCAGAAAATAACAAAAAGAAAGAGAAAGTTGGTGAATAATCACTTTTTAAAGATGAATTTTACTATTCTTGTGTAAATCGATTTCATTTGATAAAAAAATAATAATGTTATTTTTATATAAATATGACTAAAAAAGTAGATCATGTTCTTTAAATTATTTTCCTAAATTTCATTATATAATGTATTAGTTAATAGATTAGTAAGTCAATTCCTAATCATAATGATTATTTTTTCATGCCGAGTCACAAATTAGTCACATTAAATCAAATCAATTAAAAAAACTTTTTTTTTTAAAGTTAATACAACATCATTTTATATTTTTTTACAAAAATAATAATTAGAATGTTAATTGGATAGACAAAGTTATAAATAAACCCTAGATATTTGACCAGTCAGCTCCCAAACAATTTTATTAGAAACATTCTTATTAAATAACACTGCTCAAATTCAGAATCGAGCATTATCAACCCACAATTTTTCTTTAAATAAACACACAATTTCTATTCTTCAGTTTCTTGGTGTAGAGAAGGAAACGAAATTGCTAGAGTTAATTGGTTGCCATCTTCTTTCTTTACTGAAAATAGCCACACATCTTCTCTGAAAAGAGATTACAAAGTTGAAATTGATCTTCGAAATTGTTCTGTATTTTCCAACAAAAATGTCAAGAAGCTTGCAGAAATGGCAAGTTTTTTGGCATTGTTACCAGATGATTTGGGCACATATCTCATTTACTCTTCAAATTAAAGAGCTTAACAGAGGAGGAAGAAAACTTCTCTCTCATGCCTGTCTTCATTTGTAGTTCAATATTCTGGTGTCCATCCTAGACATAGAAAAACTATACCAATCCATCTCGAACTTGGAGGTTAAACTCTACCGCAATGAAGATGGTTAAATTCTACCGCCACCAATCCATCTCGAACTTGGTGGCTAAACTCTGCCGCCATGAAGATGATGCCAAGATGATAAAAAGCTTAACACCTCTCATTCTTACTACTACTTTTTTCAAGAGGCGCTGGAGCTGAGAAAGGGCTTCTTTCTGCCTTGGCTGAGTGATATAATTTGCATTAATAAACTCTGAGCAATTTACTGATTCAGTCTTGGGCAACTTATGCCCTAGGATCAACCTTGAAGTACAAGCCTTGGGGACTAAGGTTGAAGATAAGGAAACAGCTATGCAGTCAAACTTTCTGGCTTGAAATAAGTTAAAGAATAAAGCTAGTTCATAGAAAAGATTTTTCAATAAAAAATTGAAACCCGTCTAAACTAATAATTTTAGGGTATTCCAGGAAAGCAGCCTCCATTCTCCAACAAGAAGCCATGGACACATGGTAGGGTGATTTGACTTGCATTTCTCAAAGCAAGTCCCCCTCCATTCTTTTCTAAGAAAATAATAATAAGATAATGGCTGGTGCAAACCAATTTCCACCACCTTTCCTCTCATCAACAACCTAATCCTCACCATATTGGACTAAGCCATTGAGCTTTAATAATCATTATCTTAGCTCAGCATCTAGTGTATTGTTATCTTCTGTAAGAGAAATAAGCTATTTCATTTTTCTAGCCTAAAATAATGATGAAAGGATCCAGACAACACCACAAGAACTTCATCTATGCCTGAAAACAATGCCTAACTAGTCTCATCACTCGCATGGAGTTTGCCAATGAGAACCTCAACAATAATCTATTTTTCTATGAGCTTCTGTTAGGGTTCTTTCTATGATGAGGCAAATGCAAGCAACTTGCTTCTTTTTTCCTCTTTTGTTTCAAATGAGAACCTCAAAACTATATTTTCCAACGAGCTATTTTAAGGGTTTTTTCTTATCATAAGAAAATTAGAGAAAAAAAGTTTTCTCCCCTTAAAGAACAATATAAATGGATAAAATGGACTCAGGCTTTCCTGTGTCCCCCCCACAAGTCCCTTGTATTTTAGGTATGGAGGTCAATGTGTGATCTCTTTGCCGAAATCACCAGTGCCTCCCTTGATGAGAACCACCAGCACCTCTGTTCTTTGGAAAGAAGGTGTTCTTATTCTTGGGTTTTGGTATCTCGTGAATGTCCATCACTTGAATCGTTCTTTGTTTTTTGGCTTCACAAAGCAAAGCAGCACGACACCAATTACCAATCAGTGACACTGTACAACTTGAACTTTCAGACAACCAAATTCAGACAGAAAACAAAGAGCAGAAATCAAACCATTTTCAGCTTCTTTATAATTCGCTTGAAGCCTTTTACTTGCCGAGGCAAGCCTTTGATCAGCATCAAAACTGCTTGCTTTCGGTTGTTCTCTTTGTCTCTACAAAACCACAGACACCAAGTAATTGAAAAATTCTGTAACTAATTTAAATTTACTATTCGGAATGCTCTTGTTTTGATTCTTTTACACAAGCATAAATGCATAAGCTTCAAAGTGTCCTATCATGTCTACATTTATCAGCAACCAAACAAAAGACTCTCATTCAGTAACACTTGATACCTGTACATTGTAAGGAGCAGGTGAAGATGCAGGGACTGGTTTTTGAGTAGGTTTGGTCGGAGCTTGGTTTCGAGGAGGAGCTGGTTTTGGTTTTCTTTCAGGTTCGGAATTATTCCTATCTGATCCAGAACTCCCATCTACATAAGACATTAGCAAAAGAAGGGAAACAAACAACAGGTTAATCAAATTTAAAATAAGGAGAATGAAAGATGGACCAAATCCAACTTTGAATCTGATTCTTCACTCACTGTGAGGGTTGGGAGAGTAAGCAAAATCAGGAACCTAACAAAAAGAACAGAATCTTAGAAAGCAAACAAAAGAGAGAATTTTTGAAAATTTCAACTACTTTTCAATGGCAAGGAAAGATTGTCTTTCACCTGGTGATGACCATTCTGGGGAATCTTCTGCTGAGGTGAGTCCCCATCAGCTGCAGAAACATACTTGTTAACTTCCATTTGTAACTCATTAACCCCTTCAATGTTATTCTCTATTTCACTTTAATATCAATTTTCCCAGAAAAACAAAATTGAGAATGAACTACTGGATGATGATGATGATGATGATGATGATGAATGTTACCCATTAAACCAGAGGATGCATGCTCTCCTTGTGGATTCAACCTGACCCAATCATCTACAATTTCTTTCCATTTTCTGAGCACAATCACAAAGACAACAAAAATCAAAACATTTTAACTACTACTTAATTCAATCAGATAATACAAGAACCTTGAGCTGCTAGAAACTCATACTATCTACAACTTTGCATCTTCAATACCTGACAAGTTGCTTCACTAATCTCCTAACATCATTAGATGGATGTTTTCGCAATCGATTCACATGCCTCCCAATATCAGTCTCCTAAACATAAAAAAAAAAAAAAAAAAAGTCACCAGAAAATTAATTAGAAGACTTCACCAACAAGAACAAACGCAACAACAACAAGTACTATATAAGTTCAATATTGTTCAGTCAATCACCTTAAGTGCCTGAAATGTAATATCCATATCTGCTAAACTTTGAAGCAAATCAACCAATGAATCTTCAGGCTAAAACACAACCAAAAAACACCAAAGTCAAACCACAAAAACAAACACCCCAATAGAAAAACAGCAAACTACAACAGAGAGCCAGAACCTGGTCAATATCTTCAAGCTGTTGCTTAATAACCAAAATCTTCTTTGGCTCATCATCAAACAACCCTCCATATGGATCCAATTCATCATCATCACCATCACCATTAACAGACCTTGGTGTAACAGGAGAATCTGCAGCCACCCTTGTCCCCTTCTCTTCTTCATGGCTACTCTCCTTCTCTACAAGACCCTTTATTTCATCCCCATTACTAGTATTGTTCATATTAATGTCATTAAGACTCCTGTCCCTACATCTACTACATGAGCTTGATGATGCAAATAACCTCTCCACAATATCATCCCTCCTTCTCTTTAATTCAGACCCAAAATCCAATGAAGCCACAACAATTGCTGTATCAATGAAAGTCCAAACATCAACACCTGAACTCTCCAATATCAATCTAAAATCATCAATATCCATTATCTCTTTCTCTCCCTCCCTCAAGATCAAACTTCAATTCTTGAGAAATGCAACAAAGTTTTAATATTTATATCTTTATACCTCTATGACCTGCCAAAAATATAGACGAATGGGCTTTTCTGTTTCTAGCAACAGAAAAAAACCGAACGCATCATCAACAGATCTAGACAAGATTATGATACACAACAGCAAATTTGGACAAGATAATAACAAAAAAAACTTTGTTTTAAACAAAACCCATTTCAGATCTAGCCCTCCAAACTTGTGTCAAAAAGCTTCACCAAGCTTTTCTTAATCAAATAACAAGCTTTCAAACAATAAAAGCTTGTCCTTTTGTATCAATGGAGGTGAAAGATTTCAGCTTGAGAAGGAAGTTCTGAGGAGAGAGAAGGGGAGCTGAAAAGAGTTGGAAAAGAAACTTCTTTGATAGTATTGATGTCTTTCTCTTGTTGGGTGGTGAGTGCTTAATGGCTTAAGGGCATAGGAAATTCTTTTCCTTTTCTTTTATTTGTTGGACACTTGAGACAAGATATGGTATATTCTTTTGTAAAATAAAGATGGGTCTTTCTGTTTGTGTTTCATGCTTTTATCTCTATCCTTTTGATTTTGGGTTTAGCTGACCGATGCCTTGCTATGGTTTGGTCTCTTCCTATTCAAAAAGACGCAACTTTGGCTTGTGGTGGATCAGTAGATGGATAGACAAAGAGGAGGGAGAGAGAGTTGCTTTCTTTCAATGACGATGAAGACTGTTTTTACTTTTACTTCAGGAGGGTGTTGAGGTTGTAATTGGTGGAATTCTATGGCTTAGGAAGGATTTTGTACTGTGAAGTGTGTGTGCACAGCTAGGATTTTGTTTTGTTTCTGTTTTGTTAGCAGCAAAATAGGATGCCATGATGACTGTGCCTATGTCCTGGTAAGAGAAAGGTTGCCTTTTTGGGAACCAAAGCAGCCTAATGCTATTTCGACTTTCGAGTCCAAGCCCAGCAAAGCTCCGGTCATCATTACCGTGACATGACTGAAAGTGTAAAAAAGGTAATTTTTATACAGTAGATTTTTTTTAAAATATATTAAAATAATTTTTTATTTTTTAAAATTTATTTCTAATATTAATATATCAAAACTATATAATTAATCTCTATACTGAAATTAACAAGTCAACTCAAATTATTATTTAAAAAAAACTGAAATAATTCAAAATTAAACATGGCACCGTCCAGGTTTTATGAATATGAAAGAAAAAGAATTTGGTCACTGATCCATAATAGCAATAATCTCTATGCTTATTTCTTATTAGATGTTATAAATCTAAACAGAATTCTATCATTCATTTTTTTATTATTATTATTATTCTCTTGTCATTAAAGTTAGTAATCAGCTGTGCTTTATTCAAGCTGTATACATCAAACCCACAAATGAATCAATTTTTACCCTAATAATAAATATATTATCACAAAAATAAAATCATGCGTGATATGAAATCCACTAATAAATAATAAATAAATGATTTTCAAGATTGTTAATGGACTTCTCTCTAAACTTGTAATATATGCCAATGCATTAAAAACTTTTAATCAAAGCTATTAAACTTGATATAATTTAAAATCCAGCTTAAAATCCAAGTCAAGGTTTGGACTAATTAACATTAACTAATTCAAATCAATTTAAAATTTTTTTAAAAAAATTAAAAAGTTAAATAATATCATTTTATTTTTTTAAATTAAATCAGTTTTTGATCAGGTTAACTAGATTTTATCTGGTCAACTTTTACCTGAATTATCTTTATCTTGAAATCAAATTCTAATTAAATTTTGAATCAATAAAATATCAAATTAACTTTTTGAATGAAGCCAGTCTATTAAATTTGTAATATAAACCAAGTCAAGTATAAATTTGACCTTAAAATATCTACTGACTAATTTTACAAGATTAAACATATCTCTCAACCGTACATTAGGTTATAATGACATATTAGACACATAAAACTATATTGTGTAAATTTTCAGGTCAAATAGAGTTTAGAAACATGTTATTCCAGAGAGTCAAAATTACTAGATAAATCTTGTCAAATCCACTAAACTAAACCTTCATGTACTGTTAGGGACATATATGGAGCTACAAGTGGGATTTTGTTACGATTGAAGTTGAGATGGAAACTATACATCTCAAGATTTTCAACCATATATGGTATGCTTATTAATTCATCCAGATAAGAGAGAATAACGTGTATGAAATCAGGACTGAAATTTATCAAGAATGTGTGAAAATTAGATATTCAGACTATAAGGAGAAATTTTAGCATGGAGACTTTGTTTTTATTATCCTATTTTATTTATTTATTTAATGTTGAATAATTATTTTTAATTTGGGTTTGTTTTGACGCATTAGATATTGTTTAGGGGTTTATTTTATTATTGAATTTATATTAATTAATTACTAGTTTAGGATCATTAGCTTGCAACCCAAAAAGGTTATATTAGGACTTGTTATGATGGGAACAACCAAGTTGTCACCATGTTCTTGTGTATTTTCTACCATTCAGTGATTCCTTTCTTTATTGAGAAGTTTTGTTCTGAAAAATTTTATTTCTCCATATCATTAATTTCTTGATTCATATTATCTATCTCTCTCATTTTATTTAGATCACTCATTGATTATAATGTTATTAACTCTCTTTATCAGATTTTAATGTTATTTAATTTTTTGACTAGAATTATTAATGTATAATTAGTTAAAAAATTTTACTTATAATTTTATGATCCAAGTTTCATTATATTTTCTGTGTCTCATCAAAAAAACATTTTTAATAACTTTGATCTTAGGTATGATGCTTGATCCCCGAGTGATTTCTCCTATGTCTTTAGATAAATGTAAAGAAGTGTTTTTTTTTGTCTTTGGTTTAGTTTGATATTGTGGTGGTTTTTTTTTTTTTGTTCAACTATAAAGAAATAATTAATTTGATTATTCAAATAACTTCTGTTTTTTTTATTGGATCTCATACATAATTATATTTTAAATTTTAATTTTGTAAAAGCTAAAATAACCTACTTTTTTATTTATAAAGACCTACTTTTTATTTATTTAGCATTAAAAATATATCTCACAATAGTTTTAACTAAATACGTATTTTTTAATCTAATTTTTTAAATTATAATCACAAAAACTACCACATACACTTTATAAAGCATGCTGGCCATTTCTGTTAAAATTGGATTTGATAAGAGTAATAAATTAATATAAATGTAAACAAATAAGATTTTGTTACATTTCGTAACTTACATAAATTGTGATGGCTTAGGCTATCAAATAACGTTCTTCTTTATAATTTTAATAACCTTCATTCATATTTATATATAGTAATTGGGTTTATTTATTATGTTGTCATTCTGAATATAAATAAAAAAATGTGATATTTATACAAAAGTTTCTCAATGCAACAACCAAATGATGATAAGTACTCTACTAATTTATACAAAAGTTTCTCAATGCTCTTTTTCGGGTCAAATCTTGAGAGGGGTCTAACAACATAAAGAACCCTAAATTATGGTCTTATTTCTGAAATAAAATCTGATAGCCTATTCCCTGTACGAGGTTTACATCTCTTTTAGATTAGAAATCGAACTTTACAAGGTAAAAAAATTCAAAATTCTAAAATAAAAAAAAAGATATAAAATATAAAATTTGCATAAAAGTCATAAAAATAAAAATAAAATAACAAAATTGACTAAAACATCATCGAGGAGTTTAATTTGGGTGTCTACTCAATTGAGATGTGTGAAAGTTATTTAAAAAATCTCGTGATTATCAACTAAATGTTTACTCAATTAAATGTTTGACATAATTAATTAACAAGTCTTCAAAAACAATATGCCAATAAGATGTTGTAAAACTCATTCATTTTACCCCAGTAAGGTGAGAAATTCATGCATAAACTCATGTGTGTATACATAATAAATATCATTTATGTAAATTGAACGGTGAGGTTTAGTATTTAAGAAAATTTGGGTGTCTACTCAATTAAATGTTTGACATAATCAATTAACAAGTCTTCAAAAACAATATGCCAATAAGATGTTGTAAAACTCATTCATTTTACCCCAGTAAGGTGAGAAATTCATGCATAAACTCATGTGTGTATACATAATAAATATCATTTATGTAAATTGAACGGTGAGGTTTAGTATTTAAGAAAACTTCTTCTAATTTTTTGAATTCAAATTTGGGTATCACCATTCAAAATAATTTATTCATCTAAATGCATTAGATAATATTTCTTCACTTCAGATTATTATTTTTTTCTATATGACTGATAAGTGCAATATATATATATATATATATATATATATATATATATATATATATATATATATATATGTTTTTATTCCTTTTATACTATGTTTTTTAATGTATTTTGAACTTATCTGAGCTTATTGAAAGTTAATTTTATGAGTTTAGCATGCCTAGGAGACTTTGTGAATTAATTACTAAAAGATAAGAATTTCTGTATTTTATATTTCGGACCTTACTTCTTATGACAAGTTTTTTACTAAGTTATAATTTTATAATGTGAATGTGGGCTAAATCAAAGTTAAAATAAACATATCAAGCTTTCTAGAAAAGTATTATGGGTAGAAATCTGAGTTCTATTGGACATCTAATCAGACCTGCAAAATCGGACCGAAATCCTACTTATAACAGGATTCTCTGCTTTCACATTACATATTGAAACGAGCATATCTTGAGTCTCAGACATCAAAAGCATATGATTCAAAAGTCCAAAATTATCTACACATCTAGAACTACAACTTTTATAAAGGATTCCAGGTCAGATACAATTGTTTTGAAGGCAAAATGTTAGACGCAATCTGAAGGATGAGATTGGTCTCCTAATCTGATGAGGAAACTAACGGTGCCGAGCATCTCATTACAGTTGAGAGTCTGACATAGAAAAGATGGGCCTTAAGACCTAAGAAAAGTGTAGATCAAGCCTCTAACATGCCATGAATGAAAAAATATAGATGAGATGGTCGGATATTGCAAGAAACCAAGTCAGGAACAAAGTCTAAGTTGCAGCAGAGTTAGAATTACAACAGAGTTGTGATAGCAGCAGAATCTATTTTCAATCAAATTCTGAGGGATTTAACCAACCTTAAGGATCATATAAAGAAGGAAGGACTTAAGTAGCATAAGGACTTCTAATTAGCCTAAGAATTCTGAAGAAATTCGACAGCTAAGGGAGAAAATAAATAGAGCAGAATACAAAAAATAAATTGTCAAGCTTTTGAAAGTTTACTTAAAATAATTTCACAGACTTTACTACTAAGGCTACTGCCGAATGAATAAGAATTGCTTTCAATATTAAATTCGTTTGGTGGTAAAAAATAATAATTAGAGAGCTTTGTCTAATTAATGTACTCGCAATCTCATCAATTTATCTCTGTTTTAAGGGATATCGAATTTTTTTGCTTGATGTAAAAGAATATTTATTTTACTTCGATGATCAACAGATTTATAGGAATGGATGTATGAATCTTTGAATTGAGTTAACGACATATCAATTTATTATTTTTATTTTTAGAATTTTATTTCTTTAATTTTTTATTCAAATCCCCTGTTCTTTTTTATTTCAGTATATTATAGAAAGATTAAACAAAATTTCTCTTGGATTCAATCTGGTTTTCATGATCATACTAAGAATTTATTTTGTTTGTGATAATAAAGTTAGAAATATATTTTGGAGATTCCGACGAGGGACCAATTACTAATGTGGAGATCAAAATATATAAATATGATGACTGATTTCTTTTCTAACAACATAGGATTTGAATTTTATGTTGTGCATATACATATCAAAATGTAAATTATTTTTCACAAATAATGAGAAACACGTTACAATCATTATACCTTTGTTGATAGCTCTCGATGATCTCATGGTCTTAACCAAAAAGTTTTGAATATCCTCTCAAGGTTGTGCCTTCTCTTAATAGAAGCCTGAACTATTACCAGCAATGATTAGTTTAAAGAGAAATCTTCCAAGGGTTTCTAGAGATTTTTCAAGGTTTCTTACCCTCTGCTTGTCTATCAGATTTGACAAAAAGAATTTGGTTCAAAGAAAGAGACTCTGTTGACATGTCAAACGGTATTTGCCTAAGGGATTTCTGCTGAAAGCAATCATCTGTTGCATCACGGTGTGCCGGTGTTCCTGCTGCAGAAATTTATATCTACCACCAGCTACAAAAGCGATAGGCTGAGACATACATACAACTTGTAGAAATAGAGGTTGCCAATTTCAAAATGATATTCGAATCTTAGCTTGCCTCAAGAAATTTTAAGTTAAAAGTCATCATGGGTGAAATTTAAAACATGAGGACTTTAGGTCACCGTGCCGGAGTTATTAAACTTGATTCAAGCTTGGATCTCTAATTCAAAGTATTAATCTAATTTCACTTGAGTGAATCTAAAATAATTTTGTTTCAATAATAATAAAAAAAAGAAATATCATTTTGAAAAAAAAAGAAAGAACCGGGGTTTAATTTAAACTTGGCATCGGGTTAGGAGGTCATATCGACAGGTTACTTATTGGTTTAGCCTGCCAGGCGGGCCGGGTTTTATAGGAGTACTGTGCCATGCATTGGGTCCAAAAGGCCGCAGCCTTCAATGTATTCTCCTTCAACATTCTTGCTTGCTTGCCAGACATGGTACGCAACTCTATTTTTGGTCAACGCCAGACTTGGAATCCAAGCGCATGGGGTTATAAATTAGAACACCGTGAAGTCGAATACCCAATGTAATTGGCAACACACACACACATAGAAGAAGAAGAAATGGAACTGATGGAGGATGTGGTGATAGTTGGAGCAGGAATTGCAGGCTTGGCAACAGCAGTGGCTTTGAAAAGAGTAGGGGTTCGAGCTTTGGTATTGGAAAAATCAGAAGGGTTAAGGTCCACTGGTACAGCCTTGACCCTGACTCCAAATGCTTGGCTTGCCCTTGATGCTCTTGGTGTTTCTCACAAGCTCATCCCCCTTTATACTCCTTCATTCAAGTAATAAATTGTTTCACCATGTTAATTTTTTCTTTTCATTATGTTTGATTATTTACATATTCTTGAATTTGGATTTTAATACCATACTTTGGATGATAGATTAATTTCTCGTGAACTTCTTTTTCTCACAATTTAGGGGATATGTAACCAATGTTAGTACTGGAGAAGTTCAAGAAGTCCTCTATCCTCGACAAGGAATTAGGACACTTCACCGTAAAGTGTTGTTAGAGGCACTGGCAGAGGAATTGGCAACTGACTCAATTCGATTCTCTTCGAGGCTAGCTGCTATTCAAAGTCTAGAACAAGGAGGTGATGCTTCCATGGCTGTTGTACACTTGGAAGATGGAACTACCATCAAATCTAAGGTTCTGATAGGCTGCGATGGGGTGCACTCGGTAGTGGCACGATGGCTAGGACTGGCAGAACTGGTCCATTCAGGTCGATCAGCGGTGCGGGGTCTAGCAGTTTTTCCTCAAGGCCATGGATTTAAGCAAGAAGTTCGTTTTTTCTTGGATGAGAGCACCAATAGGCCTGGTTTTGTTCCTCTCAATGATAGGGAACTTTACTGGTTTTTAGTCAGTCAAGGTTAGCACTTAGCACTGTTCATATTGGTACACGTGATCAAATCACTTGAGGGGAAAATTTATTGTGAAATAATTTCCATTTCAGGGGAAAACATGGAAGGAGAGGCAGAGCAAATACAGAGAGAAGTACTTGAGAAATGTACAGAAAAATTTCCCTCGGAATACCTGGACGTGGTCCGGCATGCCGATCTTTCCTCATTATCATGGGCACCATTGATGTTTAGGCCTCCATGGGGGATCATATTTGGAAAGCTAAGCAAAGGAAATGTGACAGTAGCTGGTGATGCTATGCACCCCATGACTCCTGATCTAGGAAACGGTGGTGGTGCATCGCTAGAAGACGCTGTGGTTTTGGGCAGACACATTGGCAACTCAATTATAAACAATGGAGGACTGATTGTTCCAGGAGACATGGCCAGAGCCATAGATGATTATGTCAAGGAAAGGAGGTGGCGTGCCGCCATGCTTGTCACAGCATCGTATTTATCCGGACGGATGCAGCAAGGAGACAAGTGGTGGATAAAATTTCTCAGGGATAGAGCATTTTACAAGTATTTTTTCAGCTGGCTAGCTAGACTGGCAGTGGTTTATGACTGTGGAAAACTTCCTGCTATTTCCTATGGTGAAGCGGATCGCTCCAGTAAGAAGGACTAAATTTCAGTATTGATAGTGCTGGCTAGTGATTCTGCAAATTGCTAAGTTTTAGATCATGGCCCTCAATTTCAACATAGTCTCCTGCTGCTGCTATCAAAATATCATAGTGATCGGGGAAGCTAGTTTTTTTTTTTTTTTTGTCTTTTCAATTTTAAAAGTCATTGTTCAGGGTCAGAAGCATGAATTTTCATTATGTTTTAGTCAGTGTTGTTTTGTTTTGCTACCTCACATTATTGTAGGTATCATCCTCTATAATATTTAACTAAGTTTGTTTTATGTAGAATATGCTTCATAAATATATTATGCACCCTCTTATCTAAAACAATTTGGGTAATAAAAAATATTTTATTGTCAAGGAAAATAAATTAAAAACATAACTTATGAGATTTAAGTATAGTTGCCACACCAATTCATGGGCTGACCTAGAAAAAAAAAGCCTGGATCACTACGTTATCATGTCATCTCATAGGTTACATGATTGATTATTTTATTAACAGGACAACTTTTTTTTTTTTAAGATATTAAATGAAAAAGTTTAATTTTTTTAAAAGATATTATTAACTTAAGCGGACAGTGTTTTATACCGTGAAAAAGTTTAATTTTTTTAATTTTTTTATTTTAAATTAATATGTTTTTAATGTTTTTAGATCATTTTAATGTGTTGATTTTAAAAATAATTTTTTAAAAATAAAAAAATTATTTTAATATATTTTATAATAAAAAATATTTTAAAAAACAATGTATTTTTAAAAACACTCAAAATTGAATGAGTCTTGCTACTTGGATTGTAAGTTTTTCAAGCCATCATGCAGAGATCAGGTAGATTTAATAATTACTTCTATAGGAGATGAAGATATTTTAAAAGACTGTGTCATTAAATCATAGATCCACCACAAGTTAGTTTCCATCCTTTTTTATTTTTAATTTTTGTAACACTTTTATTTCATTAATTTCAAATCTTAAATAAAAATTTTGAAATATTTTTTGTTAACTAGCTAAACAATAAAATATTATAATATATTTTTCTCAGCAGAAAAAAAAAATAAAAAACATAAAAAAATAATTTATAATATTACAGTATAATTGTCTTACTTGATTTGGAGACTAATCTGAAAAAAAACATAGATTACTAGGTTGTTGAATCATCTCATGGGTCACTATGTCAATCATTTTATTGTTTTTCTTTTCTTTTAATTTGATTTTGTATTTTTGAAATAAATTTTGAAATGTTTTGAGTTTATTTGTTGGTTTATTGATATCATAAGTATTTTATTGGGTGTTTTTAGATAAAAATATGTTGAAAATTACATTTTTTTTTAAAAAAAAACTAACTCAATTTGTCCAGTGGTTGAAAAATGAGCAGAAAAACAATGTGTTATTTACCTTTAATTTTTTTTTTGGAAAAAACCCTTGCTTCCAATGAAAAAAAAAAATGAAAAAGAAAAGGAAGACGAAGGGAAAAAAACACATATTTGACCTTGCAGTAAAGGGCACAAGTCTTCATTTTTATTTTTTTTTAGAAAAAAAGGGTTAGGTTTATTGGGCCACCTAAGAACAAGCACCTATCCCTTCTTTTACATTTGTTTTTAGTTAATTATAAATTAATTAAAATAGATTAGTTAAATGTACATAAGAGATGCCTGACCTAATAGGTATTGGGTTTTGATTGAGATTAATTAAAATAAATAAATTAAGCAAAATTTAGGATTTTTTAAATAAAATATGTTTAGTTTTTACTTGGTTATAAATAAGATTGCAACATGTTTTTCTAATATTGGTGGTGGTTTTTTTGTGCATCTCTACAAAAAAGAAATTCCTTTGATTCTTTTTAATTTTTTCTCTATGCATATATATAATTTTATTATTATTTAATTAAATAAAAAATTAATTTCAAGAAATAAAGTTATTGAAGATGATCAAGTTCATGGCCGATATTATAAAATAAAATATCTTAATTTATATTTATCTTTTAAGTTTCTAGTTTAGTTTGGTTAAATATTGTTTAATTTTTTATTAGCTTTCAAATAAGATTATAAATGTTTTTTCTAATATTAGGAGGTGTGTTATTTTGTGAAACCTTGCAAAATCTTTTTTATTTCTATTTATTCAATTGCTTTTGTACAAGACGCTATTTTTATTTTTATTTGATTAAATAAAAAATTAATTTAAAAAAATATTAAATATAGGTACAACAAGAGCATATATCTTGATTTATATTATTTTTTAATTCAGTTTTTAGTTATTATTAATAATTTTTTTGTGTTTATGATTCTTGATTTATTTGATTAAATTTATACATTGACTTTTTAATTTATAATTAATTTTTTAATATAAAAAAGTGTTAAAAATACATGCACCTTAATGTTTCTGTGTAATAAAAAAATTGATCGCCAAATAGCTAGGACTCTCTAAAGGTTGTGCCTTCTCTTACAAACATTTATGCTTTAACTAATTCTTTTTTGTGTGTGTTAGATTCTTTCATTATTTAAGAATAAAATAATTTATTTTTTTTTCTTAATTATTTGGTCTCCAAACAAACTTGATGGCTAAGCAATCCAAAATTACTATGGTTTTTTTTTTATTTGCATTTTGACCCCCTTGTCCAAATATTTTTTTATTTTTTATGTATCTTATTTTTTTATATTTTGATATGTTTTTAAAAATAATATTAATGTTGACTCAAAAAAATATTGACTAATGATTTTAAAATTAGCACGTTAAAAATTAAATGTGTTAAAAATAAATTTATTAATTTTAATTCTTTTGAAAAGCACTGAAAATGCCAAAAATAACTTAAATACATCAAAAATATATTTTTTTTGAATTTTTATTTTTTTTTATTTAAAAAAAAATAAGAAAAAAATGATCAAAACCCGGATTATTACAATAAGTTACTAAATCTATTTTTGGTCAACGCCAGACTTGGAGTCCAAGCGCATGGGTTTATAAATTAGAACATCATCATGAAGTCGAATACCCCATGTAATTGGCAGCACACACACACACACACACACGTAGAAGAAGAAGAAATGGAAATGATGGAGGATGTGGTGATAGTCGGAGCAGGAATTGCAGGGTTGGCAACAGCAGTGGCTTTGAAAAGAGTAGGGGTTCGAGCCCTGGTGTTAGAGAGATCAGAAGGGCTAAGAGCCACTGGCACAGCGTTGACCCTAACTCCAAATGCTTGGCTTGCCCTTGATGCTCTTGGTGTTTCTCACAAGCTCACCCCCCTTTATACTCCTTCAATCAAGTAATAAATTGTTTCACCATGTTGCTTTTTTCTTCTCATTATGTTTGATTATTTACATATTCTTGAATTTGGATTTTAATGCCATGCTTTGGATGATAGATTAATTTCTCGTGAACTTCTTTTTTCTCACGATTTAGGGGATACGTAACCAATGTTAGTACTGGAGAAGTTCAAGAAGTCCTCTACCCTCGACAAGGAATTAGGACACTTCACCGTAAAGTGTTGTTAGAGGCACTGGCAGAGGAATTGGCAACTGACTCAATTCGATTCTCTTCGAGGCTAGCTGCTATTCAAAGTCTAGAACAAGGAGGCGATGCTTCCATGGCTGCTGTACACTTGGAAGATGGAACTACCATCAAATCTAAGGTTCTGATAGGCTGCGATGGGGTGCACTCGTTAGTGGCGCGATGGCTAGGACTGGCAGAACTGGTCCATTCAGGTCGATCAGCGGTGCGGGGTTTAGCAGTTTTTCCTCAAGGCCATGGATTTAAACAAGAATTTCCTATTTTCATGGATGAGAACAATAGGGCTGGTTTTGTTCCTCTTAATGATAGGCAACTTTACTGGTTTTTTGTCAGCCAAGGCTAGCACTTAGCACTCTTCATCCCTTTAATTTCTCTCTCATTTTAGCAAGACACAAACATTGGTTCATGTGATCAGATCATTTCAGGGGAAGTTTTATACTGAACTAATTTCCATTTCAGGGGAAAACATGGAAGGAGAGCCAGAGCAAATGCAAAGGGATGTGCTTGAGAAATGTACAGAAAAATTTCCCTCAGAATACCTAGACGTGGTGCGGCATGCCGATCTTTCCTCATTATCATGGGCACCATTGATGTTTAGGCCTCCATGGGGGATCATATTTGGAAAACTAAGCAAAGGAAATGTGACAGTAGCTGGTGATGCTATGCACCCCATGACTCCTGATCTAGGAAACGGTGGTGGTGCATCACTAGAAGATGCTGTGGTTTTGGGCAGACACATTGGCAATTCAGTTATGAACAATGGAGGACTGATTATTCCAGGAGACATGGCTAAAGCCATAGATGATTATGTCAAGGAAAGGAGGTG
Organism: Populus trichocarpa; assembly: GCF_000002775.5. NCBI lineage: Eukaryota > Viridiplantae > Streptophyta > Magnoliopsida > Malpighiales > Salicaceae > Populus > Populus trichocarpa. The sequence continues at coordinate 942,496 of NC_037303.2, read as the reverse complement.
GCGTGCCGCTATGGTTGTCACAGCATCGTATTTATCGGGACGGATGCACCATGGAGATAGATGGTGGATAAAATTTCTCAGGGACAGAGCACTTTACAAGTATTTTTTCGGCTGGCTTTCTAGACTGGTATTTGTTTATGACTGCGGAAGACTTCCTGCTATTTCCTTTGGTGAAATGGATCTGTCCAGGAAGAAGGACTAAATTTCAGAGCTGACAAGTGATTCTGCAAATTGTTATGTTCAGAGCATTGCCCTCAATTTCAACATAGGTAGCCTCTTGCTGCTGCTATCAAAATATCATAGCGATCGGGAAGGCAGCGTTAGTCTTATTAAGCGGTCAAAGTAACCACAATTTTCTTTTTCTTCTTTGTTGGTTTTGTCTTTTTATATTTTAAAAGTCTTACTAATTAGTAAAAATAAGCATAGTATCATATATGTAGTGTATGGTTCGCTATCTTATCTAAGAAAATTTGGGTAATAAAATATACTTTTTTGTCTAAAGAAAAAGAAATTGAAAACTTAGAAAATCACTAAAGTATAGTTTTCAGACCAATCTAGAGATTGATGTGAATAATTGGGTTATTAAATCTATCCATAGGTTGCTAGGTCAATTATTTTATTACAATGACAATTTTTTATTTTTCATTTACAATACATTGAAAGTTGAATAGGTTTGGCAAGGCTAATATTTTTTTTTATTCGATTAAAAATTGATCTTATGTCAAACTTTGAATTTTGAATTTTTCACATCAATTGATCCATATAGTTAACTATGTTTAATAATTATATCCTTAGGAGATTAAAATATTTTAAAATGCTATATTTGTTATTAAATCATTCATCCACCATTAAATTATAATTTTAGAAAAAATTATATTATTATGTTTTGTTTTTCTTTTGTCTTGTCAGAAAAGATGAATCAAGATTTTTTATTTAATTTTGTATCTTTTAACTAATTCAAGCTATTTAAATTAATAATTTAATTTCATCAATTTCGAACCCCAAATAATTATTTTGAAATAGTTTCGTTTAACAAACCAAACAATAAATTATAATATGTTTTGTTCGAACTAAATAATTTTATATGAAACAAATACATTTGAAGCATATACTTTTGAATATTCATTAGTAATGGAAAAAAATACGATATCTATATATAAATAAATTGAAAATTTTAAATTAAAAGTAGAATACATAAATATATAATCCGTAATGAAGCAATACCAAAGTAGAAGACATAAATAGTTTTTGGAACTATGTTCTTGTTGTTGATCGCTACATATAGCCTAACCTCGGACTCTGCACGTGATAGAAAAAAAAATTAAATTAGTTATAAAATCTATATATCAATAAACACTTTTAGACACAACACCAAAGATCCATGCGTTTAAAGTTTAAATATTGTAAACACTGAGGAATTAATGTACCGTTTTGAAATTATATTGTTCATAACAATACGTTGAAAACCTTCCAAACTGAAATATTTTATTTTAATTAAAAAAATAAAATACTTACCAAAATAAAATTAACAACCTTGATTGTTAGTGCTCCTCCAATGACAAGATTCTATATCATTTTGAAATCAACAATATTTGTTTAAGAAATTCTCTCTCTCTCTCTCTCTCTCTCTCTCTCTCTCTCTATATATATATATATATATATATATATATATATATATATAACAAACATAATTCAAATTCAAGATAAATTAATTATAAATTATGCAATACAAACACAATACCAAACAAATATAATTTCAAATTTTAAAACATTTTTAAATAGTCAAGATTAAATAGATCTTTAACTTAAAGTAATTCAACTTAAATAAAATATCAAAATATTATGAAAGTAAAATGTTTTAACACAAATATTTTAAAAATAAAGTTAGGTCAATGTTATCAAGACTAATGGAATCTAAAGCATCCCTTATTTTTCTCAAATTCCTACAAAGTATAAACATGAATATAAATCATATATATTAGTGATCAATCTAATTTTAAAAAATTAATTCATTGTTAATGAAAATAATAATAATAATTTTTAATATTATTATTAATATCATTGTTATTGAAAATAGTAATGAAAATGAGCTTTTTATACTTGGGTGGTTTAATTAATGAAATTGAACAAGGTTCAATTTGATTCAATGACTTTTCAAGAGCGGAACGAAATATTTGGAATGAAACCAGAACGTTCCGGCCGGAATTTAGCTGAAAAATCCGGAACGGACCGAGATTTAAAATAAGATGAAAATTGTTTTGTTTTATTCTATTTTTTGAATTGGTATGAAATGTTTCGACCATTCCGAACGAAACGAAATGGAATTGATAACCTTGTTAACAACTTTACCTTGGTTCTGAAGGCTGTGTTATATATTAAATAATATTTTAAAAATATAATAAATTTGAAGCAAATGAAAAAATAAAAAAAATAATTTTTTTTAAAATATTTTTAAAACATAAAAATAAACAATATCTTACAAGGTCACCTTAGATCTAAAAACTATGTTATACGAATATATATACACAGTATCTTAGTAGTTTCTACAGTAATGTTTAAAAATATCAGTTTAAAAATAATTATAAATTATATTTTTTAAACCAAAATTTCAAGAAAGATTTTTAAGTAAAAAATATATATATATATATATATATATTAATTAAACACTTTCAAAAATTGTAAAAAGAACAAAATATAATCTCAACTATACCGAACCATACTTTAAAAGGACGTTTGAGAGTGTGATTGTAGTTATTTTTTAAAGTGTTTTCCTTTCATAAATGCATCAAAATAATATTTTTGTTTTATTTAAAAAAATTATTTTTGATGTCAGTGCATTAAAATGATCAAAAAACACAAAAAAACAAAATTAATTTGAAGCAAAAAAAATTTTAAAATTTTTAAAAACACCTTTGAAATGCAACAAACATGGAAACCTAAAACAATATAATGTCACAACAGTTCTTTAAGAGAATATTTGAGAATATGATAAAATAATTTTTTTCTCGTAAATATATTAAAATAATAATTTGTTATTTTAAAAAAATTATTTTTAATAAAAAAATATGATTTAAAAAAATTAAAAATTTAATTTTTTTAAAATACTCTTAAAACTTGAAACCAAGCATGCTGCAAGGCAGCCGCCTTATCTGCACTCTCCTCTAACGTTCTTATCTACTTAACTCCAAAAGATGAGTTAAATGACCAAGAGATTGCCTTTCTTCTTTCTTCTTTTTTTTTTTTAATCTTAGATGCTGCAACTTAGACTAGAAAAAATCAATGTCCTCAAATATTTATTATCCTCATTTTATCACGGATTATAATCTTTACACTACCAGAAAATTGATAAATACAAACAGAAATACCGACGGAATATTTTCGTCGGTAAATTTCCGATTCCCTCGGTATATACCGACGGAATTACCGTGGGAAAAAAATTTAAAACAAAGCAAAAAAAAAAATGACGTGTCATTTTTACCAACGGAATTACCGACGGAAATACCGACGGAAAATTCCGTCGGTAATTTCGTCGGTAAACTGTGAACACTGTTCATCATGTCAATTACAAAGGGAATCACCGACGGAATTTTCCGTCGGTATTTTCCAGAGAGTGTTATTTGGTGGTTTTCTGAAAAAATTCAATTAATTTAAAATTTTTATTTAAATATTACAGACGGAATCACCGACGGATTGAAAAACCGTCGTTAATTGTTGGCGGTTTCTGAAAAAATTTTACGAAATTGAAAATTTAAATTAAATATTACCGATGGAATTACCGATGGAATAATTAAAAATATTAATATTCAATTATCCGTCGGTAAATCCGTCGGTAACGCACCCCAATAAAAAGCCTGAATCCCCTTATTTCACAAGAGACAGACTCATTTCTTCTCCTTATTATTCTTCTTCTTGTTGTTCTTCTACTTCTTTTTCTTCTTCTTCTTCTTCACTATATGTAAAAAACATCAATATATATTTCTTTCTCTTCTTTTCTCTCCTCATCTCCTTCTCTTTTCCTCCATGCTTGGGTATGTCTTCTTCTTCTTCTTTCTTCTTTTATCCTCTTAGTTTTTTTTTTAATTAATATGCTTAACGAAATTTTTTCTTTCTCCTTAGCTTCACTTGCAACTACATTAAGGTAAGATTTTTCTTTTTTCTTCTTTTTTCATGATGTTTTTCACTATATTTGTTTTTTATTTTATTTTTAATTGTTTTTGTTCTTAATAATTGTATAAATGTTGTTGTGAAATTTTTTTTTCATATGAGATCAATTTTTAGTTGATTTATTTATAGGATTTTTAAATTTTTAGCAATTGCAACTTTATTTTTTTCATATGAATTTTTTTAGTTGAATTTATTTTTTTGTTTTATTTTTTTGTTGCAAATTTATTTGAGTTGATTTTCTTATTCTTTTTTCCAAGCATTTTTTAGTATATATTATACAGTGTTAATTTATGCTAATTTAATTATTTTATAATTTTATAAAATGAATTTTTTTTAAAATGTTTTTAAATAATTACCGACGGAAATGGAGCGGATAAATTTATTTTTTTATTACCAACGGATTTACCGACGGAAAAAAAATTACCGACGAAAGATTCACCGACGGGGAATTTCCGTCGGTGATTCCGTCGGTAAATTAATTACCGACGGAATATGTGTCTTACACCGACGAAAAAATTCCGTCAGTAAAACTGTTAAATCTTGTAGTGTAAATAAAAAAAAATATAACTCGTATAATTACAACGATAAATTTAGGATTGCTTCCTTGATCAAAACAATAATAACATCTTTGATATAAACATATTTGGTGCTTACTAGTTTTTATGATTGATTAATTTCTAGATTTAAAATCATTATCTTATTTAAGGTTGTTCTAGGTTTTTTTTATTTAAATAGTTCAAAAAAAAAAAGATTTAGTTTTATTAACTCGCAAGTTAGCTAGATATCCAAGAAGAAAAATATTATAACCCTATTTATTTTTATGTTTCAAAAATATTTTAAAAAAGTTAAATTTTTTTTTTACTTTAAATTAATATTTTTTAGTATTTTCAGATCATTTTAATATGTTGATATTAAAAATAATTTTTAAAAATTAAAAATATATTATTTAAATATATTTTTAAATAAAAAACATTTTAAAAAAAACCACAAATATTCTTACTTCCAATCAGATATTAAATTACTTTCAAGCTAAGGTATGTATACAAGTGGGTCATGGTCATGGTCAGACTTGGAGTCCAAGCACATGTGCTTACAATATGAACAAGACGAGGCACTCTGTCGAAGGAAAAACTCTTACACGCAGAGGGAGAGAGAGATGGAAATGATGGAGGATGTGGTGATAGTCGGAGCAGGAATTGCAGGGTTGGCAACAGCAGTGGCTTTGAAAAGAGTAGGGGTTCGAGCCCTGGTGTTAATTAGATCAGAAGGGCTAAGAGCCACAGGATCAGCCTTGACTCTATTTCCAAATGCTTGGCTCGCCCTTGATGCTCTCGGTGTTTCTCACAAGCTCACCCCCATTTATGCTCCTTCATCGATGTAATAAGTTGTCCCTCTACACTAATTCTATTCTTTTGATCATGTCTGTCCATCGTTTCTTGAATTTGAATATTATATATCTTCTGGGTGATTGATTAGTTTCCTGTGCACTTCTTTTTTCCTCTTGTATGATTTAGGGGATATGTAACCAATGTTAGTGCTGGAGATGTTCAACAAGTCCTCGTCCGAGTGGCCAATAATGGGTAAACTTTTTGAACCTTAATAAAATAATTTCTTGATTAATTTTTTAGTACGATTTCATGCAAGGATCTGTACTATGAATGGCTGTCGGAATCATAAAAGAATTTTTTAGTCGGTTCAATATTATAGTTATACTGATGTATAATGGACAGACCGGATTCCTTCATGTTTATGCCGACAAAACTTCACTCTCATCAACATTCGCTTCCTATGACGTAGTTCTGGGTGTGAATTAATGCCTAGTCTTGTGTGAGATAGGGGCGATGGACATGGAATTAGGACAATTCACCGCAAAGCACTGTTAGAGGCACTGGCAGAGGAATTGCCGGTTGACTCGATTCAATTCTCTTCCAAGCTAGCTGTCATTGGAAATGAAGAGCAAGGCGGTGCTTCCATTGTTGTTATACATTTGGAAGATGGAACTACAATCAAATCTAAGGTTCTGATAGGCTGTGATGGGGTGAACTCGGTGGTGGCGCGTTGGCTAGGACTGGCAGAACCTGTCCATTCAGGGCGGTCAGCTGTGCGAGGTTTAGCAGTTTTTCCTCAAGGCCATGGATTTAAGCAAGAAGTTCATCGGTTTGTGGATGTGGGCAAAAGAGCTGGTTTTGTTCCTCTTAATGACAGAGAACTTTACTGGTTTTTAACCTACAACGGTTAGCACTAAACCCTTCCTTCTTTCTCGTTTTAGCTGGACACAAATGATCGTTCATGTCAGATCATTGCACGGAACATTTATTCTGAACTAATTTTCAATTCAGGAGATAACATGACGGGAGATCCCGAACATATACAGAAACAAGTACTTGAGAAACATGCAGAAAAGTTTCCTTCATCATACCTAGACGTGGTCCGGCATGCTGATCTTTCAACGTTAACATGGGCACTGTTGAAGTTTAGGCAGCCATGGGGGATCATATTTGGAAAGCTAAGCAAAGGAAATGTGACAGTAGCTGGTGATGCTATGCACCCCATGACTCCTGATCTAGGACAAGGCGGCGGTGCATCACTAGAAGATGCTGTGGTATTGGGCAGACACATTGGCAATTCAGTTATAAACAATGGAGGGCTGATTGTTCCAGGAGACATGGCTAAAGCCATAGATGATTATGTGAAGGAAAGGAGGTGGCGTCCTGCTTTTCTTGTCACAGGATCATATTTAGCAGGATGGGTGCAGCTCGGTGGAGATAAATGGTGGATGAAATTTTTAAGGGATGGAATATTTTACCAGTATCTTTTTGGCAGGATTTCTGGACTTGTGCATAAAGATTGTGGCAAACTTCCTGCTATGTCCTTCGGTGATACGGATCACTCAAGTAAGAAGGACTAGATTCAATTTTGGCATATAGATTCTGCAGATGAGTGGTTTCAGACGATGGCTCTCAATTACTAGTTAACGAGTCTTTTTATATTATTTGGTTACTGTCTCGAGATGAAAAAAAAAAAAAAACATGTCTTCCTATGCTCTGTAATTTATAATTTATGTTATGAAAAAATAAAAATTCACTCAAAACCGTTTCTTTTGGTACTGTTATGGAGTGTTTGTACTTTGTAGGCTTGATCGTACTCTAACTCGAGCTAGTGCAGATTTCAGTTTGGTGCCTATATTTTTTATTGACTCCATCGAAGCAGAGATAAATTAACAAAATGTATTTAGACCCGTGTTCTTGTTCTTTTCCTAGGAGATCCAAAGGCTCTTGCATTACACAATGGAAGATGGGAAATTCCTATTTCTAATCTAATCATTTTTTAGATTAGAAATTGATCTTTACAAGGCAAGAAAAATCAAAATTCTAAAATAAAAAAAGCACTTACTCGGAGTCTAATTTGGGTGTCTAAAAATAATTCTAAAAAATAAGAGAAATTATTTTAATTTTTTGAATTCAAATTTGGGTATCACCATTCAAAATAATTTATTCATCTAAAGGCACTAAATAATATTTCTTTACTTTAAATTATTATTTTTTACAATAAGTGCAAAATATACATATGTTTTTATTCCTTTTATATTATATTTTTATGTATTTTGAACTTATCTGGGCTTATTAAAAGTTATTTTTATGAGTTTAGTATGTATAGGAAACTTTGTAAATTAATTGCTAAAATATAAGAATTTCTATATTTTATGTTTCAGACTTTTCTTCTTATGACAAGTTGTTTACTAAGTTATAATTTTATAATGTGAACATGGGCTAAATAAAAGTTGAAGTAAACATATCAAGCTTCCTAGAAAGGTATTATGGGTAGAAATATGAATTCTATTGGACCTCTAATCAGACCCGCAAAATCGAACCGAAATCTTACTTGTAACAAAATCCTCTACTTTCACATTACAGATTCAAATAAGTATATCTTTGAGTCTCAAACATCAAAATCATCTACACATCTAGGGCTACAACTTTTATGAAGGATTCCAGGTCAGATAAAATCGTTTTGAAGACAAACTGTTGGACGCAATCTGAAGGATGAGATTGGTCTTCTAATTTGATGAGGAAACTAACAGTGCCGAGCATCACATTACAGCTAATAGTCTGGCATAGAAAAGGTGGGCCTTAGGACCTATGAAAGGCGTAAATCAAGCCTCTAACATGCCATGAATGAAAGAATATAGCTGAAATGGTCGAATATTGCAAGAAATCATGTTAGAAACAAAGTCTAAGTTGCAGCAGAGTTGGAATTACAACAAAGTTGTGACAGCAACAGAGTCTATTTTCAACCAAATTCTAAGAGATTTAACCAACCTTAGGGACCATATAAAGAAGGAAGGAGTTAAGTAGCATAAGGACTTCTAATTAACCTAAGAATTCTGAAGAAATTCGACAGCCAAGGGAGAGAATAAATAGAGCAGAACACGACTGAAACAGAGGCTTTGCAACATTCTTTTTTTCTCTGTTTTTGTCAATTCTCTAGCAGTTATGAACTAAACTTTGGCTTTTAGTTCAAGAGAAATACACACCATCTCCATTAACAAGTTATGAGAAGTAATGTTATCATTGTAATTCTTTCAAAATTAATATTTATTTTTTCTTATTCAGAATTATGTTATTGACTATTATTCAAGCTTATTGAATTGTTTTGAGATGACATGTATGCTTTTTAATTTCATTCAATCCGTGATTGTTGTTAGGGACTAAAATAAGAGGCAAAAGAATTAATTTGATTGTTGCAATTCTCATGTTGATTTATTAGGAAAGAATAAATTAAGTTAAATTGTCAAGCTTTTGAAAGTTTGCTTAGAATAATTTCACAGACTTTACTACTAAGGCTACTGCCGAGTGAATAAGAATTGCTTTCAATATTAAATTCGTTTGATGGTAAGAAATTGATTAGAGAGCTTTGTCTAATTAATGTACTCGTAATCTCATCGATTTCTCTCTATTTTAAGGGATATCAAATTTATTTGCTTGACATAAAAGAATATTTATTTTACTTAGATGATCAACAAATTTATAGAAATGGATGTAAGAACCTTTAAACTGAGTTAACAACATATCAATTTATTAATTTTATTTTCAGAATTTTGTTTTTTTTAATTTTTATTCAAATCCTTTGTTCTTTTTTATTTCAGTATATTATAGAAATATTAAACGAAATTTCCCTTGAGTTCAACCTGGTTTTCACGTGTAAAATCTCTAGGCGAAAAATCATAAATTGACTAGTTTCATGTAAAACAAAAAAATTTGTAATTCTTGATCGGGTTATCAGAAAATTCTAAAAAATTTGCATAGAGCCTTCTAATATGATACTTTATGACATTATAATTTGAGGATGTTACATCATGATTATACTAAGAATTTATTTTGTTTGTGATAGTAAAGTTAGAAATATATTTTGGAGGTTCTGACGACGCCGAATTACTAACGTGGTTATCAAAATATATAAATATGGTGACTGATTTCTTTTCTAACAACATAGGATTTGAATTTTATGTTGTGCATATACATATCAAAATGTAAATTATTTTTCACAAATAACGAGAAACACGTTACAATCATTATACCTTTGTTGATAGCTCTCGATGATCTCATGGTCTTAACCAAAAAGTTTTGAATACCCTCTTAATGTTGTGCCTTCTCTTAATAAAAGCCTGAACTATTAACAACTAAGATTAGTTTAAAGAGAAATCTTCCAAGGGTTTCTAGAGATTTTTCAAAGTTTCTTACCCTCTGCTTGTCTATCCGATTTGACAAAAAGAATTTGGTTCAAAGAAAGAGACTCTGTTGACTTGTCAAACGGTATTTGCCTAAGGGATTTCTGCTGAAAGCAATCATCTGTTGCCTCATGGTGTGCCATCTTCCTGCTGCAGAAATTTCTATCTACCACCAGCTACAGAAGCGATAGGCTGAGACGTACATACAACTTGTAGAGATAGAGGTTGCCAATTTCAAAATAATATTCGAATCTTATTTTATGTAGTCAGAATTTTGTTTTGGTTCTGCTTTTTTCATTATGTTTTAGTCAGTGTTGTTTTGTTTTGCTACCTCACATTATTGTAGGTATCATCCTCTATAATATTTAACTAAGTTTGTTTTATGTAGAATATGCTTCATAAATATATTATGCACCCTCTTATCTAAAACAATTTGGGTAATAAAAAATATTTTATTGTCAAGGAAAATAAATTAAAAACATAACTTATGAGATTTAAGTATAGTTGCCACACCAATTCATGGGCTGACCTAGAAAAAAAAAGCCTGGATCACTACGTTATCATGTCATCTCATAGGTTACATGATTGATTATTTTATTAACAGGAAAACTTTTTTTAAAAGATATTATTAACTTAAGCGGACAGTGTTTTATACCGTGAAAAAGTTTAATTTTTTTAATTTTTTTATTTTAAATTAATATGTTTTTAATGTTTTTAGATCATTTTAATGTGTTGATTTTAAAAATAATTTTTTAAAAATAAAAAAATTATTTTAATATATTTTATAATAAAAAATATTTTAAAAAACAATGTATTTTTAAAAACACTCAGAATTGAATGAGTCTTGCTACTTGGATTGTAAGTTTTTCAAGCCATCATGCAGAGATGAGGTAGATTTAATAATTACTTCTATAGGAGATGAAGATATTTTAAAAGACTGTGTCATTAAATCATAGATCCACCACAAGTTAGTTTCCATCCTTTTTTATTTTTAATTTTTGTAACACTTTTATTTCATTAATTTCAAATCTTAAATATCCTTCGGTGATATGGATCACTCAAGTAAGAAGGACTAGATTCAATTTTGGCATATAGATTCTGCAGATGAGTGGTTTCAGACGATGGCTCTCAATTACTAGTTAACGAGTCTTTTATATTATTTGGTTACTGTCTCGAGATGAAAAAAACAAAAACATGTCTTTCTATACCCTGTAATTTATAATTTATGTTCTGAAAAAATAAAAATTCAGTCAAAACCGTTTCTTTTAGTACTGTTATGGAGTGTTTGTACTTTGTAGGCTTGATCATACTCTAACTCGAGTTAGTGCAAATTTCAGTTTGGTGTCTATATTTTTATTGACTTAATCAAAGCACAGATATTTTTATTGACTTAATCAAAGCACAGATATTTTTATTGCATTACACGATGGAAGATGGCAAATTCCTATTTCATACATTTTGATACAAAAAGTTCTTTGAAAACGAAAGTTCTTTCATACAAACTTTAAATGACCAATGAGATTGCCTTTCTTCTTTCTTTCTTTCTTTTTTTCTCCAAAAAAGCCGCCTCTAGTTTTTTATTTATTTATTTAAATAGTTCGAAAACGAGATTTAGTTTTATTAACTCGCAAATTGGCTAGATAACCATGAAGAAAAACATTATTTTCTTAATTACTTGCAAGATAAGGTATGTATACAAGTGCGTCATGATCATACTTGGAGTCCAAGCACATGGGGTTATAATAAGAACAAGATGAGGTACCCTGTAGAAGGAAACACTCATACACGCAGAGGGAGAGAGAGATGGAAATTATGGAGGATGTGGTGATAGTTGGAGCAGGAATTGCAGGGTTGGCAACAGCAGTGGCTTTGAAAAGAGTAGGGGTTCGAGCCCTGGTGTTAGAGAGATCAGAAGGGCTAAGAGCCACTGGTACAGCGTTGACCCTATCTCCAAATGCTTGGCTTGCCCTTGATGCTCTTGGTGTTTCTCACAAGCTCATCCCCCTTTATACTCCTTCACCCAAGTAATAAATTGTTTCACCATGTTAATTTTTTCTTTTCATTATGTTTGATTATTTATAAATTCTTGAATTTGGATTTTAATACCATGCTTTGGATGATAGATTAATTTCTCGTGAACTTCTTTTTCTCACGATTTAGGGGATACGTAACTAATGTTAGTACCGGAGAAGTTCGAGAAGTCCTCTACCCTCGACAAGTTAGGACTCTTCACCGTAAAGTGTTGTTAGAGGCACTGGCAGAGGAATTGGCAACTGACTCAATTCGATTCTCTTCGAGGCTAGTTGCTTTTCAAAGTCTAGAACAAGGAGGTGATGCTTCCATGGCTGCTGTACACTTGGAAGATGGAACTACTATCAAATCTAAGGTTCTGATAGGCTGCGATGGGGTGCACTCGGTAGTGGCACGATGGCTAGGACTGGCAGAACTGGTCCATTCAGGTCGATCAGCGGTGCGGGGTTTAGCAGTTTTTCCTCAAGGCCATGGATTTAAACAAGAAGTTCGTTTTTTCTTGGATGAGAGCGATAAGGCTGGTTTTGTTCCTCTTAATGATAGGGAACTTTACTGGTTTTTTTCTGGCCAAGGCTAGCACTTAGCACTCTTCATCCCTTTAATTTCTCTCTCATTTTAGCAAGACACAAATATTGGTTCATGTGATCAGATCATTTCAGGGAAAGTTTTATAGTGAGCTAATTTTGATTTCAGGGGAAAAGATGTCAGGAGAGGCAGAGAAAATGCAAAGGGATGTGCTTGAGAAATGTACAGAAAAATTTCCCTCAGAATACCTAGACGTGGTGCGGCATGCCGATCTTTCCTCATTGTCATGGGCACCATTGATGTTTAGGCCTCCCTGGGGGATCATATTTGGAAAACTAAGCAAAGGAAATGTGACAGTAGCTGGTGATGCTATGCACCCCATGACTCCTGATCTAGGAAACGGTGGTGGTGCATCACTAGAAGATGCTGTGGTATTGGGCAGACACATTGGCAATTCATTTATAAACAATGGAGCCCTGATTGTTCCAGGAGACATGGCTAAAGCCATAGATGATTATGTCAAGGAAAGGAGGTGGCGTGCCGCTATGGTTGTCACAGCATCGTATTTATCAGGACGGATGCAGCAAGGAGATAAATGGTGGATAAAATTTCTCAGGGACAGAGCACTTTACAAGTATTTTTTCGGCTGGCTTTCTAGACTAGTATTTGTTTATGACTGCGGAAGACTTCCTGCTATTTCCTTTGGTGCAATGGATCTGTCCAGTAAGAAGGACTAAATTTCAGTGCTGACAAGTGATTCTGCAAATTGTTATGTTTTAGAGCATTGCCCTCAATTTCAACATAGTTAGCCTCTTGCTGCTGCTATCAAAATATCATATTGAAGTGGAAGGTAGCGTTAGTCTTTTTCTTCTTTGTTGGTTTTGTCTTCTTTTTTTTTTTTAAAAAAAAAAGTCTCATTAATTAGTCAAAGTAAGAATAATATCATAGTGAAGAGGAAGGTAAGAAATACGAATTTTCTTTTGCTTCTGTCTTTTTCTTCTTCCAAGTTATTGTCAATGTTGTTTTGCTTTTATATTATTATTTGCCTCACATTATTGTTATATATGTGTGTTTACTGTTTATGGTTCGCTTTCTTATCTAAGAAAATTTGGGTAATAGAAAATACTTTTTGTCCAAAGAAAAAGAAATTGAAAACTTAGAAAAATAACTTAAGAATAGTTTTCAGACCAATCTAGAGATTGATGTGAATAATTGGGTTATTATATCAATCAATAGGTCACTAGGTTAATTATTTTATTAAAATAACAATTTTTTATTTTTCTTCTATAAAACATTAAACTTATCAAGTTGATTGAGGATTGGAAGATTAGTATTTTATCTGATTCAATTAAAAATTTATCTTGTGTCAAACTTTGATTTTTAAATTTTTTAGATCAATTTATCAATTTAGAGTTCAGGTCATGTTTAATAATTATGTTTTTAAGAGATGAAAATTATTTTAAAAGCTATATTTGTCATTAAATCATTGATCCACCACTAATTAGTTTTCATCTTTTTCTCTTTAAGAAAGATAATTGATGGTTGTTCAAATTTCAATGACAAAACTAGTTGTTTTTTGAGTCAATAGGTTTTATTTGATGGAAAGAGTTATATTATGGTGTTTTTTTTGTCAAAAAAAGTAGATCTGGGCTAACAAATAATATTTTTTACTTTAATTTTGTGTTTTTCGACTAATTCAAAGCTATTTGAATTAAGAATTTAGTTTGTTGAGACTTTAAGGGTGTTTATTAGATGTGTTTAGAAGAAAAAAATAGATTAGAAAATTAACTTTTAGATCCTATAAGAACTAACTTTGGTTTCCCAATCACTTTGGTGGTTAGAAACTGGACTTCATGACAACTCATTATCCACCACAACAAATGACATGTTTTTTTTTTTTTTAGAAAACATAGATGATATGTCATCCATCCTTGCAAAAACAATAAACCTTGTTGCTCAGGCCTGGGTTTTCAGGCCGAGGTGCACCTAGGCTTTTGGGTTATTGGTTAGTCACACAAGGCTAGTCTGCTAGGCCCAACCACACCTAGTGCTTTATGTTTTGTTATTTGTTTTTATTTTTTGTTTTTTTAAATTTTAATCAATACCCTTCTTTATATGAGTTTTTTTTATTTTGCATTATTTTTTTTATTTACTATTTAATTGACACCCTTCCTCTAATTTTTAAAATTGTTAATCATTCAATTAAAAAAAAAGATTTCAAAAGGCATGGTTATTAAAGCAAGGATTATGATCTTCATCATAAGTTAGGTGAGTTAACATACTTAACTTAGGTCTATCTAAAATATCATCATTCCAATATTTTTTTCTTATATATAAAAAAGTTAGATTAATGTTGTTTTTTAATAATCTTTTAAACAACTGGTTTTTGCCTAATCAACCTAGTCAGTTAGGCCAAACCTGAAGACCTGAATCGACTTAGAATGTTGTTGTGTTATATTTTTCTATAAAATAAATAAATAAATACTAGCATTTATAATTTTTTTAATTCAAATCAGGTTTTGATTGGGTTACTTTAGACTCATCAAATTGATTTGATTATATTATGTCAATTCCTATACTATTTAATTTGAAACTTGAGCCAAGGTAGGAGCCAGGTCAAAGTGACTTTAGGTTGACCTACCAGGCAAAACCGAGTTTAATAACGCTACCAAAGAGTTCCCCACGACAACGTGCAAACAATATATTATTTTTATTTTTTTAATATATTTGTGTTGAAATTCCTAGAATATCATTTAAAAAAATTAATACTTTCTTTTATAATCAAGATAAAATGTTGTAAAAAAAAACTTCTCTTAAGCATGTTAATAAGATAAAATGGTTTTAATTAGACAAATGCTTGTTTTATCCTTATCTTAAAGCGTCCAAGATTTTTTTTATATTTGCTTTAATTAATTTTTATTTTTATTTTTATTTTTATTAAATAAATGATATAGAACAACAAAAAAATTATTTTTTTTTGTAGAGGTAACATGTATTGATAAAAAAGGGATAATGCTAGAAAATTAATTTGTTTCAATGAAATTTAAATATATTATTGCTCTTTTTATATAGATAAAAATACATTTTCATATTAATAAACAAAAAAGCTTTGAGGGCTCCTTGCAAAACAAGATTAGGTGTCTTGATTTGTATTTATTTTTCAAATTTTCAACTTGAATTTTATTTAGCATTAATAATTCTTTAAAAAAATTTATTAGTGTATAAAAACCTCAATCAATTTTATTAAATGTACACTAAAAATTTTGAATTTACAAATCAAATTTATTTTTTACTGTTAGAAAACATGATAACAATGGTTGAATTTTATTTTTTTTAATCAAAAAGGAAATTTAATCCGACCTTCAACTAACTAGCATCTCACTAATTTCGAACCCCAAATAACTATTTTGAAATAGTATTCGTTAACAAGCCAAACAATAAATTATAAAATGTTTTGTTCAAACTAAATAATTTTATACGGAACAAATACTTTCGATTTTGTGTTGTTAATTAAATGTTTATATGAGTAGGTGGAATATTCATTAGTAATGGAAAAATTAAAATAAGATATCTATATATAAATAATTTTAAACTTTTAAATTGAAAGTAGTATACGTAAATATATAATCCTTAATGAAGCGGAGACCAAACGTCTTGAACACAGGCAACTGCTGGCATGTGCCAGTCTTACGTTTGGGCCTATGTTATTATTATTATTATTTTAAATTAATATGGATATTCGGATTAGTATCTTAATTAATTAATTTTACAGGTTTTAAAATTAATGACAATGTAAATTTTTAATGACCCTAAAATCTTGTAAAACTCAAACTGATGATTTTTAAAAAATAAATTTAAAGTTTTATCAATTAAATTATGCCACTCAAAATTAATCTATGTTATTATTGATTCGATCGAAGCTACATCTTACCTAACCTTGGACTCAGGCACATGCAAGGAAAAAAAAATCATTCGACCATCCAGGTGATGCCATAAATTAATCACACCTGTTACAACGTACTATGATGATTTTTTTTCTCCTTGCAAGATTTGTAAATTCATAAAATCCCCACATCTAAATTTATAAAATATTAAAAATTAAATTAGTTATAAACTCTAACCCGGCCTGAATATATCAATAAACAATTCTAGACACAACACTAAAGATCCTAGATCCTACCCTTAAAAAATCTGACTCATGCGTTTAAAGTTTAAACGCTGTAAACACAGAGGAATTAAGGTAGTATTTGGTATTCCGGTTATTTTAGTAATTAATTTAATTTAATAATTTAAATTATTAAATAAAATTTTAAGATATAATTTATATTATTTTTTAATATATTTTTTTAAGTTAAAGTTTTTTAAACTTGAAATTTGCACAAGCTCACACTATCTTGTGTTTAATTTTTATCAAATAAATAGAGATGATGAAATTCGAACTTATAATTACTTAGTCATTAAATCTCTGATATTATGTCAAAAAACCAACTCAACCCAATAATTTAAATTGTTATATGAGATATCAAGATATGATTTATATTATTCTCTAACATGTTAAAATTACATTTCTTAAAATTTTAATTTTTTTATTTAAAATTAATTTTTTTTTCAAATCATTTTGACATGCAAATATTAAAAATAATTTTTTTAATATATTTCTAATAAAAAACATTAAATTATAATTACCACTATACTCTCCAACATCGAGATTTCAATAGAGAAAATGAGAAAAGATGTCGTTATGTTTTGTCTTCTTTCAATCATGCATGTTCACTTTTAATTAGGTGTCAAACTCAGATTAGGAAATAATTTTGGAAAATGCTTGGATTGTTAGATTATTACGTCAATATATAAGTCATCAAAACATCTATTTTTATTAAAACATTAGTTTTTTCTTACAAGATATTGGGTTGATTAATTTGAATCCAGTTTAGTTGGGTTAATAAAATAATTAAAATCCTAATTAGATCAATGAATTTGATCATGTGATTATTTTATATCTAGTTCAATTTAAATTTGACTGAATAAAAAAAATTAATTAAATTAATATTTTATTTGATGCAATTAATAATTTAGTTTAGATTATGTTTCATCTTATTAGAGAATAATATAAATCATATTCTAGGACCTCACCTAATAGCTTAAGCTTTTGGGTTGAGATGGTTCTTTGACATGGTATTAGAGCCTTGATGACCAAATGGTCTCGAGTTCGAATCTCATCATCCCTATTTATTTGATAAAAATTAAGCACAAGGTAATGTGGGTCTGTGCAAGTTTCAAGCCCAAAGGGTTTTCACTTGAGGGGGTGTGTTAGGGAATAATATAAATCATATTCTGGAACCTCACCTAATAACTTAAGTTTTTGGGTTGAGATGGTTCTTTGACCCATCATGTTGCCTAAATTTAATAATTATGATTTAATTTGATATCATATATTTGAAATTTTATCAAAATAAAATATGAAATGATTGCTTAACTTTATGGCTTAAACAATTCTTTATCACGCGGTAGGGGTTACTTTAATTTGTATGTGCTGTGGATTCCACGACCACAAACAAAAATGCTTTTACTTTAATATATATATATATATATATATATATATATATATATATATAGAGAGAGAGAGAGAGAGAGAGAGAGAGAGAGAGAGAGATTGTTTAAACAAACGTTGTCGATTTCAAAACGTATGGAATCTTGTCATCGGAGGAGCACTTACAAGTTCACCTTGGGTTTGGTGGTTGTGGTATATATTAAAATAATATTTTTTTTATATTAAAAATTTATTTTTGAGATAAATGCATGATCTAAAAATTCTAAAAAAAATAATATTAATTTAAAGTAAATAAAAATTAAAAAATTATTTTTTAAAAAAATACTTTTAAAACACAAATACAAACATTATAATATTACCTTTGGTTCTAAAAATTGTGTTATACAAATGTGTATACAGTATCTTAGTAGTTTTTGCAGTGGTGTTTAAAACAATTAGTTTAAAAATAATTATAAATTATATTTTTTTTAACAAAAATTTCAAGAAAGATTTTTAAGTAAAATATCTAATATATATTAATTAATTAAAACACTTTCAAAAGCTATAATAATAACAACAAAATATAATCTCAACTATAACAAACCACATTTTAAGGTGGTTGTTGTTATTTTTTAAAGTATTTTTTACTAGTAAATATATCAAAATAATATTTTTTTTATTTTTTAAAAATTATTTTTAATATCTACGCATGAAAATGAATTAAAAACACCAAAAAAAATTTTGAAGCAAAGAAAAACATTAAAAAATTTTAAATTTTTTCAAAAACGTTTTTGAAACGCAAAAATAAAATGAAAACCCTAAAACAATACAATGTCACAGCAGCTCTTTAAAAGGATGTTTGAGAGTGTGGTAGTTGTTATTTTTTAAAGTGTTTTTTACTCTGAAATATATCAAAATAATATTTTTTTATTTAAAAAAATTATTTTTGATATCAATATATCAAATCGATTGAAAACATTAAAAAAAAAATTAAATAAAAAAATTCTCTTAAAATATACGTTAAATAACCAAAGAGCCGCCTCTAGTTTTTTATTTATTTATTTAAATAGTTCAAAAAAAGAGATTTAGTTTTATTAACTCGCAAAGTGGCTCGATAACCATGAAGAAAAACATTAAGATACTATGTATACAAGTGCGTCATGGTCAGACTTGGAGTCCAAGCACATGGGGTTATAATAAGAACAAGACGAGGCACCCTGTGGAAGGAAACACTCATACACGCAGAGGGAGAGAGAGATGGAAATGATGGAGGATGTGGTGATAGTCGGAGCAGGAATTGCAGGGTTGGCAACAGCAGTGGCTTTGAAAAGAGTAGGGGTTCGAGCCCTGGTGTTAGAGAGATCAGAAGGGCTAAGAGCCACAGGTGCAGCCTTGACTCTATTTCCAAATGCTTGGCCTGCTCTTGATGCTCTTGGTGTTTCTCACAAGCTCACCCCCATTTATGCTCCTACATCGATGTAATAAGTTGTTCCTCTACACTAATTCTATTCTTTTGATCATGTCTGTCCATCGTTTCTTGAATTTGAATATTATATATCTTCTGGGTGATTGATTAGTTTCCTGTGCACTTTTCTTTTCCCCTTGTATGATTTAGGGGATATGTAACCAATGTTAGTGCTGGAGATGTTCAACAAGTCCTCTTCCGAGTGGCCAATACTGGGTAAACTTTTTGAACCTTAATAAAATAATTTCTTGATTAATTTTTTAGTACAATTTCATGCAAGGATCTGTACTATGAATGGCTGTACGAATCATAAAAGAAATTTTTGTCGGTTCAATATTATAGTAATATTGATTTATAATGGACAGACCGGATTCCTTCATGTGTATGCCGACAAAACTCCACTCTCATCAACATTCGCTTCCTATGACGTAGTTCTGGGTGTGAATTAATGCCTTGTCTTGTGTGAAATAGGGGCGATGTACAAGGAATTAGGACACTTCACCGCAAAGCACTGTTAGAGGCACTGGCAGAGGAATTGCCGGTTGACTCAATTCAATTCTCTTCCAAGCTAGCTGTCATTGAAAATGAAGAGCAAGGCGGTGCTTCCATTGTTGTTATACATTTGGAAGATGGAACTACAATCAAATCTAAGGTTCTGATAGGCTGTGATGGGGTGAACTCGGTGGTGGCACGTTGGCTAGGACTGGCAGAACCTGTCCATTCAGGGCGGTCAGCTGTGCGAGGTTTAGCAGTTTTTCCTCAAGGCCATGGATTTAAGCAAGAAGTTCATCAGTTCGTGGATGTGGGCAAAAGAGCTGGTTTTGTTCCTCTTAATGACAGAGAACTTTACTGGTTTTTAACCTACAGCGGTTAGCACTAAACCCTTCCTTATTTCTCGTTTTAGCTGGACACAAATGATCGTTCATGTCAGATCATTGCGGGGAACATTTATTCTGAACTAATTTTCAATTCAGGAGATAAGATGGCAGGAGAGCCCGAACAAATACAGAAACATGTACTTGAGAAACATGTAGAAAAGTTTCCTTCAACATACCTAGACGTGGTCCGCCATGCTGATCTTTCAACATTAACATGGGCACCGTTGATGTTTAGGCAGCCATGGGGCATCATATTTGGAAAGCTAAGCAAAGGACATGTGACAGTAGCTGGTGATGCTATGCACCCCATGACTCCTGACCTAGGACAAGGCGGTGGTTCATCACTAGAAGATGCTGTGGTATTGGGCAGACACATTGGCAATTCAGTTATAAACAATGGAGGGCTGATTGTTCCAGGAGACATGGCTAAAGCCATAGATGATTATGTGAAGGAAAGGAGGTGGCGTGCTGCTTTTCTTGTCACAGGATCATATTTAGCAGGTTGGGTGCAGCTCGGTGGAGATAAATGGTGGATGAAATTCTTAAGGGATGGAATATTTTACAAGTATCTTTTTGGCAGGATTTCTGGACTTGTGCATAAAGATTGTGGCAAACTTCCTGCTATGTCCTTCGGTGATATGGATCACTCAAGTAAGAAGGACTAGATTCAATTTTGGCATATAGATTCTGCAGATGAGTGGTTTCAGACGATGGCTCTCAATTACTGGTTAACGAGTCTTTTTATATTATTTGGTTACTGTGTCCAGATGAAAAAAAAAAAAAAACATGTCTTCCTATGCTCTGTAATTTATAATTTATGTTATGAAAAAATAAAAATTCACTCAAAAAAAATAGATTAGAAAATTAACTTTTAGATCCTATAAAAACTAAATTTGGTTTCCCGATCACCCTGGTGGGGTGATCGTGGTTAGAAAGTGAGTTTCATGACTACTCATCATCTACCACAACAAATAACACGTTTTTTTTTTTAAAAAAAAATAGATGATATGTCATCCTTCCTTGCAAAAAAAAATAAACCTGGTTACTCAGGCCTGGGTTTTCAGGCCAAGGTTCACCTAAGCTTTTGGGTTATTGGTTAGTCACACAAGGCTAGTCTGCTAGGCCCAACCACACCTACTGTCTTATATTCTTTCATTTGTTTTTATTTTTTGTTTTTGTTTTTAAATAATGTAAGTATTCGTGTCAGTTTATGTATATTTTAATTAATTTTATGGGCCGAAATTAATGATCATATAAATTTTTATTGATCTTGAAAATTATGAAACTCGAACTAATAATCTCTAAAAATAAATTTAAAATCTAAGCAATTAAATTACAAACCTTAAAATTGATTTATGTTATTATTGACTCGATCAAAGCAGAGATAAATTAACAAAATGTATTTAGACCCGTGTTCTTGTTCTTTTCCTAGGAGATCCAAAGGCTCTTGCATTACACAATGGAAGATGGGAAATTCCTATTTCTAATCTAATCATTTTTTAGATTAGAAATTGATCTTTACAAGGCAAGAAAAATCAAAATTCTAAAATAAAAAAAGCACTTACTCGGAGTCTAATTTGGGTGTCTACTCAAATGAGATGTGTGAAAGTTATTTAAGAAATCTCGTGATTATCAACACCAATTAAATGTTTGGCATCATTAATTAACAACTTTTCAAAAAATATGCAAATAAGATGTTGTAGAACTCATTCATTTTACCCCAGTAAGGTGAGAAATCCATGCATAAACTAATGTGTGTGTGTATATATAATAAATATCATTTATGTAAATTGAATGGTGAGGTTGGTATTTAAGAGAAATTATTTTAATTTTTTGAATTCAAATTTGGGTATCACCATTCAAAATAATTTATTCATCTAAATGCACTAAATAATATTTCTTTACTTTAAATTATTATTTTTTACAATATGACTGATAAATGCAAAATATACATATGTTTTTATTCTTTTTATATTATATTTTTATGTATTTTGAACTTATCTGGGCTTATTAAAAGTTATTTTTATGAGTTTAGTATGTATAGGAAACTTTGTAAATTAATTGCTAAAATATAAGAATTTCTATATTTTATGTTTCAGACTTTTCTTCTTATGACAAGTTGTTTACTAAGTTATAATTTTATAATGTGAACATGGGCTAAATAAAAGTTAAAGTAAACATATCAAGCTTCCTAGAAAGGTATTATGGGTAGAAATATGAATTCTATTGGACCTCTAATCAGACCCGCAAAATCGAACCGAAATCTTACTTGTAACAAAATCCTCTACTTTCACATTACAGATTCAAATAAGTATATCTTTGAGTCTCAAACATCAAAATCATATGATTCAAAAGCCCAAAATCATCTACACATCTAGGGCTACAACTTTTATGAAGGATTTCAGGTCAGATAAAATCGTTTTGAAGACAAACTGTTGGACGCAATCTGAAGGATGAGATTGGTCTTCTAATTTGATAAGGAAACTAACAGTGCCAAGCATCACATTACAGCTAAGAGTCTGGCATAGAAAAGGTGGGCCTTAGGACCTAAGAAAGGCGTAAATCAAGCCTCTAACATGCCATGAATGAAAGAATATAGCTGAAATGGTCGAATATTGCCAGAAATCATGTTAGAAACAAAGTCTAAGTTGCAGCAGAGTTTGAATTGCAGCAGAGTTGTGACAGCAGCAGAGTCTATTTTCAACCAAATTCTGAGAGATTTAACCAACCTTAGAGACTATATATAGAAGGAAGGAGTTAAGTAGCATAAGGACTTCTAATTAACCTAAGAATTCTGAAGAAATTCGACAGCCAAGGGAGAGAATAAATAGAGCAGAACACGACTGAAACAGAGGCTTTGCAACATTCTTTTTTTCTCTGTTTTTGTCAATTCTCTAGCAGTTATGAACTAAACTTTGGCTTTTAGTTCAAGAGAAATACACACCATCTCCATTAACAAGTTATGAGAAGTAATGTTATCATTGTAATTCTTTCAAAATTAATAATTATTTTTCCTTATTCAGAATTATGTTATTGACTATTATTCAAGCTTATTGAATTGTTTTGAGATGGCATGTATGCTTTTTAATTTCATTCAATCCGTGATTGTTGTTAGGGACTAAAATAAGAGGCAAAAGAATTAATTTGATTGTTGCAATTCTCATGTTGATTTATTAGGAAAGAATAAATTAAGTTAAATTGTCAAGCTTTTGAAAGTTTGCTTAGAATAATTTCACAAACTTTACTACTAAGGCTACTGCCGAGTGAATAAGAATTGCTTTCAATATTAAATTCGTTTGATGGTAAGAAATTGATTAGAGAGCTTTGTCTAATTAATGTACTCGTAATCTCATCGATTTCTCTCTATTTTAAGGGATATCAAATTTATTTGCTTGACATAAAAGAATATTTATTTTACTTAGATGATCAACAAATTTATAGAAATGGATGTAAGAACCTTTAAACTGAGTTAACAACATATCAATTTATTAATTTTATTTTCAGAATTTTATTTTTTTTAATTTTTATTCAAATCCTTTGTTCTTTTTCATTTCAGTATATTATAGAAATATTAAACGAAATTTCCCTTGAGTTCAACCTGGTTTTCACGTGTAAAATCTCTAGGCGAAAAATCATAAATTGACTAGTTTCATGTAAAACAAAAAAATTTGTAATTCTTGATCGGGTTATCAGAAAATTCTGAAAAATTTGTATAGAGCCTTCTAATATGATACTTTATGACATTATAATTTGAGGATGTTACATCATGATTATACTAAGAATTTATTTTGTTTGTGATAGTAAAGTTAGAAATATATTTTGGAGGTTCTGACGACGCCGAATTACTAACGTGGTTATCAAAATATATAAATATGGTGACTGATTTCTTTTCTAACAACATAGGATTTGAATTTTATGTTGTGCATATACATATCAAAATGTAAATTATTTTTCACAAATAATGAGAAACACGTTACAATCATTATACCTTTGTTGATAGCTCTCGATGATCTCATGGTCTTAACCAAAAAGTTTTGAATACCCTCTTAATGTTGTGCCTTCTCTTAATAAAAGCCTGAACTATTAACAGCTAAGATTAGTTTAAAGAGAAATCTTCCAAGGGTTTCTAGAGATTTTTCAAAGTTTCTTACCCTCTGCTTGTCTATCAGATTTGACAAAAAGAATTTGGTTCAAAGAAAGAGACTCTGTTGACTTGTCAAACGGTATTTGCCTAAGGGATTTCTGCTGAAAGCAATCATCTGTTGCCTCATGGTGTGCCATCTTCCTGCTGCAGAAATTTCTATCTACCACCAGCTACAGAAGCGATAGTCTGAGACGTACATACAACTTGTAGAGATAGAGGTTGCCAATTTCAAAATAATATTCGAATCTTGCCTTGCCTCAGGAATTTTAAGTTAAAGTCATCATGGGGTGAATTTAAAACATTAGGACTTTAGGTCACCATTATTAAACTTGATTCAATATTGCATTACTAATTCAACATATTAATCTAAGTTCACTTTAGTAAACCTAAAATAATTTTGTTTCAATAATAATAGTAATAAAATAATATTATTTTGAAAAAAAACCCGGGTTTAATTTAAAACATGGCATCGGGTTAGGAGGTCATATCGACAGGTTACTTACTGGTTTAGCCTGCCAGGCGGGCCGGTACAAGACTGTGCCATGCATTGGGTCCAAAAGGCAGCAGCCGTCAATGTATTCTCCATCAACATTCTTGCCAGACATGGTACGTAAATCTATGTGGGTCATGGCCAGACTTGGAATCCAAGCCCATTGGGCTATAAATTAGAACAACATGAAGTCAAATAGCCAATGTAATCGGCAACACACACACATAGAAGAAGAAGAAGAAGAAATGGAACTGATGGAGGATGTGGTGATAGTTGGAGCAGGAATTGCAGGCTTGGCAACAGCAGTGGCTTTGAAAAGAGTAGGGGTTCGAGCCCTGGTGTTAGAGAGATCAGAAGGGCTAAGAGCCACTGGTACAGCGTTGACCCTATCTCCAAATGCCTGGCTTGCCCTTGATGCTCTTGGTGTTTCTCACAAGCTCATCCCCCTTTATACTCCTTCACCCAAGTAATAAATTGTTTCACCATGTTAATTTTTTCTTTTCATTATGTTTGATTATTTATAAATTCTTGAATTTGGATTTTAATACTTTGGATGATAGATTAATTTCTCGTGAACTTCTTTTTCTCACGATTTAGGGGATACGTAACCAATGTTAGTACCGGAGAAGTTCGAGAAGTCCTCTACCCTCGACAAGGAATTAGGACTCTTCACCGTAAAGTGTTGTTAGAGGCACTGGCAGAGGAATTGGCAACTGACTCAATTCGATTCTCTTCGAGGCTAGTTGCTTTTCAAAGTCTAGAACAAGGAGGTGATGCTTCCATGGCTGCTGTACACTTGGAAGATGGAACTACTATCAAATCTAAGGTTCTGATAGGCTGCGATGGGGTGCACTCGTTCGTGGCACGATGGCTAGGACTGGCAGAACTGGTCCATTCAGGTCGATCAACGGTGCGGGGTTTAGCAGTTTTTCCTCAAGGCCATGGATTTAAACAAGAATTTCTTTTTTTCATGGATGAGAGCGATAAGGCTGGTTTTGTTCCTCTTAATGATAGGGAACTTTACTGGTTTTTTTCTAGCCAAGGCAAGCACTTAGCACTCTTCATCCCTTTAATTTCTCTCTCATTTTAGCAAGACACAAATATTGGTTCATGTGATCAGATCATTTCAGGGAAAGTTTTATAGTGAGCTAATTTTGATTTCAGGGGAAAAGATGTCAGGAGAGGCAGAGAAAATGCAAAGGGATGTGCTTGAGAAATGTACAGAAAAATTTCCCTCAGAATACCTAGACGTGGTGCGGCATGCCGATCTTTCCTCATTGTCATGGGCACCATTGATGTTTAGGCCTCCATGGGGGATCATATTTGGAAAGCTAAGCAAAGGAAATGTGACAGTAGCTGGTGATGCTATGCACCCCATGACTCCTGATCTAGGAAACGGTGGTGGTGCATCACTAGAAGATGCTGTGGTATTGGGCAGACACATTGGCAATTCATTTATAAACAATGGAGCCCTGATTGTTCCAGGAGACATGGCTAAAGCCATAGATGATTATGTGAAGGAAAGGAGGTGGCGTGCCGCTATGGTTGTCACAGCATCGTATTTATCAGGACGGATGCAGCAAGGAGATAAATGGTGGATAAAATTTCTCAGGGACAGAGCACTTTACAAGTATTTTTTCGGCTGGCTTTCTAGACTAGTATTTGTTTATGACTGCGGAAGACTTCCTGCTATTTCCTTTGGTGCAATGGATCTGTCCAGTAAGAAGGACTAAATTTCAGTGCTGACAAGTGATTCTGCAAATTGTTATGTTTTAGAGCATTGCCCTCAATTTCAACATAGTTAGCCTCTTGCTGCTGCTATCAAAATATCATAGTGAAGTTGAAGGTAGCGTTAGTCTTTTTCTTCTTTGTTGGTTTTGTCGTTTTTTTATTTTAAAAGTCTTATTAATTAGTCAAAGTAAGAATAATATCATAGTGAAGAGGAAGGTAAGAAATACGAATTTTCTTTTGCTTCTGTCTTTTTCTTCTTCGAAGTTATTGTCAATGTTGTTTTGCTTTGATATTATTATTTGCCTCACATTATTGTTATATATGTGTGTTTATGGTTCGCTTTCTTATCTAAGAAAATTTGGGTAATAGAAAATACTTTTTGTCCAAAGAAAAAGAAATTGAAAACTGGGAAAAATAACTTAAGAATAGTTTTCAGACCAATCTAGAGATTGATGTGAATAATTGGGTTATTATATCAATCAATAGGTCACTAGGTTAATTATTTTATTAAAATAACAATTTTTTATTTTTCTTCTATAAAACATTAAACTTATCAAGTTGATTGAGGATTGGAAGATTAGTATTTTATCTGATTCAATTAAAAATTTATCTTGTGTCAAACTTTGATTTTTAAATTTTTTAGATCAATTTATCAATTCAGAGTTCAGGTCATGTTTAATAATTATGTTTTTAAGAGATGAAAAATATTTTAAAAGCTATATTTGTCATTAAATCATTGATCCACCACTTATTAGTTTTCATCTTTTTCTCTTTAACAAAGATAATTGATGGTTGTTCATATTTCAATGACAACTAGTTGTTTTTTGTTTTTTGAGTCGATGGGTTTTATTTGATAGAAAGAGTTATATTATGGTGTTTTTTTTTCTTATCAGAAAAAGTAAATCAAGGTTGATAAATAATTTTTTTTTTACTTTAATTTTGTGTTTTTGGACTAATTCAAAGCTATTTGAATTAAGAATTTAGTTTGTTAAAATTATAAGGGTGTTTATTAAATGTGTTTAAAAGTAAAAAAATAGATTAAAAAATTAATTTTTAGATCCTATAATAACTGAATTTGGTTTCAATCACCCTGGTGGTAAGAAATACGAATATCAATCATGCATGTTCATTTTTAATTAGATGTCAAACTCAGCTTAGGTAATAATCTTGGAAAATGCTTGGGTTGTTAGATTATTAAGTCATCAATATATAAGTCATCAAAACATCTATTTTTATTAAAACAGTAGTTTTTTCTTACAAGATATTGGGTTGATTAATTTGAATCCAGTTTGATCATGTGATTATTTTATATCTAGTTTAATTTGAATCCGGTTTGATCATGTAATTATTTTATATCTAGTTTAATTTGAATTTGACCGAATAAAAAAAATTAATTAAATTAATATTTTATTTGATGCAATTAAAAATTTAGTTTAGATTATGTTTCATCTTGTTTCTGAAATCAATCAAGCAATCATGTTGCCTAAATTTAATAATTATGATTTAATTTGATATCATATATTTGAAATTTTATCAAAATAAAATATGAAATGATTGCTTATCTTTATGGCTTAAACAATTCTTTATCACGCGGTAGGGTTACTTTAATATTTGTATGTGCACTCTCCTCGAACGTTCTTATCTACTTAACTCCAAAAGATACGTTAAATAACCAAAGAGCCGCCTCTAGATTTTTATTTATTTATTTAAATAGTTCAAAAAAGAGATTTAGTTTTATTAACTCGCAAATTGGCTAGATAACCATGAAGAAAAACAATATATTCTTAATTACTTGCAAGATACTATGTATACAAGTGGGTCATGGTCAGACTTGGAGTCCAAGCACATGGGGTTATAATAAGAAAAAGACGACGCACCCTGTGGAAGGAAACACTCATACACGCAGAGGGAGAGAGAGATGGAAATGATGGAGGATGTGGTGATAGTCGGAGCAGGAATTGCAGGGTTGGCAACAGCAGTGGCTTTGAAAAGAGTAGGGGTTCGAGCCCTGGTGTTAGAGAGATCAGAAGGGCTAAGAGCCACAGGAGCAGCCTTGACTCTATTTCCAAATGCTTGGCTTGCTCTTGATGCTCTTGGTGTTTCTCACAAGCTCACCCCCATTTATGCTCTTACATCGATGTAATAAGTTGTTCCTCTACACTAATTCTATTCTTTTGATCATGTCTGTCCATCGTTTCTTGAATTTGAATATTATATATCTTCTGGGTGATTGATTAGTTTCCTGTGCACTTCTCTTTTCCTCTTGTATGATTTAGGGGATATGTAACCAATGTTAGTGCTGGAGATGTTCAACAAGTCCACGCCCGAGTGGCCAATAATGGGTAAACTTTTTGAACCTTAATAAAATAATTTCTTGATTAATTTTTTAGTACAATTTCATGCAAGGATCTGTACTATGAATGGCTGTACGAATCATAAAAGAAATTTTTTGTCGGTTCAATAAAGTTATACTGATGTATAATGGACAGACCGGATTCCTTAATGTTTATGCCGACAAAACTTCACTCTCATCAACATTCGCTTCCTATATGACGTACTTCTGGGTGTGAATTAATGCCTTGTTTTGTGTGAAATAGGGGCGATGGACAAGGAATTAGGACACTTCACCGCAAAGCACTGTTAGAGGCACTGGCAGAGGAATTGCCGGTTGACTCAATTCAATTCTCTTCCAAGCTAGCTGTCATTGAAAATGAAGAGTAAGGCGGTGCTTCCATTGTTGTTATACATTTGGAAGATGGAACTACAATCAAATCTAAGGTTCTGATAGGCTGTGATGGGGTGAACTCGGTGGTGGCACGTTGGCTAGGACTAGCAGAACCGGTCCATTCAGGGCGGTCAGCTGTACGAGGTTTAGCAGTTTTTCCTCAAGGCCATGGATTTAAGCAAGAAGTT
This sequence comes from Populus trichocarpa, assembly GCF_000002775.5. Taxonomy (NCBI): domain Eukaryota; kingdom Viridiplantae; phylum Streptophyta; class Magnoliopsida; order Malpighiales; family Salicaceae; genus Populus; species Populus trichocarpa. Next base: position 912,897 of record NC_037303.2, on the reverse strand, counting down.
CATCAGTTCGTGGATGTGGGCAAAAGAGCTGGTTTTATTCCTCTTAATGATAGAGAACTTTACTGGTTTTTAACCTACAACGGTTAGCACTAAACCCTTCCTTCTTTCTCGTTTTAGCTGGACACAAATGATCGTTCATGTCAGATCATTGCAGGGAACATTTATTCTGAACTAATTTTCAGGAGATAACATGGCGGGAGATCCCGAACAAATACAGAAACAAGTACTTGAGAAACATGCAGAAAAGTTTCCTTCATCATACCTAGACGTGGTCCGGCATGCTGATCTTTCAACGTTAACATGGGCACCGTTGAAGTTTAGGCAGCCATGGGGGATCATATTTGGAAAGCTAAGCAAAGGAAATGTGACAGTAGCTGGTGATGCTATGCACCCCATGACTCCTGACCTAGGACAAGGCGGTGGTTCATCACTAGAAGATGCTGTGGTATTGGGCAGACACGTTGGCAATTCAGTTATAAACAATGGAGGGCTGATTGTTCCAGGAGACATGGCTAAAGCCATAGATGATTATGTGAAGGAAAGGAGGTGGCGTGCTGCTTTTCTTGTCACAGGATCATATTTATCAGGATGGGTGCAGCTAGGTGGAGATAAATGGTGGATGAAATTTTTAAGGGATGGAGTATTTTACAAGTATCTTTTTGGCAGGATTTCCGGACTTGTGCATACAGATTGTGGCAAACTTCCTGCTATGTCCTTCGGTGATATGGATCACTCAAGTAAGAAGGACTAGATTCAATTTCGGCATATAGATTCTGCAGAGGAGTGGTTTAGTTAACGAGTATTTTTTATATTATTTGATTACTGTCTCGAGATATATATATATATATATATATATATATATATATATATATATATATATATATATATATAAAACGTCTTTCTATGCTCTGTAATTTATAATTTATGTTATGAAAAAATAAAAATTCACTCAACCGTTTCTTTTGGTACTTTTATGCAGTGTTTTTACTTTGGAGGCTTGATCATTCTCTAACTCGAGTTGGTGCAAATTTCAGTTTGGCGCCTATATTTTTTATTGACTCGATCAAAGCACAGATAAATTAACAAAAATTATTTAGACCCATGTTATTATTGTTCTTTTCCTAGGAGATCCAAAGGCTCTTGCATTACACAATGGAAGATGGCAATTTCCTATTTCATAATCTCTCGAAAAAACTGAAATTACCAAGATTGAAACTTATTTTGTTCAAGGAAGCTTGTTAAATCTTCTTGTATCCCATGTTATTGATCTTCTCTTTGAACTGGAGATCTAAAGGCTCTTGAATTACACAAAGAAAGAAGGAACAATTTCTCATTTTCAAGTATCTTGAGAAAATTGGAACCACTAGGATTGAATCTTATTTCTTGGAAGAAGCTAGTCACCCAAGCTATGATTTTTTATAGGAAAAAAAAACCCAAAATATTATTTTCATAAAATAAAATCTAGTTCTGATCAAATCATCATGTTAACCCATAAAAAAAAAAAATCATCAGGCCCTCTAGTTTTTTGGATTTTGAAATCACACTGTTAGAATGCATTATGATGATTCAGTTTTCCATTACAAGTACTCACTTATTTACAAGTCCATGAAATTTCAGATCAATTAATGAACACAACAGTCTGATATTTTAGATGCTATCCTCAAAATCTAAACGTTTCATTACTTTTTTAAAATTCAAGCACTGAAAATGTTGAGCAGTAACATCATAACCCAATTTTTGAAGGTCAAGTAGCTGAAAGGAAGAAACCTAGCATCATGGCATAATAGCTGTATAGCTATGAAAGATAAATAGAACAGCGAGGGAGGGAGAGTACATAAATTGTGTACTAAATCTTTAGAGCAAAACAAAAAAAGAAATGTCCAGTCCCTGAACTTTTTCAACCTAGGAGCATCAAATCCCATTTCAGTATGTAACTTAAAATCTCAATACAAGACATATTTGACCTGAGTGAATACAAAAGAAAAGAAGAAACAAGAAAAAAATTCTGTCAAAATATGTTTTTCATCTTCCCGATATTGATAAAGGGATCCCTCCAACTCTCACTCCAGTATCCTTTTCTTTCCCTAGAACTACTCAACGAACTCCATGTTCCTTAATGTTTAAAGGGAGCAAATACCTCCCCGACACCCCCAAAGAATGTAAGCTTTCATTATTTTTGAACGTGGGGTTTCCATCCTCTGCACTTGAAACAATGGAAAGAAAGGGAAAGAAGGGATGGAGCGGAAGACAAGGGGATACAGATCTCACACTCAAGGGAACTTCTCCACACTCAAAACCTATAGTTGAAGTCTACAGTCAAGACTGCACAGCTAACCTCTGAAGATGCTCGAAGAAAACTTGAAGGCTCACATCATCCGTGAATATTATATCTGACCCAGCAGCCATCTCATTGGCATTATTGTATGTAGCTGATGGGTTCAACTTTGCCAATAAGAACCTTGCCTGATAAGGTGACATGAGATAATGAGATCGAGCAAGTTTCTATGAAATAGTTAACCTTCCAGTTCACTAGTGCAACAGTGGACGCCCAATGTGGAATTAACAAAAAATTTTTTTTTTTAAAAAAGGATCTTTTTGGGTCCCCAATTATAGAAATTGCTCTAAACTGACAGCTATTAATTAAACAATTGGAACAAGGGATCATTATCCAACTAATTTCAACAGCATAGCATAGGTAGAACACCAATCATGCTGCCCAGTTTTGTATGTAGAAGTCAGTTATGTATAGATCCTTAGTCTCTTATGAATTCAATACACTGCATATCATGATATCAAGGTATTTTAATGTTTGTGGGCAAGGCCACAAGGGTTTAATTTTTGAAGAAGAGGAGGAGGAAGAGTGAGATAAAACTAACCTGGGATCCATGCTGATCACACACGACCAATCTAGGAACGGGAAAACGTTCATGAATGATCGCTTGGGCATCGTCTTTGGGTGCTTGCAATAGCTGTGCAAACACCTGCAGGAGGGAGAAAGCATTACATTTAAAAAGCAAAATTAACAAAAAGACAAACATAAGACACTCACAATACAGCACAGCACCTTCCACGGAGCTGGCTTTGGGGCACTGGTTAGGGAAAGAATACTTAAGACTAGAGTTTTAGTACTCAGTAATTCTGCTAGAAACCTAGGGGCATAAATAATTACAAGAACATTGTAGGACAGTTTTCTGTACAAAAACTCCACAGGGAGTTGTGACAACTATATGATAAGGACACGATGGGTAGTTGAAGCCTTATACACATGCATGTGTGTGCGCACGCACGTGCTCCTGCATGAGTGCAAGTTTGCAGGAGTGACTTCAGTGTGCAAAACAAAAGCTAAGTTTTCCAGTTGTTTCCCTAGAATTGCCAATAAATTCCCCACAATTGCACTTGCAAACTTTGTTATCATGCCTCATCTAGCCCTACTTGATGCCTCTTACACCTTCAGTTATTTTTGGTATGACAGGAACGACCCCTTTCCCCCTATGTAGCACAAAATTCCCGAGTAGGAAAAGTTGAGGGTAACATTCAACCCCAAAAGTGTGGTTAAATGTTACCCTCCAAGGGTAGGGAGTAAAAAATTCATCAAGGGGGGATTTTTTTTTTTTTTTTGTGCTTTCCCTCTCGTTTTTAATTTATCATCTAATTTTTCTCTATTTATCTTACACCTTGCATATGGGATCCATCTTTATAATTTTTATTTTTACAATAAGGTTTAATTCAATAAGTGGTTTAATTTTTAATGGCACCCCCTATTACTCATTATCTTTTAAACTTACACCAAACGCATAACACATCACCCCTTAACAAGATTTTACACCCATAACACTTTCATCCTTAAATCTTACTTAAAATTTCCACTCCAATTTTTTAATCTCATACCAGACACAACTTTACTGTAAACAAAATGGTTATCAAATTTCTAATGATTTTTTTTTTAATTCAACAGTTACAGGACCTCCTTACTAAGAGACACCAATTAGATAGAAGGTCCACTAGTAAAATTCTAGCAATATTGAACTTGAATAATCCAATTAAATACAAAGTAATTTTTTTAAGTAAACTAATCATATAGGAAAAATTAAACATGATTAAGTCCATGCATTCCATCACCCATGCACTCATCCTAGTTTTGCACATGATAAGCATGATGCCAAATAACGGTAATTTGCAGATCTACACTTGTATCAAAAAGTAAAGCCATGGAGGGATTCATATCTTAGCATCTTCTATACATTTAGTTTGCATTATTTTTATGACATCCTTTCTAAAATGGGAGGTAGAGTCCTGTCAATAATTGACAGAAAAAATTATCATTGGAAGATCCTCAAGCAACGAAGCTCACATAAGCATTACTGGTGTGTTGCTCCTAAGGAATCAAAATCCCACAAGTGCAAAGAGGTAATCCAAATGTCTGACATGTGGCTTGCAAGCCATTGTAGAATAAATAAACTTGGGGTTCTAAATCCATCTCAAATTTAGATCCCCATGAAAGTGCCACAAAGCAAAAGCCCATACCTGGTGCTCTGGCTGATTCTGGTAACCCAAGTTACGCCATTGAGCTATTGTCATTCCATGAAATACGACAACACTAAAGTATGAATCCAGTAAGAGAATACGATCAGCTCCAATAGAAGCGACATCCAATAATGCAGGTTGAGGCAGTGAGTTAAATGAATATGATATTAGCGATGGTTGAATCATGACAGCAGCATTGGTAATGTTTTCACGGTTCAACAACATGCGGAAATAAGCTGTCTCATCTGGGCTGTTATTGAAAACCTGATGCAGCCAAATAAGGGAACATATAATAACACTTAACATGCACATGTTAAATCACTTCAATTTAGTGTAAAACAAAAAAGAAAGTGGGAATAGCAGATGACCTTCAATATCAATTAGTTACCTGTACAAATTGTGATCTTCGCAGATTAAACATAAACTGAGGGAAGAAAGAGAAAAATGAGTTCAATGTAAAAGATGACGGATCATCCTTCCGGTATTCACCAAATTTGGAACAGAAGCGGATGAGATTTCGGTCTAGCCACCTAGTGGCATCAAATCCTTCCTGTGAGAGAAATCCCAGAGAATCAGGAAAATATACAGAAGCTACATGCAAACAATTAAATCAACGCTTGAGTTTCAATGGAATGAACAAATAAATGTCACTTCTATAAAGGGTGACACAATTATCACCAAGGAAATTGTAAAAGAAAGATCATAAAAAAGATGGCATTCCAAGATAAACATCAACTGAAACAAGAGCACATAAATTTTGTAACAATGGCAATATTTGGAAAAAAATTTAAACAAAAAATAAGTTTCTTCCTTATTTAAACAACAGGTAATTATTTCAGTCAAACATGAAACAGTAACAAACTGACAAAACACATGACCAACAACATTACAATTGCCAATCAGATATTTATTTTTAAGAAAAAGCGAAGTTTTGACAAGAACAACACATGCAGCAAATGATAAGTAGAGATACTTCAAAAGAACTTTTTTTTAAAAAAAAATAAGCACCTCTGACTCCATTTTCAGGGATGTGAATCTCGCCATTACCACAGCTGCGGTCTCTTGGTCAAAACCTTGTACTAATTCCTGCAAAAGTGAAAAAGTTCCTCCATATCAACACTAATTCATCAGTTACAGTTTCAACAAATGCTTAGAAAATACACTAGACGAATAGCGCAAGACTAGCAATCCATAATGAGAATGGACAGGGAGAAGGAAGCTTAATCTTAATTTAACAGCAGAAACGAAGCATATGAGAGACCAGACAACATACATCTAAAGATACAGGTTATTGATCCTGGTAAACATTTTACAAATACTAAACTAAAAGGACTACATAATTAAAGGTTGCTCCTGCCTTAACAAGAGTCTTTGGGGATGTCTAACTAATGAAAAGATCTGACAGAATGCATATCCTAAGCATGACAACACAAGGGTACTGTTTTCATTTTGAACCGAGAAAACACCTTACACAACTAATATGCCATATATATTGGACATAACCAACCTCTGAGTTAACAGCACTATCTACCCATCTTCTAGTGACAGTTGTAACCCGAAGCAATGTCAAACCCTCAGGATTTTGATAACTGCATCAAAACAAAAATGTCCATCAGTATGTGATTACTGAATGGATGTTGTTGAAAAAGGAAGTGGGTGTAGCATAAAGAATAAAAAAGAATTAAGACAGTATACTCATCAAACATCATACCTTGTAAGAAACTGTAAGTATAGCTGTGGATTTGCACTTCCAGGAGCATTTGATTTTTCACTTGATGAAATATCAAAGAAGACAGTAAAACAACTACTCTTGTCAAGGCCACACATCTTCCAAGCTGTTGTATTCCCCTCACCAATGACTGTATCAGCAACACTAGGTCCTTTCTGCAAGGCTCTATAATTAGTACCAAATCCAATCTAGCTTTAATTGATGGAGAGAAGAGAGCAAAATCACATTTTATTCCCTAAAAAAAAGCCAATTGCAAAATAAATAAAGGAAATTTGAAGGCTGTAGATGGTTCAACCTTCTCCAAAGAGGTGCAAGGTCCAATAATCCCCTGAATTTTGATGTCCTTTGAACAGTTAATCTCGAGTGTTCCACTGCAAAGAAAGAAGAGAAATCATATCACAGCCTACCTATAGTCCATGAAATGAAAGGGTATAGAAGAAGTTTCAAGACAAAGGAGAAGAAAATTATGCATAGTATGCATCTATTTGCTCAGACCATGATCCAACATCAATTCCATAACAGTGAAAATTGCTTTTGTTTTAGCAATGATGACTCACTTGAAACAGAGGCCAAGAGACTTTTCTCCTGAATCAAATACACGCTTAAAGGAGTCCTTAAATACAGAATGTCCGAAACTTTCTGAGAGAACAACAAGACCACCAGTTCTTTCTACTGCAACTTTCATTTCTGCAACCCCAACCTAAAACATACAGCAATCACAGGTCAAATGATAAGCAAAACACTGCAATAGATGTGTTTTTAAAATGAATAAAATAAAAGAGCATGCTTAGATTCTTATTGGTCCCATCTAATAAAGTTTTGCTTTGTACTTAATGTAAGCAGAGATGGATTTCATTTGGAAACGACTGGAATGTCCAGGGGAAAAAACAAACTTTGTATCTTATCAACTGCCCTAAGAAGCATTCTCTTCCAGTAGGTAAATCACTGTATGTTAGTAGGCCCACTTTAAATTTACCGAGACAAGGAATGTAGATGTGCTTATAAGGTTTTAAAGACAGAACAAGAAATACCTGATCTAGAGCAGAGGCAAAAAGGTCCAAAACATGACCCTGGCTGACAAGCTGCTTTGCAAGACTATCATAAAATTTGACTGCTTTCTTGAAATATGGTGCTGCATCCTTATCAAGATCCTTGTGGGAACGTACAGGATCAGACAGATCTTTTGATATAATCTGCAACACTTCAAAATGATCAGCATCTTCATAATCACCAAGGAATGAAGAAACAGAAACTAGCAAATTTTTCATTCTGAAAAACAACTTTTTGACTATATGTTTTTCTTGCTCTAATCTAGCACCAGAGATTGCTAATAACACAGCAAAGTAATGTAATGATGCCAAATAGAGGGCTAAGGAACCTGGAATGGCATCTGATCTATGTATTTTAATGTTAGGAAACATGGTTTGCTAATCAATATGGAACAAAATCAATATGTGGTGTATTTAGGCCCCGTTTGGTATTGCAGCAAGGCCGTGCTTTTCAAAAAATTTGAAATTTTTTTTGCTTCAAGTTAATTTTTTTTTCGTGTGTTTTTGGATCATTTTGATGTGCTGATGTCAAAAATAATTTTTTTTACAAAAAAGAAAAAACATTATTTTAATACATTTCTAAGTGAAAAGCACTTTTTGAGAAGAAACCGCTACCACAATGCTAATAAACACTATATAAGCACTAAATGCTGGTCCAAACAGCATCCATAAGAGGTTTTAACTTTAGGCAGTAAAGAGTGATCCTATCAATAGTCATGAACACTGGAGGAAAGGTGGATGGAGATGGAGGGAGGGAAAGATAGAGCTAATAAGTTTACAATTAAACCATGCTCTATGCCATGAAATCATCATTATAAATATATCTTAGCTTGACTTTTGATCCAATGTTGAGTGAATCAGGGAACAAATAAAATGTATTCTTCTAAGACAGTGCACAGTAGTTTTGATGTTAATAAAGGGCTCCTTTTCCATCGCGAAAAATGAAGCCTTATCTCAATGTAAAACCATATCACCAGCAAACAATGTGAAGCAATTAGGCAATGAATGGTGCACATTGATTTTCGATTAGCATACATTGATGGTATTTAAGAATACATGGAAAGGAATCAACTCGATGAAAATAACACAACATTGCAGGTGGAGAGTTATCATCAATACAAAATTACCTAACCAACAACCTAAATCAATCTCAATTAAATAACAAAGAAAAGGTAAAATCAAAAGACAACACACAAAAGTTGGCATTACCGCTCCTGGCCCTTCGGTGCAAGGACCACCAACTAAAGCTACAATTCTAGCTCCGGTCCCAGGCAAACAAGCTCCCAGCAATCCAGCTGCAACACTCAATGCTACTCCAGTACATCTTGAAGGCCGATTTCCTGGTGCCACCGGCCACTGATCTGTTTGCAACTCATCCAAGAGCTAAAGACAACAACAACAACAACAAAAAATTCCTCAATCAACAACACACAGTCTACATCTCAAATCGAAACCAAACAGAAACAACAAAAGATCACAATTTTCCTCAATAAACAAGAAATAAAATTCCCAATTTTATTTTCCTAAAACAACAAACAACCTAATACGGGACCGCTGGCCGTGCTTTTCAAAAAATATGAAGAAGAAAAAAATTGCTTCAAATTAATTAATTTTTTTTTTTTTTTTATAAATCGTTTTAACACATATCAAAAATAAATTTTTAAAAATAAAACAAATATATATTTCCATACATTTTCAAACAAAAAACACTTATCACATGACAAACACTACCTTCAAATCAAAACACACTATAATAACGTACCGAATTGAGCGTAAATTCACAGTCAGAAGCTGGCAACAAAAACCGGCTCACACCCGAATTCTGCATTGGCATCCCCCTCTGCTGCTGATACCCACCAACACCAACAGCACCACCAGGAACATTCCTCCTGCCAGCACCACCAATACCTAACTGCTCCATAATCTGATCTTTACTAATCTCTTTAGTCCCTCTAAAAACATATACTTTGGACATATCACTAAACCCCAATTCATGAACTTGCACTTGTGTCCCAAAAGTCACAAAACCCACCATTGCATTCTCCGGCAACAACCCAATTGCCCTCTTAACCTCCGATTTGACATACTCAAACTCCTCCTCGATCATACAAGTATCCAAAACAAACACAAACGCCGACTCAACATCAAATTCCCCAACTGGATTATGATTCTTGTCACCAATAGTATACTCTATTGTCGTATACTGGCTGTACAACTCAGCAGGGAGATTGGTCTCCGAGATCATGGAATAGTGTGGAGGAAAATGGTTGCGCTGGAAGCAGAAAGGGCAGATCCAGATCTTGGCGGTGAAATCAACGCGCGAGAAGCAATTCATGATGGATGTGCAGGTTTTGCAACGGAGAGGAAGGTAAGGGAGAGTTGGGATTTCTGGGTTAGAACGAATAGGGGAGATTGATGCGGCTAAAGGGATGACGCATTTGGAAGCTTCGACTTTGGTTCTGGGCCAGTTGTTCCATGTCATACGGACTGAATCAATGCCTTCTGGATCTGCGTTTGGGATTTCTGACATGGTGGATTCGATTTGAAGTGATTGAAATTATGGGGTTTGGGAGAATTTTGAGTTTTGGGTGATTTTGGGTGGCGACCCCGGCGGAGGAGGTGGAGGGGGTCACCGGATAGAACGAGGGAGGTAACGAAGGAGGAGGAGAAGGAGGTTTTTGGAGAGAGTGGGAGGTTTGTTTGTTTTACGTTTTATTTTTGGAGGAAATTTATATTTAATTTTACAACAATAGGAGTAAGTAAATTGGACGGGATAGATTATTATTTATTACTTCATAATTCAAGAAAATACAAATTATTGTTTGGTATAACTACAGATTCAAAACCTGATTTGGAGTTCACAAGTACGAGGACACCTGAGATGATGAAATATTTTTTTTTAAAAATCAAAATAATTTTATTTTGTTAAAAAAATAAAAAATAAATAAATGGTTGATAGATAGATTTTAATTGAGTTATTGGATCAACTCAAATTTTTAACTAAGTCAATTAATTTTTTATTTTTAACTGGATTCAAAATCTAATTTAAATTCAATATAACACCAATAAATACATAAAAAAATATATATATTAAATTAATTCTTTTTAATAAATAAATCTAATCACAATTTCTAATATAGAATTCAAAATAATTAAATAGAAAATGATATTATGAATTATGAAATTCTAATGAAATATACACCCACCATTATTTTTCAAATTTGAAAGAGAGTCAAAATAAATAGTTCAATCAGCCTAGTTCTTAAGTTTCAGAAATATGGGTGTAACCAATGTTATTAAACTTAGTCTTAGTTAAGTTATTAAGTATTTAGAGTTTATTTGGAAAATATTTTTTATTTTAAAATATATTAAAATAATATTTTTTTATTTTAAAAAAATTATTTTTAAGATTAATAAATCAAAATGATTCAAAAAATAAAAAAATTAATTTTTTTAAAAACACGAATTAGTCTATATTTCCAAAAACTCTTTTAATTAAACCAATATTTAACCTGAGTTAGGTTAAAAAATTAAGTGAAATTAATTTATTTGAACTTGAGCAGCTTAGATTTTATATAAAAATAATAATAATTTTAAAATAACGTTATTTTAATTTTTTCCTTAAAAAATCATGAAATAATATTAATTTAATTTATTAAGTTGAATTTGCTCGAGTCTTTGTAGACCGGAGTTTAATAACTTTAGGTGTAGAGGTCAACTAAAACTACTTTTTTCTAAATGATATTAATAATATATCTCTAACATGTGCGCTGATTTCTCAAAGGAATTTGCTGATAAGCCGTGTGGCTAAGCTCACAACAGTGTCCTATTTTCTTTACAGTTTATGTTTGTTTAATATTATAGTAAATGATATTTTTTAAAAGTATTTTTTAATTAAAAATATAATAAAATAATTATTATTTTATTTTGAATATTAATATATTAAAATCATCTAAAAAAACTTTAAAATATTAATTTAATATTTTTTTCAAATAAAAAAACAATTTAAAAAGTAGATTACAGTTTAATACTACCTAATGTTTTATCTCTAAAACGATATTTGTAAAGATATTAGATACTTGACCCGTACTTTGTTATGAATTAAATATTTTTTAAAAAAAATTATTTACACAAGCTTTTTCAACTTGATTTTGCAGTTAAAAAAAATTCAAAATAAAAATAAAAAAGTTTATGCATATATGTAATCATATAAATCAATAGATATGTGTGTTAATATATGGAAAAAAACATAAACAATAACTAAAAATAAAATTAAAAAAATCAAGAGACAAATATAGATTAAGATATTTAATCTTGCAAGACGAAACATTTACTCGGTAGTATTTGCTAAATTTATTTATTAGAATAATTCTTTTATTCAATTAAATAATAATAGAAATAGACATACACTTATGGTCTCATTGGCACTGCTCCGCATACCCCCACAACAAAATGGTATGTCTGAAAGACGTCATCGTCAACTTGTTAAGACTGGTCTCACATTACTCGTAAATGCTCACATGCCTCTCTCATACTGGACATATACATTTCAAATTGAGACCTACCTTATAAATCAAATGCCCACCTCAATTTTGAACAATTAATCTCCGTTTGAAAAATTGTTCAAACAACTTTCAAATTATCTCAAACTCAAAGAATTCGGTTGTTTATATTATCCATTAACCAGGCCTTATAACAAACACAAGCTAGAACCCAAAGCCAAACCATGCACATTTATGGGTTACTCATTCTACCAAAAAGCATATCTCTGTAAGATATTTCACTCTCAATATGTCATCTTTCATGAAGGGACCTTCCCTTTTCAAACATCAACTTCTACCAACTCCATGCTCTTCTAACCTTCATCAGCCATCAAAGACTCTTCTATACTAATCTCTTTGTTACACGTCCCCTTGCCTCCTCTTCATCTAACAGATTCTCTGAAATTGGGTGCTGCTGCCTCACAATCGTCTGTGAATGGGTCATCCCCTGCATCTCTTCCCCGCCAGGTAAGTACTTCATGTTCTCCTACCTTAATTTCGAGCCAAATTCCTCCATTAGAAGTGCATGCACCTACTACTTCTGAGCATACAAAAGTGTGCATCCATAGAATGACCACTCGATCCATGAATGATATATATAAGCCAAAAAAAATCTTTTGTAGTCACTAAACACCCTCTTCCACCCTCCTTGAAACCTACGAGTATCTCTAAAGCCTCACTAATTCCAACTGGCGCACTGCCATGTCCTCTGAATTGACTGCGTTAATACATCACAATACATGACACCTAATTCCACCTCCACCTAATTGTAATATTATTGGTTGTAAATGGGTGTTCTAGATTAAAAGGCATGCTGATGGTTTTGTTGATCGATTCAAGCCCAAACTAGTGGCCAAACGGTTCAATCAGAGACCAGGATTGGATTACAAAGAGACATTTAGTCTTGTTGTAAAACCAATAACCATGCGTACTGTCTTAACCATTGCCATTATGCAAGGTTGGTCTCTTCGACAATTAGATGTCAATAATGACTTTATTCATGGGCATCTCACTGAAAAGGTTTATATGAAGCAACCACCTAGTTTCAAGAGTCCGGAAAAACCAAATCATGTTTGCTGTCTTACAAAGACAATAACAAGCAGCTCGTGCTTGGTATTCTGCTCTCAAACTAGCACTATTAGAATTTGGTTTCATCAATGCTAAATCTGACTTTTCTCTTGTGTTTTTTGATGGTTTAATCCTTGCCTATTACCTAGTTTGTGTTGATGATTTGATCCTCACTGGAAACAATCCGACATTTTTTGCAAGCATTATCGCCAAGCTTGGGCAAGAATTCTCCATTAAGGATTTGGGGCCTTACACTTTTTCCTTGGCATTGAGGTCATCCCTACTGCAAATGGCTTGTTTTTAAATTAACATCAATATATCTGAGATTTACTTGCTAAAACAAGTATGGATGGATCTAAGGATATCACAACTTCTCTCTCTGTCTCGGTTCCTTTAAAGCTAACAGATGGTTCCTCATCAGTTGATTCCACAGAATATCAACGAGTGATTGGCGCATTGTAATACCTGACCTTAACTCATCATGATATCAACTTTGCAGTCAATAAACTCTCACATTTTATGCATAGTCCCACACAGATCCACTGGACAACCACTAACAGACTGCTGCATTACCAAAAGAACACCATTTTTCATGGCATCAATATCAGGAAAACTTCAAACCCAGCACTCACATACTTCTCGGATGCTGATTGGGTTGGTAGCTTGGATGATAGAAAATCAACTTCAACCTATATTCACTTTCTTTGTCCCACACCCATCTCATGGAGCTCAAAAAAGTAACGTGCCATTGCACAGTCATCTACCGAAGCTGAATATAGGGCTTTAGCAATGATTGCAGCTGAGTCCATGTGGTTGCTCTCTCTACTTCACGAAATGAAGTTTCCATTACTACACTCACCTACACTTTTATGTGATAATTTGGACGTAACACAGTTAAGCTTTAATCCTGTCCAGCACTCTACAATGAAGCACATTCAGATAGACATTTATTTTGTACGAGATTTGGTTGATAAAACATTTCTTCATGTTCGACATGTCTACACTAATGACCAGCTCGCTGATTTACTCATTATGCCGTTTTCTAAACAAAGGACATGATATCTACGAGACAAGATCGATTTAGCTAATGGTAGCCTGTTCTTACAGGGGCATATTAAGAAAACTAAAGAAATCATAGAAGTGCCAACTCAAGCCTAGCTGTCATCATTAACATTACTACCAGATCTTGTGTATTCCATGATTCTAGGATCAATTTTCTATTTTTGTTCCGTTACATATGCCTAAACTTATACTCTTAAATGGTATAAAGATACAAAGCATGTACAAAGACTATTGTGTGTTTTTATAATAAGAACAACCATAACACTTCAAATCCTCTTTAGTCTGCATATGTTTTAAGTATTCTAAAAAAAAGAGAAGTGCTGGTATAATTTTTGGTTTGATCTTTAAAAGATGAGGGCTTTCTTGTTTCTTTGTTTATGGATTTAAGTTTTTAATATCATTTGCTTTGAAAGGAAGGTTGGGTCATTTGGTTATTTAGCCTAATTTGACCAAGCCTGTTTTTTATGTTAAGGAGCCCAGCCTGTGGGGTTTGGGCTAAGCCTTTAGATAACTATAAGGCTGTGTTTGGCTTGAAAAAAAATTGTAAAATAAAGATGTATTTCACAATTATTTATTCCTTATTTTAATATTTGGATGCCGTCTTAAATCTTGATAAATATTGGTGCCAGCGTTCAAGATGAACCAAAATAAAAATAAATAAATAAATCATCGCTGGTTCTCTGCCATGGCAACACCACCCACCCCACTAGTGTTCAAGGTGTCTAGACGGGAACCAGTTCTGATCACCCCTTCTGAGCCAACCCCACATGAACTCAAACCTCTTTCAGACATAGATGACCAAGATGGTCTCAGAGTCCACATTCCACTCATTCTTTTTTACCCTTACGATCATTCAATGCAGAGGAGGGATCCTGTTCAGGTCATTAAGGAAGCACTTGCTAAAACACTGGTGTTTTACTATCCATTTGCTGGTAGGCTCAGAGAAGGGCCTAAGCGTAAGCTCTTGGTGGAGTGTACAGGTGAGGGTATTTTGTTTATTGAGGCTAATGCCGATGTTACGCTTGAGCAGTTTGGTGATGCGCTCTGGCCTCCAATTCCTTGCCTGGAGGAGCTCCTCTTTGACGTGCCTGGCTCCAGCGGGATGATAAACTGCCCTCTGCTGCTTATTCAGGTTTGTCTCCTGTGTATGTTGCTTACTTATGGATCATCGATTCTATCTTAGTTTACAAAGCAGGATCATCCATACACAAAATTAGAGTTCAACTCAAGAAACAACACCAGCCAGCCAAATTTAACTGTGTTTCTCAAGCATGGAAAAGTTAAAATGGATGTAGAAGAACAGTAAGAGTAGTAAAAAAAGCAGCAAAAGAAGAAGATTTGAAAGAGAGAATGATCCCATGATTCCCATCCCAAAGAAGAGTCCAAAATGTCTTTCAAGCAATGCCAGCGAACATTACTTGGTAGAATATTGGAAACTTCAATTTAGTCCTTGATGTTTGCAAGAAAAGGATTTAATATTTGTGGTACCAAACTACCAATAGCTTTAATTGTTTTAAATAAAAAAAATTATATTTAATTTTATCAAATTAGACATCAAACGGGAATCTCGATACCCCGAATAGTCAATATCAAAACAAATAACAAAACACAATCTTAACTAATCAAATAGAAAAAAAAATGATGATTGAAATTAAAAAAAAAAAAAAAGAAGAAGATAACAATGTGAATCACCAGCAATTCTCTGATGTCCCTTTTTTTTTTTTTATCATTATATAATATACCGTTTACCCTATATAAAATCTGATTGAGTTGGGTATCAAGTGATGGATGGTATACTCCATGATGATGGAGCTCCATCTCTAATTTTATAAATGATGACGATGATGATCCAAGATCTTCAACAAAAATACTTATTATTATTATTATTATTATTATTATTATTATTATTTCCATTTCCTTTTCTTGATTTGCAAATTTAAGATACTCTTGTTTAATTTCTTTTGATTTCAAAGGACAATATTATATCAATCCTTACAAGAAATAGCCTTAATAATTCCTTGTTTATGTTATATTTGTTGTATGTAGATCGTAGATAATACATTTTAAATCTGAAGGTTCTAAATTATTTGAAAATATCATTTTTTTTTATTCATGTTTAATTAGAAATTGAAAATATATCAAATTTATTATCCAATCATTATTAAATTAATCAGATTGACACCTATATATTCAATTATGGATTGAATTTTTTTAGCTTATTCTAGTAAAGTAGAAGTCCTAGCTCCAATGAAAATATCATTTTGATATTATGATAATTCTTGTCTTTTACCATACCATAATAAAAAACTGTTCAATTAGTTAGCTATTTGTTCAGCTGAATAATTTATGTTTTGTGCAATGTATCTCATATATAATTGTGTTTTAAATTTTAATTTTATAAAAGTAAAATTTATTAGAAAATAATATAAATTATATATTGCGACCTCACTAGTTTAAATTATTAAGTTGAATTGATTTTTTGAAATAATAACCAAGCGGTCACGAGTTCGAATCTCACTATCATCATTTATTTGATAAAAAATTAAGCACAAGATAATGTAGGCCTGTGTAAATTTCAAGTTCAAAGAGCTTTTACTTAAGAGGGTGTATTAAAAAATAATATAAATTATATCTTGGGATCTCACCTAATAGCTTAAACTATTGGGTTAAATTGGTTTTTTGACAAAACTAACTTGTTTTTCATTCATGAAGAATTTTTTTTTCATTTATTTTATATAAAAAAATTTATCTCATAAATGTTTTAACTAGATATATATTTTTTAAAATCTATAGCTAAAAATATTTTTTTAAACTAATTTTTTTAAAAATTCTAATCATAAAAATTACCACATTACTGATCATAATAGCTAAGTTCATTCACGGTGAAGTTGACATCGTACACAATGTCCTTGTGTAACCTTTTTGTTTCTATTCTTCTTGTCGTCTCTTTGTGTCTTTTCCAAAGGAAGACACATGTATCAATTATACATTTCCACTAGAATAAAGTGTGGGGAAGGGGAGGTCTGCATATAATTGAATGACAGACTATAGAGCATCTGGAAGAGGGTGTTTTTATTTTTTAATCTTCGTTTGCATAATGAAAAGCAATTAATAGCATTTGATATAGGTTTACAGATTTTCTTTTCTAATCATAGCGAAGAAATTCATAATGTACCGACAGAACCGATTTTTGAACATAGATTAACTAAATGGATGCAGCGCTTGAGGTTGCATACTATGGCAGTTAAAACAGATTAACGAGTTCCATGAGGAATTGATGAAACTAACAGATGGTTTGTCTGTATAAAACGACAGGTGACGCGTCTCAAGTGCGGCGGAATTGTCTTTGCCATCCGTCTGAACCACACAATGAGTGACGGTACTGGCATAAACCAATTTTTGTCAGCCATGTGTGAGATGGTGCATGGAGCACAGACTCCCTCTATCCAACCAGTTTGGGAAAGGCACGTTTTAAATGCAAGGAACCCACCTCAGGTAACCTGCTTACACCACGAGTATGATCAACTGGTTGACACCACTGACAACGTTCCGCTTACTAAGAAGACCCATCGTTCGTTCTTTTTTGGACATGCTCACATATCTGCTATTCGTGGCTTTGCCCCACTACACCTTCGCCATTGCTCCACATTTGATGTATTGACTGCTTTTTTGTGGAGGTGCCGAACCATTGCACTTCAACCAAACCCAAATGATCAGATGCGGATACTATGCACTGTCAATGCTCGCAATAGATTTAACCCTCCGTTACCTAGAGGTTATTATGGAAATTGCATGGCATACTCAGTGGCAATGGCAACAGCGGGAGAAATCTCACGAAATTCTTTAGGCTTTACGTTGGAATTAGTCAGGAAGGCCAAGGCCAATGTGACTGAAGAGTACATGCGATCAGTGGCTGATCTGTTGGTGATTAAAGGTAGACCTTGGTACACAATGGTGCGGTCTTACCTAGTGTCGGATGTGACTCGTGCAATGTTTGCAGAGATGAACTTAGGTTGGGGTAAGCCGAAGTACGCCGGGCCTGCTAAGGGTAATGTGGCAAGCTTTCAGATACCATATAGGACTAAGAAAGGAGAAGATGGTGTTCTTGTGACTCTTTGCTTACCGACTCCGGCTATGGAAAGATTTGCGAAGGAGCTGGATAGCACGTTTAAGGAGCAGTCAAATGGTGGTGGCAATGCTAAATCCCTCTTATCTTCCTTGTAGGGAAAATAAGTATTTTTTCAAATGATATAAATGCATTCCTATTGTGTTCATTTGCTTTGAGTTCATGTGGAGAATCTATCTGGTAACTCCTTCAGCTTTTTATATATTTATTTCAATAAATGCTTCTGTTGATTGGTCATGGACATATAATCTGTGATAGTTTCCTGTAAAACCTGGATTAGGTCACTTGCTACAATGGATGGGCAGAGAAGTTGTTCTACAAGAACCTCCTAATAGACGCAGCAGACTGGTTTCATGAGAATATTCTTCATTTTCTGACTGAAAATATGGTAAAAACCTTGCCTGCGTAGGATTCTTGTTAACTTGTCTTCTGACAGTGACATTGCCTACAAATTATCAACTCTTCCTTTTTAACAGCAAGTAGTTGCTGTTCAATTTGAGTAAGTCCAGTATGTACAATTGAAGGCCTTATGCTGGACTTGCTTGAAGCAGAAGAGGCATGGAACTTGTGTGTTTGATTCTATGGTGTAAGGTATTTTTTTAAAATTATTTGAGATGATATCAGAATTTTATTGATCAAATAATTATGAGTTCAAATTTTACCATTCTGTTCTAATGAATAAAAATTAAATACAAGATAATATGATTCTATGCAAATTTCAAGTTCAAATGACTTTCATTTGAAGGTATACGTTAAAAAATTTTCTTTTATTTTTATGTTTTGACTCTAAAATGACTAGGTTTAACCCTTAAAGCTATGATTCACTCTACTAAAGTAGACTAACTTTAACCATTATGTTAGAGAATAATATAAATCATATTTTGGGACCTCACCTAACAGCTTAAGCTATTGTGTTGAGATGATTTTTTGACATAGTATTAGAGCCTTGATGACCAAGCGGTCACAAGTTCGAATCTTACCATTTCTATTTATTTGATAAAAATTAAGCACAAGATAATATGGGCTTGTGCAAGTTTCAAGCCCAAAGGGCTTTCACTTGAGGGGGCGTGTTAGAGAATAATATAAATCATATCTTGGGACCTCACCTAACAACTTAAGCTATTGAGTTGAGATGGTTTTTTGACACATTAGACAAACCAACAGTTAGAAAACACAAGAATATCTTAGTTTGTATCAGAAAAATAAACAATGGAGCTTACCTTAGATAAGGTGTACTAAGAGTGATACGTCCTTCTTATACACAACTAGTTTCCTTATCTAGACTCTAGAACTAGTTAGAGTTTGTAATGACCAAGATATTAGGTGGCAACTCCATTTCTTTTTTTTTACTGATAAAAAAAAATCCTTGTTTTTTCCATCAATTACCAGAAGATCCTAGTCCCGGAGGATATTCTCTACAATGTCATACACGTGCGACAAAAATGATAAAAACTTTTCTCACTTATACCATTGAATTTAAAACCAATTAAGAAATTTGTAATATAATATCAGAGCATTAAAAAAATTAAAATTGTTTAGTCCTCTAATGTGGACTGTGAGTAGTTTTACTATAGATTACAATAGTGAATTGATGATCTTATCCTTCACAACAAAGAATAATGAACTAGTTATTAAGAGCAAAATTATCTTTTCTATAAGGTTCAATTATCATTGTCATATTGATTGGAGACACATTGGTCTTTTTATATTTTAGATGCATCATGAAATAACTTAAATACCTTTAAAAGTAAAAAAATAAAGTTGGGTACAAGGGCTTTTCGGTTTTTTAACAATTTAATTGCACAATGTAATGATTAAATTACCCTTAAAAACAAAATACTAACGTCCAGGGGCACATTTGTATTTTTCTAATGGTTTTTTTAGTTATAATCAATTAAAATGAGGGACAATTCAGTCTTTCAACATATATGAATATAATTAAAAAATTAAAAGTAGCTAGTGCGTGTTATGCATGCACTAGTGAGTAGAGGCACCTTATTATTTTGATTGCTATTTTTTTAATTCTTTTCTTAATTTTATTTTCAGTTTCATTCCTCGTTGTTTTATTTCATTTAGTTTTTATATTAGATTTAATCCTTATTCTTTTGATTGATATTTGTTTTGATTTTATATTTTGGATGATTGAGAATTTTGCTTCGTGATTTTTTTGAGTTCGCCTACTATAAGTTAACTTGGTCTCATATCATGAGTTATAGGTTTTAAAGATTAGCATGATTTGACTTTAGTTTTTTTTAAGTTTTTATAATTTTTTTTTTATTTTTATCATTTAACATTAGGTTAGTGGGCTTTCAGCTTTGTGATTTTTGCCGCTTCCCTTTCTATAGGATTTTTCTGATCACAAATCTCAGATTGTAGGTTAGTCGAGTTAACTAGGGTTGACTCAAGTTTTTTTCATCAATTTTTTTAGTTTTGCCTTTCATTGTATTTTTTAAATTTTTTTATATGAGGTTATCCTAACCTCACAATCGGACCATGAATTCGACATGTTGACTCGAGTCAGGTTATTTGATCTCTTTTAAAATTGATTTTTTTTTAATTCATCCTTCAAAATTTGATTTTTTGTAATTGAGCTTCAGATTTTTTTTTTAATTTTTATGAGGTTATCATGTTTTCATTTAATTTTTATTTTATTATCAAATAAGATTGTTGAGACTTTTTAAGAATATTTATCGAGGATATTTAAATAATATTGACAAAAGTTTATTTTTTTTATTATTCAATATTATTTTTTTGATTTTTTTTATTGTTATTGATTTTTTTATATAATTATATTATTAAATTAAACGAGATTATTAAATCAATTTGAATTAATGATCCGGGTCCTAAATTTCTCTTGTTGCTTTAGAAACACCATCATCATCTAGGCATTTATTTTACTTTAGAAAAAAATTAACCTCGTAGTAACAATGGAGATAGACAATCAATTTTAATTCATAAATCCTCTTGCTATGCCTGAGGTGGGATATTATTCCAACTATTTTGATTAAAAATGTTGGAATAAAATTTTCTTGCTACCACTCCACGTGACATTCTCTCGTGTGGCTATTAATAATTGTTTCATAACTTTTAGTTAATGAAATCTTTTATTTTATCATCAACCTTGTTCATGATTGTATTTTTCTTAACAGTTAATTTTGAATCCTAAAATAATTAAGAAATAGAAAAAAAATCTCAAAATATTTTATGAGTCACAATTGTACTAATGCTTTTGCTGAAAAAATAAGTAGAGTTTTCTATGAAATTGGATAAGAAGTAAAGAATTGAGATCAATCGAAATATGAATTTAAATATTTGCTTAATATATGTTATTTATTTATTTAATTTATTTAGTTGAAACATACTCTTAATATATATGTCATGAAATAATGATTGAAAATAAACAAGTTTCAAATAATTATATATTTTATTAAATTCAATTTCTTGTATTCTAAAAAATAAGAATTCACATATTTTGTAGTAAGGATACCAAAGTTTAAATCTAACTCGGTTATAAATTTTTTAAACTATTTAATTAAGATGAGTTCAAATGAGTTGAACCAAAGCCTAATATATTTTGAATAAATTGCATATATATATTTTTAAAAAAACCCTAAAAGTTATAGTTTTTATACCCGGCCCGGTCCAAGGCCCGGGTTCTGGGTTTTGACCGGGTCACCGGGTCGCCCGGGTCAATTTTTTTAAAATCAAAACGACGTCGTTTTAGTAAAAAAAAATCAAAACTCAACGGATTGCAACCGGGTCAACCAGGTCGCCGGGTCAACCTGCCGGGTCAACCTGCCGGGTCACACCAGGTTTTTTCTTCTCTTGTTTTTTCTTCAACCCGGCCCGGTTCCAGCCCCGGGTCGGTCGAGTCCCGGGTCGACCTGCCGGGCCAGACCGGGTTTTAAAACTATGCTAAAAGATGTGTTTTTTTCATTGTGGATGTATTATAACATGTGATAGGGATTTTAGGCTCTAATGGTCTTTTTTTATCCTTTTGTTTTACACTTTGATCATCAATTTTTTTTCTTTCAAATTCATCCTTATAAGTTGTACTGTTTTAAAATTGAAATTTATAATTTATTTTGTTTTTAATTTCTATGTAATTACTGCGGTGTCAAGAAAATTTTCTAATATCAAGTTGATGCTAAAATTTATAAAAAGAAACTTGGTTTCAGTGACTATGAAAATATACAAATCGTGGATCAAATTTGAAAATGAGGCAAAGAATGATTTGTTTTCAAGGCACTGTCTATTTAATATTTTTTCGCATAGTTTTGAAACCCGGCCCGGTCTGACGGGTCGACTCGGGACCCGGCTGACCCGGGGCTGGAACCGGACCGGGTTGAAGAAAAAATAGGAGAAGGAAAAACCCGGTGTGACCCGGTCAAAAACCAAGTTGCAACCCGTTGACTTTTGTTTTTTTACTAAAACGACGTCGTTTTAATTTTAAAAAAAAATTAACCCGGACAATCTGATGATTCGGTCAAAACCCGAAACCCGGTTATGAAAACTATGCTTTTTCCACATTTTTTGCCTTAGGAGTTAGGCAAATTTTCTATCGATCTCTGTAGTTTGCTAGTTTTTTTTTTTTTTTGCTCAAAATTTCATTTCAGTCATTTTTTTGATACATGAGTTTGAGGGAAACTGAAAAAAAAAAAAAAAAGATAAAAAGTTATTTGCCTATTATATTCTAGTCATAAAAAAAATTAATTTTAGTGTCAAATATATTTTTTTCAATAAGAGAGGTTTTATTTGAGTTCAGAGAGAATTATTTTCTATTTGATTTTGTTTTTTTAGATAAATTTAGAGATATTTTAAGGCTCCGTTTGTTTCCCGAAAAGTGATTTCCAGGAAACTACTTTCTAAACTTCCCATGTTTGTTTGTCATTAAAAAAGTTGGTCAACGGAAAACACTTTTCAGTCAAAGAAAAATTTGGCTTGGTTTCCACGAAAGTGTTTTTCTTTTATTTTGGGCGGAAAACACTTTCTAGAAGTTGTGAAAAATTTAGAAATGTCATATTATTTACTGATTATATCAAATTTGGTCCTCAAACTTTTGATTGCTATATATATTTTGTTTTGAATATTTTTTTTTAATTTCATCCCTTAGAATTTAATTTTTATATTAATTTTGGTTTTTATTTTTATAATTGTTATTTGTTTTTCCCTTATCATTTTTTAATTAAAATTTTTTATCTATCAAATGTGGCTTTCATTCTTTTGACCGTTACTTATTTTATTTGAAATAATTTATGAAATATTAATTATTATTATTTTAATTTCTTCATATTTCAATTTTTTATTTTTTAGATTTGATCTTTATTATTTTGATTATTATTTATTTTATTTGAGATAGTTTATGAAATTATATATTTTTTTTCAATTTCATTCTTATTCAACTTTTTAATTTGTAAGATTTGTTCCTTATTATTTTAATAAACTTGAAAAAAAATAAAACATTAATAAGTTATTTTCCAGCTCATTTTCCATTAAATAACCAAACACTAGAAAATATTTTCCAACTTATTTTTAATTACACCACCAAAGATCAGAAAATAATTCACTTTTTTGGAATTCACTTTCCAAAAAAAACTACTTTCTAGCAAACAAACGTGGCCACCCAACCCTAGACGTTTATATATATTTTAAGACTTAATTTATGCATATAGTTATTAATATTATAATAATATTTATTATATAGTTTTAGATGAAAATAAATTAAAAATATATTTTAGATAAGAAAACATAATCTAATTTTTCAGCCGCCTTTCTAATGGCCACAAACTAGAAGACAAATGACGTCTTTTGTTTAAAAAAATGGGTTTCCCGGATAAAATAAATAAATAAAAGGCTAGGCGGAAACTTGTACGTTTCTTTTTTAGACTAGGGTTGGTAGGCCACCCAACCCTAGGCGTTTAATTTTTTTTTTTAAACTTTTATCTTTCTATTTTTTTTGTTTATATTTATATTACATAAATTATTTAAATTTAGTTTACATGTGAGATCTAATGAGCATTCAATTTTAATAGAAATTAATTAAGATAAATTATATTTTAAATAAAATATTATTTATTTTTTACTTGATTTTTTAATAACACTAATATTTTTTTTTAATATTAGTAGACATTTTTTTGTGCAACTTTATATAATATGTTTTTTTTCTTGAATTTTATTATATTATTTTTCTGTGATTGTTTATATTTATTATCCTTTAATTAAATAAAAAATTAATAAAAAAAAATAAAGTTAAAACCCAACCAGGTTTATAGCCTTTGATGTGAAAGTTAAATATTTTAATATACTTTTATTTTTTTAATTTTTAGTTTAGGTTTTAGTTAGCATTAACAATTTATTTTGTATTTATTAGAATATATAATTTTTAATTTATTTAATTAAATATATACACAAGGTTATCAATTTACAATTAAATTTTTTTATGTTAAAAAACAAGTTAAATGTACCTATACATTCATTTATTTATGTTAAAAAACTTTTGTTCCATTCCACACCAAAGTTTGAGTTCATGGCTAGTTAAAAGCTTTACTCAGTTCAAATAATTTTTATTTTACGATGAAGTTGTGAAATACTTCACATAAATAATGAGCTTTTCTTGAGTTTTGATCCTACGTCAAGTCATGAGCTTACTTGTAAACTTCGTATTTGGACTTAGTACTCTTGAAAAACTAATTATCTTATGGAAAGAGGGATTCTTTGATGTTTCAATCAGTAAATGCATGAGAAAAATGAAAAACAAATATAAGAACAAAAATAAAATGTTGCAATCATCTAGAGATATGCGTTGGAGACGGGAGTTTTTTTTTTTTTTTTTTTTTATATATACTAAACCTTTAATAATTTCTATGTGTTTGTTTTTTGAAAATTAGTTTTTGAAAAATTATTTTTTAAATTTTTTTATGTTTATTTGCCATTAAAAAAGTTGATTAATAGAAAATACTTTCCGGTCAACGAAAAATATTTTTCAGTCAAAGGAAAATTTGACTTGATTTATAGGAAAGTGTTTTCCTTTTATTTTGGGCGGAAAACACTTTCCGGAAGTTGTGAAAAATTTAGAAATATTATATTATTTGTTGATTATATCAAATTTGATCCTCAAACTTTTAATTGTTAGTAGACAAAAAAATAATATATATTTTTTAAAAATTAATATGAATATTTAGACCAACTTATATGTAATTGATTAATTTTAATGATTTTAAAATTAATAATTATATAAATAAGAAAAAAATAATACTTTTGGAGAGTTGGATAGTTGAAAAGTGAGAGTAAAGAGAAGAGAGGGTGAGTCGAGGCCATGTAAGAAGATTAGTGGCCACAAAAGGGCCACAAACGACTCTATAGAGTGTGTTTGGCAGTGTGGTAGCGTTTACTTTTCAAATAGCATTTCACGCCGAAATACATGCCAATGATGTTTTTTCATTTTTTAAAAATTATTTTTGATATTAGCACATCAAAACCATTCAAAAAGTACAAACCACACTCAATTTTAGTAAAAAAAAAAAATTTCAAAATTTGATGAAACGCAATTACAAACACAATGTCAAACGGTCTCTACAAAGTGATTGGCTGTTTGGGATCATTTATTTATTTATTTTTAAAAACTCTTTTCCTTTAATGCTTGTAAGATGGACTGGTTCTTCATCTCACTCCGTTCGAGCACTCGCCCATTTAGAATTGACTTTTATTCCACTTCGTTTATTCCTCAGCAGTCAGCACAAACAAATTGATTTTTTTATAAGAAAAAGCACCGTCACAATTATTTATTCCTTGTTTAATGTTTGGATGCCGTCTCAAATCTTGATATCGGCTCCCGATAAATATTGATGCCAGCGTTCAAGATGAACCAAAATAAAAATAAATAAAAAAATCATCTCTGGTTCTCTGCCATGGCAACACCACCCACCCCACTAGTGTTCAAGGTGTCTAGACGGGAACCAGTTCTGATCACCCCTTCTGAGCCAACCCCACATGAACTCAAACCTCTTTCAGACATAGATGATCAAGATGGTCTCAGAGTCCAAATTCCACTCATTTATTTTTACCCTTACGATCCTTCAATGCAGAGGAGGGATCCTGTTGAGGTCATTAAGGAAGCACTTGCTAAAACACTGGTGTTTTACTATCCATTTGCTGGTAGGCTTAGAGAAGGGCCTAAGCGTAAGCTCTTAGTGGAGTGTACAGGTGAGGGTATTTTGTTTATTGAGGCTGATGCCGATGTTACGCTTGAGCAGTTTGGTAATGCGCTCTATCCTCCAATTCCTTGCCTGGAGGAGCTCCTCTTTGACGTGCCTGGCTCCAGCGGGATGATAAACTGCCCTCTGCTGCTTATTCAGGTTTGTCTCCTGTGTATGTTGCTTACTTATGGATCATCGATTCTATCTTAGTTTACAAAGCAGGATCATCCTTCTCTGTTTTTTTTAACACAAAATTAGAGTACAACTCATGAAACAACACCACCCAACGAAATTTAACTGTATTTCTCAAGTATGGACAAGTTAAAATGGATGTAGAAGAAAAGTACGAGTAGTAAAACAAGCAGCAAAAGAAGAAGATTTGAAAGAGAGAATGATCCCATCCCAAAGAAGAGTCCAAAATGTTTGGAAACTTACCCTTCAATTTAGTACTTAATGTTTGCAAGAAAAGGATTTAATATTTCTCTATTGTTAAATTTGGTCCCACTAGCTATATTATCTTAAATAAATAAAATTATATTTAATTTTATGAAATCGAGCATCAAACAAGAATCCAATTTGTTTCTCGATGATACTACGAGTAGCCAATATCAAAACAAATAACAAATCACAATCTCAAACTAATCAAATAGAAAACAAAATTGATGATTGAAATGAAAAAAATAATTAATGTCCTTGTGTAACCTTTTTGTTTCTATTCTTCTTGTTGTTTTTTTTTTCTTTTTTTTAAAGGGAAGATTACATGTATCCATTATATATTTCCACTAGAATAATGTGTGGGGAAGGGGAGGTCTGCATATAATTGAATGGCAGACTACAGAGCATCTGGAAGAGGGTGTTTTTTGTTTTTTTTAATCTTCGTTTGCATAATGAAAAGCAATTAATAGCATTTGATATAGGTTTACAGATATTCTTTTCTAATCATAGCGAAGAAATTCATAATGTCCCGACAGAACCGATTTTTGAACATAGATTAACTACATGGATGCAGCGCTTGAGGTTGCATATTATCGCAGTTAAAACAGATCAACAAGTTCCATGAGGAGTTGATTAAACTAACAGATGGTTTGTCTGTATAAAACGACAGGTGACGCGTCTCAAGTGCGGCGGAATTGTCTTTGCCATCCGTCTGAACCACACCATGAGTGACGGTACTGGCCTAAACCAATTTTTGTCAGCCATGTGTGAGATGGTGCATGGAGCACAGACTCCCTCTATCCAACCAGTTTGGGAAAGGGACGTTTTAAATGCAAGGAACCCACCTCAGGTAACCTGCTTACACCACGAGTATGATCAACTGGTTGATGACACCACTGACAACGTTCCGCTTACTAAGAAGACCCATCGTTCATTCTTTTTTGGAGCTGCTAACATATCTGCTATTCGTGGCTTTGCCCCACTACACCTTCGCCATTGCTCCACATTTGATGTATTGACTGCGTTTTTGTGGAGGTGCCGAACCATTGCACTTCAACCAAACCCAAATGATGAGATGCGGATACTATGCATTGTCAATGCTCGCAATAGATTTAACCCTCCGTTACCTAGAGGTTATTATGGAAACTGCATAGCATACTCAGTGGCAATGGCAACAGCGGGAGAAATCTCACGAAATTCTTTAGGCTTTACGTTGGAATTAGTCAGGAAGGCCAAGGCCAATGTGACTGAAGAGTACATGCGATCAGTGGCTGATCTGTTGGTGATTAAAGGTAGACCTTGGTACACAATGGTGCGGTCTTACCTAGTGTCGGATGTGACTCGTGCAATGTTTGCAGAGATGAACTTAGGTTGGGGTAAGCCGAAGTATGCCGGGCCTGCTAAGGGTAATGTGGCAAGCTTTCAGATACCATATAGGACTAAGAAAGGAGAAGATGGTGTTCTTATGACCCTTTGCTTACCGACTCCGGCTATGGAAAGATTTGTGAAGGAGCTGGATAGCACGTTTAAGGAGCAGTCAAATGGTGGTGGCAATGCTAAATCCCCCTTATCTTCCTTGTAGGGAAAATGACTATTTTTCCAAATGATATAAATGCATTCCTATTGTGTTCATTTGCTTTGATTGGTCATGGACATATAATCTGTGATAGTTTCCTGTAAAACCTGGATTAGGTCACTTGCTACAATGGATGGGCAGAGAAGTTGTTCTACAAGAACCTCCTAATAGACGCAGCAGACTGGTTTCATGAGGATACTCTTCATTTTCTGACTGAAAATATGGTAAAAACCTTGCCCGTGTAGGATTCTTGTTAACTTGTCTTCTGACAGTGAAATTGCCTCCAAATTATCAACTCTTCCTTTTTAACAGCAAGTAGTCGCTGTTCAATTTGAGTAAGTCCAGTATGTACAATTGAATGGCCTTATGCTGGACTTGCTTGAAGCAGAAGAGGCATGGATCAGAATTTTATTGATGTACAAGATAGTATAATTCTATGTCAGTTTTAAGTTTAAATAATTTTTATTTGAAGAAGGATATGTTATAAAATAATATAAATTATTTATTAATATAAATTTTACAATCACTAACCAAAAAAATATATATATTCTTTTCACATACATATTTTGATTACATAACAGCATTTACTGCGACTCAGTTGTGCATTGCAAGCCTTTAATCATGTAATAAGCCCACAAAGTATCTTGTTTCAGTTTTTATAAGGCAGAGCTGTTCAGTAATAGCAAATAAAGTTTTATACAACCACCTTTAATGATATTTATCTTCCTGTTTGATGCTCTGTGATAACTTTTACTATTATATTTTAAAAACCTTTTTTTTAGACAATACATTGCAGACACAATATAGACATTAGATATTGATGTATATTAACTGAAAATCAAGAATATTTTCGTATTGATTTTGTTGTTATTGGCAATGTTTTTTTTTTTCCCCTATTGTTGGTATTGAAGATTCAATCATTAAACAAGAAAATACTAAATTATCTATCAATAATATTTTATTTATTCCTAATTTGACAAAAAATCTATTTTGTGGAAATTAGCTTCCAAACCATTTCCTATGATATGTGAGTTTTTAGATATTAATTTTTATGTTAAGGAACAGGAAACAAGATTTTTATATCTTACACAACTCGTCAAAATTGCATTTTAATTATCTTTTTAAAACTGGCTCAACAAAAGTTTAGCATCAAGGACATTTTTAATTTTCATTCATGTAGTTATTAAAAAATAAATGATTGATTGACATTACAAGAGTTATGAAGATGGAACATCTTTGTAATAGTTGTCAATTAGAAAAACTTGGCAAAATATATTTTTTTCATTTTAAATATTTAAGTACTAGTGTTTTTGAGAAAATACGTTGTGATTTATGGAGATTTATCCCTGATTTATCAAATTAAAAAATTCAGATACTATATATATGTAATAGATGATTTTCTTAATTTATATTTTTTAAACTATCACTGTATAAATTATTACAATATCAAGCATACATTTTAGAAGGTTGCGACAATATATTTCCGTTGCTTTCAAATTAAAAATAAAAAAAAATAAATATTTATAGCAGTACCATTGCCATAACTTTTGTTACTATACTTTGTTTTTTTTTGCTTCTATACTATTTTTCTCAAATAAATTTGCTGAGTATGTTACTTTTATATTTTTTAAAAATATATTTAATTAAATTACTTTGAGATGGGGGTTTTTATATAAAATAAATGAAAAATAATTTTTTATAAAAAAAAATTATGTTATTTTAATTTTTACAAAACCAAAATTTAAAAGAAATAATACGTGCGGTCAAAGCAAATACCAGAAACGATTTATTTCTGCTGTTGAAAAAAAAAAAAAAACCATAATACCAAACGGTGTTTAACTGTATGTTGTACTGTCTTCTATTTGTTTCTTGTCTGTCTTTGCATCTATGAACTGTTAGAAACTAGGATTTCTTTTAGTTTCAACAACCACAAACTCACAGACAGAGAGGGAGAAAGAGAGCAGATAATGATTCGTGGCACCTGTTTACTTTTGTAGTCCTGATTTGGGATTGACCGATTAAGAAATTGGATCACGGGTTATATGGATTTATCTAAATTAACCTGAATCAACCTGAAAAAATTAAAAAATATATATTTGAAATTTTAATATTTCATATGAAAAATTAAGAAACAATTCATGTAATTATAAGTTATATATGTTGTAAATAATAAAATTTAAAAAATTATTTCAAAATATTTTTTATTCTACATTAAAAAGATATTATGTTATCCTTTTAAGTTGAATATTTAAACTAAAATATTTTTTTTTATCCCACATTGAAAAAATATAACCTTTTTCTTTTGAACATAGAGTATATATACTAGAGGGTTTTAAATCTCACATTGAAAAAAATAAAATATTCTTCTAGTATTTATATAGTTAACTTTGAAAAGGGTGAATAACCAACTATAAAAAATATAAAAAAGAGGGGTTTTTGGCTAGGAAAAAAAACACATTTGAAAAAAAACGGGTCTCTACCGGGTTTTTCCTGGTCGCCCGGGTTACTGGTCAACCCAACAGGTCAACCGGGTTTTGCTAGGTTTTTGCTCATGCCGGTATTTTATCTTACTCAAACCGGTTCAACTACCAAATCAACCAGATTCCAGTTCAACCACCAGACCAATCCCGACTTAATAACTATGTCCTAATCTTCCTAGTTAACTAGTTCCTCTTTGTTGTCCCTGCCGAAAGCAGCAGAACTCATGTGTGTTTGATATTGCGGTAACTTTTATGGTTGTGGTTTGAAAAAAGTTATTTTATAAAAAAGTACTTTTGATTGAGGTTGGTTTGATATTTATATATGTTTGGTTAAAACTATGGTTGAAATTGAGGTTGAATAAAAAGTAGTTTAAGGTGTTTGGTTAAACATTGTTTTCAAATTAAGGTTATAAAATAATTAAAAAAGATATATATTAATATTGATGATTTTTAATTTAAATATTGTAGATTTAACTACCATTATTACATCATTAAATAAATAATACTTTATATCAAATATTTTTTATTATACCATTAACTTATCTACAATTTCATCATGTATGAAATTCATCTGATAAAAACTATAGTTTCCATGGTTTTTTGAGCGTGCAACAAAATTAGGTAAAATTTCATCAGAAACAAAATTAGAATTACAATCAAATTCCACAAATGCTATGTCATCATGCGATGTTCTCCTAATTTATATAGTGTTATTAAATAATATTAAACACTAGTTTTTCAAATAAAATACAATTTTAAAAAAATAATTTTTTTTACTGGTCAGACACGGTCCAATAAATAGTGGAGACACTGTTCACGTGAACAATGCCATTTAGTTAGAATCATGGCACTATTCACTCTTAAAGTGAACAGTGCCCAGATGAATTATTCACCTGGCAGACACGAGAAGCAGCTCTCAGCTGCTGTGTGGGAACCAGCAATTTCAACCCAAAATACATGGGTCCCGCACAAACAGTCAAGTGTTTTTTTCCGTTACCAAATATAATGTTTACGCCGTTTGCTTTAAAAGTTAAAATTACCACGTAAACAAACAGCTTCTCGGAAGCAAAGCAAAAGCAACTTGTCATTCGAACATGCACAACTTGTAAGCATGAGTCAATTCAAGAAGCAGTATAAAGACAAAAGAAATGATGCAAAAGCAAATTTCCTCTAAATAAATTTCAAAGATTGAACATCGTAACTTTTGTTATCGTGCTATTAGTGTAACCTTCCTGTACGGGGTGTAGAAGGGCTTTCTGTTATTCGAGGAGGTGCCATCTATTACTATGCCTATTAGAAATTTTAATTGTTTTTTTAGAGAAACTTTTGTTATTCTAGGCATTGAAATGGTTGCATATCGAAAAAGATATTAACATTCTTTTTACCTGAGATAAACTATATTATTTTTATTTTATTTATTTACTATGGTTTGATGATATTTATCTATACTAATTTACTATGAAGAATTTAATACGATGAACAAACTCTAATTTTTTAGATTAAGAACTTGGTTTGGAAAGATGAAATATCCTCAATTTTTTTTTTATCAAATTAGATTTAGAATTTAAATCTCTTAAAGAATTTATTATGAATCAAGGTATATTTTATGTAAAAATATGAAGTTATAAGATAATAAATATTATTTATTATGCATGTTTATAATGAAAGAATTACTTATAAAACTATTCTAAAACTTCTTATAGGTTCATATAAGTTGAGAATAATTAGAAGACTTAACCTATTGGTTAACCAGCCTTCTTTATATATATATATGTACGACAATATATAATAGTAATGGTGAGAGTTACAACATAAGAGTATGATAGTATGACTACAATATTTCCTATATAGATACATTAATATGCCCTCTCAAGCTGAGGGTGGAGGATCAACCCGAAGCTTGAAACAAAAAGCAGTAAACGAAGCAATAGGAAGTGGCTTAGTAAAGACATCAGTAAGTTGATCCTGAGAGGAAATAAAACGAATCTGAATCTCCTTTTTCGCAACTCTATCTTGGATAAAATGATAATCAACCTCAACATGTTTTGTGCGAGCATGAAAACAAGATTCGTAGACAAATAAGTGGTACTAAGGTTATCACACCAAATGATAGGAGTAGAAATAGATGAAATCTGAAGATCTGTTAATAAATACTTAAGCCAGATAACCTCAGCAGTGCCATCGGCCAAGACTTTGCACTCAGCTTTAGTAGATGAACGGGCAACTGTACGTTGCTTACCTGATTTCCACAAAATCAGCGTCTGACCAAAGAACACAAGATAACCACCTGTAGATTTTCTATCATTAACACTACCTGCCCAATCTGCATCTGTAAAGCCATATAAGGCAAAGGAATAACTACGAGTAATATGGAGGCCATGTGTTGTCGTACCCTTAAGATAATGCAAGATGCGTTTAACGACAACTCAATGAGAATCTGTGGGAGCATGCATAAACTGACAGACTCTGTTAACAACAAAGAAAATATCTGGTCTCGTAAAAGTGAGATATTGAAGAGCATCCATAATTTGACGAAAGCGTGTAGCATTAGAAAACAAAGGATCTGACAGTATGGTAGCTTTGGATGTCGAGATAGGAGTATCAACAGGTTTGCAAGATAACATACCAGCCCGAGTGAGAATGTCAAGTGTATATTTATGTTGTCAGAGCATAAGACCCATACCAGTAGGCGTAACCTCAATACGAAAAAAGTAATGAACAGTACCTAAGTTGCGAAGCTTAAATTCTGAGCTCAGTAGCTGGATGAGGTGTTGAAGCAGAAGAGAGTTGCTACCCGTAAACAGAATATCATCAACATAGACTAGAAGATAACAAATATCAACACCAATAGAGAAGATAAATAAGGAGCTATCCACCTTAAAGGCACGAAAACTAATAGATAGCAGGAAGTCATTCAGACGAGTGTACCAAGGCCGTAGAGCCTGTTTTAAACCATATAGAGACTTATACAATTGACACACATGAGAGGAGAGAGCAGAGTCAACAAAACCTGGAGGTTGTTTCATGCAGACCTCCTCATCAAGAACGCCATTGAGGAAGGCATTATGGATATCAAGCTGATGAATTTTCCAATCACACAAAATGACAATGAAGAAGACTAATCTAACAGTCGCGTGTTTGATAACTGAACTAAAGGTTTCAGAGTAATCAATACCTTCTTGCTAAGTGAAACCTTTAGCAACTAGACACGCCTTATACCTCTCAATGTTGCCATCAGATCTGCGTTTAATCTTGTACACCCATTGACTACTAACAACATTCATCGAAGGGTGAAATGATACTAAGGTCTAAGTTCTATTAGCACGTAAGGCCTAAATTTCCTCGCGTATAGCACTATGCCATGCCTCATACCTGTTAGCATCATTAAAAACATATGGCTCATGAGTAGGAAGAGAAACTACCCGACTGAAGGAGGCAGCAGAGACGGTGGTAGTTGCCGTGGACAGTGATGTCTTGGGTTGTCGAGGACGGAGAACCATGTGTGTTGGTGAGTAGCTGGGTGTGGAGAAGGAGAGCTAGTACCTGGAAGTTGCTGGAGAGGATACGAGGAAAGGTCTACACAGGGCTGCAGGTCGGCTGGGGAGGCGGTGGAGGGACTGGTTTATGCAGCAGACACCGGCGAAGCTGCTGCAAAATTAGGCTGTTATGCAGCATCAGACCTGAAGGCAAGAGTATCTAGTGATGGGGAACCTGTTCTTGTATAATGATCATTTGAAAAGCAAGCAGCTGGTGACAGTATGGCAGGGCTAGATGGGGGCGAAGCGGAGGTAGAAGCTGTGGGCAAGTGGGGGGTCTGTTGGGGTGCGGTAGAGGGCAGAACAGGGGTGTTGTTTGGGCCGGTTGGTAAAGTGGTAGGCTGAAAGAATTAGGGAGGATGCAAGGGTGGAAGGTGTGTAGGCTGTGTGGAGGGTATTGGTGTATGTGTTATCTGTTCAGAGTTCGCAAACAGAAAGACATTTTCATGACAACGAACATGACGAGAGACATAAATACGATGAGAAGCAAAATCAAGACAATGATAACCAAGATGAGATGAGCTATATCCTAAGAACACAGATGGAGAATAACGAAAATCCAATTTGTGAGCTTGGTATGGACGCAAAAAGGGAAAACAAAGGCACCCAAAAGTATGCAGAAAATTATAATCAGGAGTACGACGAAACAAACACTCAAACAAAGATTTATTTTGGAGAACAAGAGTAGGCATGCCATTAATAAGATATATCGATGATTCAAAAGCATAGTTCCAAAATCACAACGGTGCACTACACTAGCCTAAAAGGGTTAGGCCAGTTTCGATAATATGTTGATGACGATGTTCAACGATGCCATTTTGTTCATGAGTATGAGGGCAGATAAACCGATGATGAATTTAACTTACGATATTCACCGCTCCAATTAGTTTGAACATATTTAATTTTAAGTGAAAACTGACACTCAACAAGTGTTTGAAAATGTTAAAAGATGGAAAACACATCAAATTTGACAACAAGCGAATAAGACCATATATGTTTGGTATGTGCATCGATAAATATAACAAAGTAACAGAAGCCATCATAAGAAAACATAGGGGCAGGACCCCAAACATCACTAAATATTAAATCAAGTGGGGTAGAAGTTTTGTGACCCGTAGGTCACAACGATAGACGCGACGACTTGCCTAAAGGACAAGTTTTACACTAAACAAGAGAACGTCTAGAAGTACATACAATTTTATTGCCGGAATCTAACAAATTTAAAATGCGAGGGATTGGATGACCCAAACGATGATGCCACAGATCGACAGTCGCGGAGGTGCAAGGAGACTAAAAAGTTTAAGGAATTGACTTGGCAGAAGACTCGGAGAGGACATAAAGACCATCATTACTCTGACTAGAAAGGACAACTTCCTTAGTGACGAGATCCTTAACATAAAACATAGAAGCATGAAATTCAAAATAAACATGATTATCACGACATAATTTTTGAACAGATAACAACGGTTTGGTAATATGAGGCACATGAATAACATTAGATAATGTAAAAATATGTTTTAGGGGAATGTAACATACTATGTCCAATATGTGATATGTCAAGGCCCTTACCGTCACCAGTATGCAAATGATCATCACTAAGATAGGGTGTAAAATTGGTCAGAGTTGCAAGATCAGGTGTGACGTGTTGATTCACACTGATGTCGGGGAACCAAGTCACAGTAGAAACATTCCCAACAGCAAGGTGAGCAAAGGGCTGTTGGGTATTGCTGCGAAATTGGGGACAATGGGGAGCTGTGTGACCAAAACTGGAGCACAATTAGCAGCGAACATACTGCTGTCCCGACCACTGGCTACTGCTGGTGTGGCGCCTGTTCTGCTGCCAATTGTTTGGCTGCCAGTCTGCAGCAGATTGGCCCCTGTTCTAGTGAGTGTAGCGGTTGTTGTTGGGACGCCAATTACCTCGAGAATGACCCCTGTTATGGCTGAAGTTTGAGCTATGATGAGACATAGCAAGATGGGCAGAGGGCTGTGGTGTTGGCAGCAGAGGTGGTTCGACAACAGAGATGAAGGCAGCAGAGAAGCAGTGGCGTCCAAGGACTAAAGAGAGTTATTGTGCAGAAATTCATGGGTGAGAAGATGGCTGTGTAGATCAGCATATAATAGCGGTTCTGCCTTGGTTATAAGACTTGTTACCAAGTCTTTGAACTCACCACGAAGGCCACGAAACACATAGAGATTGAAGTCTTCAAGGGATATAGGGTGACCAACAACAACCAATTTGTCAAATAACGATTTGGCTTGCTGCATATAGATACTTACTGATGAGTCACCTCGCCGAAGAGCTTGGAATGAACCATGGAGTTTATGATGCGAGAATTGGACGGAGACGCAAGGGCTTTCTCAAGAGTGCGCCAAACACAATGCGAGATATGAAAATCTATCACGAGATGTAACATATCCACGGAGAGGGAGGAGAGTAATGTACTCAAGATAAGTTGATCTTGTTGCTTGCAACGAAGAAAAGAAGGGCTAATTGTAAGGAAGGACCAACAGAACTGTCAGAAACATGAGATGGAGGACACGACATTGAACCGTCAACGAAGTGAAAAACACCTTGACCTAGGAGATAGGGCTTCATCTGCATTCACCAATAGAGATAATTTGTGCTCGTAAGTTTCAACGAAACAACTTGGTGGGTGTTTGATAAAGCAATGGTAGCTGGAGTTTGTGTTCCCATAATGTGCAGAGGAACGACAGAAACTTGCGAGGAGAAGTCAGAGACATGCTCTGCAAGTGGAGGCTGCTGTTGTGGAAGAAAGACACCACCAGCAGTAGTAGAATCTATTTAGGAAAAGCAAAGAGAAGGCCGCTGCAAGGGGGAGAGGGAGAAAAGAGTTTTGACGGCAGAAGACTCTGATACCAAGTTGAGAATAATTAGGAGGCTTAACCTATTAGTTAGCCAACCTTCTCTCTCTCTCTCTCTCTCTCTCTCTCTCTCTATATATATATATATATATATATATATATATATATATATGCGTACGTGCGTGTGTAGGGCAATATACAATAGTAATAGTGGAGGTTACAACACAAGAGTATGACTACAATATTTCCTATATAGTATGCGTATAATATTTCATATATAGATACATTAATAATATAAATCATGAATTAGAAGATGGTAATTAAGTTGATAAGTAATGGTACTCTAAACTGATGCTCATTGATCATGGATTCACAAACTAACTCACTCTGATTCTTGTGTTAAAGTTCGTAATTATATGCAGCTCTTATCAAATTAAAAAGAAAAAGAAAAAGAAAAAGAAAGAAAGAAAGAAAATCATAGAAAAAGGACGACCAAATTAAAGGTGAAAAGAAGCTTGCTGTCTCTTGGATTATAATCTTTGGTAAAGTTGCTGCTTCCTTCTCACGGTAACAATCTCTTCCACATCTCATCTAGTCTACCACTGATTTTGCTTATTTCCCTCACCAAATTTCTTGAATTTTTTTTTTTTACGATCTCTGCTTCCTTTTCTGATTGAATCGAATCATCTGGAGCTCAACATCTTGCACATATCATCTTATTATACCATTCCCTGTTTTCCTTTCCCCCCTCAGTACGTACCATATCTCATTATACATTCTTCTCTGCTCTATCTCTCTGTTTTTTTTCTCCTGAATACTGCTCAAGCAAACCAGCACTCGAAGAACAACTCGAGTATAGGTAAAATATTTATACTTCAGCTTCTTCAATTTTTTTCTTTTTATCATTTTGATTTTTCACCACCTAAAAACATTCTGAAATTTACTGGAAACGGGCTCTTTGAATTGCCTTGGTAATATAACGACTTGACAAGTCTTTGATCAACTCTTCGTGATGTCCATATATATATATTAAACAGATTCTGTCCTTGATGTCCATCTTCTTCCGTCAGTGTAACTTTGCCCACCCTTTGCTTTCTCTCGTTTCAAATTGATTATACTTTCCACTTTTCAAATTTATAGTCTTAATGTCAAACGTGGGATTTTGTAGTTATGATATATGAATTGCTCGTCTATCAATATATTTAAGTATTAATCAATAAACTCTTTGACATCTATAAGAAAATTAAATATGCACAGGGTCCATCTTATCATGTATGGAATTATTTTTTATTATTTTTCAAATTAAAACCTTTTTATTCAATATTTTTGCTTTTTTTTTTCTACAGGAGGAGAAAATGTTACGATCATATGATCCATTTTGGAATCATGTTAAAAAAATGGACGATGGTATGGAGTGTAAGTTTTGTGGGCATTTATTTGCCAAAGGTACTTCCATTTCGAGGATCAAATTGCATTTATCAGGAGTTACAGGCCGTGGTGTTAAAATCTGTAAAAATGTCCCAGAAGTAGTTCAACATGCAGCCCGTGCAACAATTGATGGCCCTCCAGAAAAAAAACTTAAAACTGTAGCAGGCTCTGGAAGTAACGAGGCCAATAATGCAATTTCAGCTTCGGCACAAGAACAGAACAATGAAGGGAGACATGTAGAAATGGCACAGCAAGGAGAAGCTTTTTCCCCTGGAGCGCTCGAAGAGTGGGTGGATAGCATCACCGATAAAGAGATAGAGCTTATGCGTGATGCATTTGAGACTATATCGAGAACAGAACAGGTGCTGCATCTGGAGAGAGGTAGCTCTCTTGAGAGGCCATCAATTAATCAAGCTGATGAGCCTCGAGGAGATTCATCCCAACCAACAGATTCGTTGTGCCTTGACCATGGAATATATAATGATCAACTCTGGTCTCCATCTGTAAACAACGATGTCATTATGAATGATGTGCAGAACATGGTTAGAGTGAGGACAGAACCAGAGGAGGGGAGGGAGGAGGAGGAGGAGAACAATAGTGGAAGATCAGTGCAGCCTGGCGTAGAAGCTAGTTCTTCCGGAGGCCTTAAATGCGATGCAAGAGAGACTAGAGGAGATCCATTACCTATTGGCTCTACAGGGCTAGTGGGTCGAGCATTTGAAGAGAATATGCATGTTATACGGTCTTTATTAATAGACGATGGAGTCTCAACCATTGGTATTTATGGAATGGGAGGAGTTGGTAAAACAACAATGCTGCAACATATCCATAGTGAACTTCTACAAAGACCAGACTTTTATTATGTTTACTGGGTGACTATGTCTCGAGATTTTAGCATTAATAGATTGCAGAATCTTATTGCTAGACGTCTTGATCTAGATCTTTCAAGTGAAGATGATGATGTGAGTAGAGCTGTTAAATTGTCAAAAGAACTAAGAAATAAAAAAAAATGGATTCTCATTTTAGATGATTTGTGGAACTTTTTTAGGCCACACAAAGTGGGAATTCCTATCCCATTGAAAGGATGTAAGTTGATTATGACAACTCGATCAGAACGGATTTGTGACCGGATGGATTGCCAACACAAAATGAAAGTGATGCCACTTTCTGAGGGAGAAGCTTGGACTTTGTTCATGGAGGAACTTGGACATGACATAGCATTTTCTCCAAAAGTTGAACGAATTGCAGTAGCTGTTACAAGGGAATGTGCTGGTTTGCCATTGGGGATTATAACAGTGGCGGGAAGCTTGAGGGGAGTGGATGACATACACGAGTGGAGGAATACATTGAAGAGATTGAAAGAATCAAAACTTAGAGACATGGAAGATGAGGTATTCCGGTTATTGAGGTTTAGTTATGATCGATTAGATGATTTGGCCCTACAAAAATGTCTCTTATATTGTACATTGTTTCCTGAAGATCATAAGATTGAAAGGGAGGAGTTGATAGATTATTTGATCGATGAGGGAATAGTGGAAGGAATAGGGAGGAGGCAAGAAGAACATGATGAGGGCCACACCATGCTCAATAGACTTGAAGATGTCTGCCTATTGGAATGGGGTAGATTGTGTAATGTTCGTAGATTTGTCAAGATGCATGACTTGATAAGGGACATGGCCATCCAAATACTGCAAGAGAACTCTCATGTCATTATTCAAGCAGGTGCACAATTAAGAGAATTACCGGATGCAGAGGAGTGGACAGAGAATCTTACGAGAGTTTCACTAATGCAAAATCACATTAGAGAAATTCCTTCAAGTCATTCACCAAGGTGTCCCCATCTGTCAACTCTATTACTATGTCATAATGAAAGGTTGAGATTTATTGCAGATTCATTTTTTAAGCAATTACTTGGGCTTAAGGTTCTTGATCTGTCTTATACAAATATTGAAAATTTGGCGGATTCTGTCTCTGATTTGGTGAGTCTCACTACATTATTGCTTAAAGGTTGTGAGAAGTTAAGACATGTACCATCATTACAGAAGCTCAGGGCATTGAGGAAGTTAGATCTCTCTAATACAACACTTGAAAAGATGCCTCAAGGCATGGCATGTCTATCCAACTTGAGATATCTTAGAATGAATGGATGTGGTGAGAAGGAGTTTCCTAGTGGGATACTATCAAAACTCTCTCACTTGCAAGTCTTTGTATTAGAGGAGTGGATGCCTACTGGATTTGAATCAGAATATGTCCCAGTAACAGTTAAGGGAAAGGAAGTAGGGTGCTTGAGGAAGTTGGAAACTTTAGAATGCCACTTTGAAGGCCGTTCTGACTTGGTAGAGTATCTTAAATTTCGGGATGAGAACCACTCACTAAGTACATACAAAATTTTTGTAGGTCTGTTTGAGGAGTTTTATCTTTTAGATAAGTATTCGTTTTGTAGAGATAAAAGTGTTTGGTTGGGTAATTTGACTTTCAACGGAGATGGGAATTTTCAGGACATGTTCTTAAATGACCTTCAAGAACTGCTGATTTATAAATGTAACGATGCAACAAGTTTATGTGATGTTCCATCCTTGATGAAGACTGCAACTGAACTGGAGGTCATCGCCATTTGGGATTGTAATGGCATAGAGAGCTTGGTTTCATCTTCTTGGTTTTGCTCTGCTCCACTACCATCTTCATCTTATAATGGAATATTTTCAAGTCTTAAAAAGTTCAGTTGTTATAGATGTAGAAGCATGAAGAAGATGTTCCCTCTTGCCTTGTTGCCAAGCCTCGTAAACCTGGAACAGATTATAGTTTATGGCTGTGAGAAAATGGAGGAGATAATATGGACAAGATCAGATGAAGAAGATGTTGTGGGTGAAGAAGAGAGCAGCAGCAACATCGAATTCAAACTCCCTAAGTTAAGAATTCTGGACTTGTATGACTTGCCAAAACTTAAAAGCATTTGTAGTGCAAAGCTGATTTGCGATTCTCTCGAAGAAATTCTAGTATCATATTGTCAGGAGCTAAAGAGAATGGGAATTTTCCCCCAATTGCTTGAAAATGGCCAGCCATCTCCTCCCCCTTCTCTTGTAAGAATATGTATATATCCAAAAGAATGGTGGGAGTCAGTAGTGGAGTGGGAGCATCCGAACACAAAGGATGTCCTTCTACCCTTTGTAGTGTTTTCATAGGAGATGACTCCATGCTTAATATTTGATTACAGGTAAGCTCGGTGATTCCTCTCTCTCAGTCTCTGTCTACCTTAGGTCTAATTTTAATGAATTAGCCTCAACCATAACAACTCAATGATTGGTCAATCTAATGATTTTGCTGGTACCATCCTAACCTTAAAATTTCTTTTCTTAACTGTTTATAGTATTTGAAATGATAATTGAAATATAACAGAAAGAACGTAATTTGGTAGGGATAGTTTTTAATTATTGAGTTTTTATGCTACCGACAATATTTTCTTGCTTGTTTTTCCGATGGGGATCTTCAAGCAGATATTGCAAGGCCAGTTAGATTTTGAGTCTAAGCCATGACCTAACATTTCAAGCAGTGCCAAGGATCTCTTAAGAAAATGCATGAACATGATCCAAAGGAATGGCTAACAGCTCATTAAGTGCTATGTAAGTGTCATCAATTTGCTATATGTAAGGAAGCATGCTAGGAGTACTAGGCTAAAACATGTTCTAGTGTAGTCATTACTGGTGGATCTTGCAATTTACTAGGTTCTGGATGACAGATAAAAAAGAACTCTTGATTCTGCTGTTTTGTCACCTTATCAACTGGTTTAGTATGTACTCATATTTACGCCAACTTTCTCAAAACAGGGCATCTCTTCCACAATATCCGGAAAGGCCTCCAGTTTCTCTTAGGCAGTAAGCAGCAGAGTGGCAAGAAATTTCAATCTGAATCTGCTGAGAAGTGTTTGAAAATCTTACAACATCAAGGCAAAGCTCCACAAAAGCCTCAGAGGGTTGGGTTTTTCTAAATGCATCAATGGGACATAGTTCCTCCACCTTGTGTAGTGTTTCCGCTCCATGGGAAAACAGCAAATGTTCATATCTTCTCGTAATAATGATTCTACTGTCTGTACCAAAGCAATCTATTCATCCAGCTAACATCATCAATGTCAATAAGAACCTTTTTAGTGCACAATCTGTCCCTTATCGCATCTATTCCTTGTTGGGGAATTCCGTCACCCATGCGCGGACCGGGGG
Source organism: Populus trichocarpa (assembly GCF_000002775.5). Classification (NCBI taxonomy): domain Eukaryota; kingdom Viridiplantae; phylum Streptophyta; class Magnoliopsida; order Malpighiales; family Salicaceae; genus Populus; species Populus trichocarpa. The sequence continues at coordinate 870,108 of NC_037303.2, read as the reverse complement.
TGTTCTAATAGTTGCCCATAGGAGGCTTAAGCACACTGGGACAATATTTAACGTGGTTCAGCAAAACCGCCTACATCCACGGGAGAGAGTCCATATTATTTAGAGATAGAGAAAGGATTACAACACAATACATGGAGGAGGAGGATCACTTCACTCAAACTCAACTCCCAGCTCTCTTGCTGCACTTGGAGCTGCTGCAATGGCAGCAAGGCTGCTGCCATTGCAGCCCTTCACTTTCTCTCTTGTTCTCTACATTTCTCACCACTCTCATCTCTCATTTTGCTCTCTCACGTATGCCTATAAATAGGCAAGTATGGTGACTTCTCTTCTTCAACAACAGCAGCTGCACATGGGTTGATACATTTGTCAATGGTGGGTGCAACTACCATTGACAAATGGTAACCCTACTCCTTAGGGTAGGTTGCCCAATAATGGCAAATCCCAACATTCCTGAATAGAGATTCCCAGCTATAAATTTTCTCTCCTGTATCTGAGACAGAAGTGTTTCTTGTTGTTCAACAGCCCTGTTTTGCTTCGACATTTCTCTAACATTTGCAAGAAAGAAGCTGCTTTCAAATTGATTAGAAATTTTGTTGTAAATAGCTTTGGCAACAGGTGTCCCTGTTCGACCAATCTCCCTGATCCCTACCATGCGAACATCATTTGACCCATTGCTTAACATACAGTATACATGCATATGAGAATCTAACCCAACAGGATAATCAGCAACATGTAAGAATGTGCGTTCCAATATATTCAAGACCTTGTCAACAATTTGAACTATCACACATAAAATAAATTTGTAATATGATTATGAAAACTAGATCGAACTTAAAAGAAATTTTATTTAATCTTTTTATAATATACTGAAATGAAAAAAAAACAAGGAGTTTGAATGAAAAATTCAAAAAATAATAACTCTGAAAATAATAAATTGATATCTCTTTTCATCTACAGAAATTACTATAAAGAAGCATAGTCTAAATACCATCCCGGCAGAGTAGCTGCTTTTCTTAGAGCTTCCTTCCACTCCTACAACTTTTCTGTACTCACCATGGTTATAAATGCAGATATTCTCCAAAATGCTTCTTTTGTTCTTCATTTCTGATGGATCCACATTATAGAACACAGGTAAAACCACCTGTCCCTTAATTTGATTCCTTACATCAAATCATCTTCACCAGCTCATTCAAGCAATAAGTAGAATTCCTTATATTTTTTTCTACTTATTTTAATTATTGATTTTAAAAAAAAACTTCAATCATGTTTTCTTTTAATTAAAAAAAGGCTCTTAATAAAAAAAATATTTGGTAAAAAAATACTTGCAATAGAAAAGAATAATCATTTAATAAAAAAATATTTTTTGAGAATCTAAATTATAGCATTTTGTATAAATATCTATTTTAATTATTAAAGAACTAAGTAATAATAGATTTTGAAAACTATCCCGCGACATGCGGGTAGATAACTAGTTTTTTCTATAGGATAAAATGGTTCAATCAAATTATTCATTTTGGAATGATGTTGTTCTTCTTTTTCTTTTTTCTTTTCTGCCAAGCCATGCTCAAAATGATTCGACCAAATGATCCAGTTTGGCGTCATGCTGACAGATCTTCCAGGGCATATGTTGAAAATATGGATGATGGTAGAATGAAGTGTAAGCTTTGTAGGCAATTGTTTGCCCAAGGTACTTCCATCTCGAGGATCAAATTCCATTTGTCAGGAGTGAAAGGGCGTGGTGTTAAAATTTGTGAAGATGTTCCAAAAGAAGTTCAAGATGCAGCCCTTGCAGCAATTGATGGCCCTCCAGAAAAAAAGCTTAAAACTGTAGCAGGCTCAAGCAGTAACGAGGTCCCTAATGCACAAGAACAGAACAATGAAGGGACACATGTAGAAATGGCACAACATGGAGAAGCTGTTTTCACTGGAGAACATGCATGGGCAAATGATTTCATTGGAGGAGGGATTGAGCTTGTGCATAATACATCGGAGCGTAGACCAGTATCAGAGCAACTCTGCTCTCCAACAGTAAACAATGATGTCATTATGATGAGGTGATTGGAGGGATTGAACCTATGCATAATGCACCGGAGACTAGACCAATAACAGAGCAAACAAGTCAAGAGCGTGAACGAGGAATCTGTGACTTCTCTTCTTCTTCCACGGTGGATAATGTCATTGGCAATAACATAGAAAACCCAGCCACGGGATTCATGCAGCCTGGTGCAGGAGCTAGCTCTTCTGGAGGCCTTAAATACTACACTAGTGAGACTAGAGGAGATCTGTTACCTACTAGCTCTACAAAGCTAGTGGGTCGAGCATTCGAAGAGAATAGGAATATGATATGGTCCTGGTTAATGGATGATGAAGTCTTAACCATTGGTGTTTATGGGATGGGGGGAGTTGGTAAAACAACAATGCTGCAATATATCCATAACGAGCTTCTAAAAAGATCAGATATTTCTCGTCATGTTTATTAGGTGACCGTGTCTCGAGATTTCAACATTAATACATTGCATAATCTTATTGCTAAACGTCTTGACTTAGATCTATCAAGGAAAGATAATGATCAAAGTAGAGCTGCCAGCTTGTCAAAAGAACTAATAAAGAAACAAAAATGAATTTTTATTTTAGATGATTTGTGGAACTCTTTTAAGCTAGACAAAGTGGGAATTTCTTTCCAATTGAACGGATGCAAGCCGATTATCATAACTCGGTCAGAAAGGGTTTGTTACCGGATGAATTGCCAACACGAAATCAAAGCGATGCCACTTTCTGACGGAGATGCGTGGACTTTGTTAATGGAGGAACTTGGACATGACATACCTCTTTCTCTAGAAGTGGAACTAATTGTAGTAGCCGTTGCAAGGGAATGTGCTGGATTACCTTTGGGAATTATTACAATGGCAGGAAGCTTGAGAGGAGTGGAGGAATATTGATGTAGTCAAGTCTGCGATAATGAGTGATTCTGAACAGTTAAATATAGATCTGTCATAATTAGATGAGAATCTGCTTCAGACAGGTTACATGGATAACCTAACAGATGCATTTATAGACCAAAAGAATAGGTCTAAACCTAAATTAAGATTAGTTGCATCGGACCAGAATAACAACTCAAAAAGATCATAACGTTTCAGAATGGAACTAACTCAGCTTCTCATCAAGGACCAATTCTTACAATGATGATTCAGATTCAGACACACCTCCAAGAAGGTATCGACCGTTAACTTATATTTATGATTCTTATAGTGTTGCCTTCTTTACTTGTGAACCACAATGTTTTTCAGTAACAAATTCTTTGTTTATCTGGCTTCTGCTATTATTTTCCAACATTTATTTCTTAGTTAGTCATATACATACACTTCCTGCAAATAACAGAAATCTTTTGTGTGAATCAATAATAGAGATCAAACAATTCGACAACTAGGTTTTGCGACAACAAAGTCTGAAAGGATGAATTGTATTTCAAATAATTTTCACTTAAACCTTGAATAATACATAACAGTTTAATAGGATTCGTGGGACTCTGAAAAAATTTAAAATTATTGGTATCGCAGCGTTTATGTTTTTTTGAGAAACTTAGTAGTTAGCCACATAATTTTCTTTCCTTAGTAATTGCATATTTGTCTCCAACGATTTGCAGTCTCTTGCTTGTAGTCTCTTAATCGTCCCGTGGAATCTCTGAAATTTATCGAAGTTTCTTGCATTCGAATAGTTTGAGGCTTCTCAAGTTAGTGAACGTGGAAAATATTTGAGGGAGTAAAACTTGTTTCCTGACAAATCTAGTTCCATGAACATGGAAAATAAATTTCGACATTGTCAGGTAACTGACATCGATTAGACTGCAGTATTGCAGATCCAGATATCTTAATTAATATAGGACACCACAGCGAGGAAAAGCTATATATCCAAAAAATTGCTTGGGGCTGCAAGTCTTCTTGGAGAACGAAAAAGGATGGTAGCTGGATCCCGATGAACACTCTTAAGGTATTCAAAGACCTGGGGAAGCTTGAATGCTCCGCACTTGGTTTATTCATTGTAAACTTGCCAATTTTTGAGCTACCTTCGTAAGATTGTCACACCCGCGGCGGCTTTAAAAATATTTCATGGAAATTTCTGGTATTTTGTTTTTTAATGAGAAATGGTTTTATTTAAGGAGTCGCTACCTAGTATTATGATTACTATGAACCGTAACTAGTCAATAGAGATTCTATGGTATGAGATTGGTTACATTAAAGGGAAGATATTATCACCCCTTAAACGTTCTGCTTGAGACAGGCTGCATTGTTAGTTTTGTCTTAAATTGCTAAAAGTTTGTTGGTTTATGCTATGATGATTTGCTTGTAATATTTCTTACTCTGTCGTTAGTGAATATCGTTAGTAAATATTATATAGCTATAAAATAAAATAAAATAAATTTAAATCAGTATTTTTATTCCTGACTCTAGCATCAATAAATAAACAAATAAAATAAATTTATTTTTATGCATGCATATATTTTTTTTATTTTTTACATAGTTAAAATAAAATAAAATAAATTTAAATCAATATTTTTTATTCCTCTAGCAATAAACCAATAAAATAAATTTATTTTTTATACATACACATATTTTTTTTATTTTTTTTCAGGCCGAGTCCAACACAGCCCTTGGACCCAACCGGTTCAGTCTGGTCACTGGCCTAGACCAGTGACCCGGCTGGGTAGCAGGCGTGCGCCACACACACGCCTGCTACAGAAACAAAAAATCAGGTGAATTATAATTCACAGCTACTGTAGCTGTGAACTATAACGCAAAGGAGATACAGGAGTGCTGAATGAATTAAGCTACAAAACAGGCAGAGAAGAAGAAAGGCTTACCTGGTCTGCTGGAGCTCCTCTGTTTCTTCTTCTGGTCTTTCTATTCTTGTGTATTGTTTCTGTAGCTTTGTTTTGTTCGTTCGTTTGTCCACCCCTGCTCGCTCTCCTCTCTGTTTCATTCTTTATTTTTTTTACCTCTGTTTTTCTCTTCTTTCGTTCGTATCTCTGTGCTCTCTCAGTTTAGTTCCTCCTAGTCTCAAGATAACTTAGATTATAAATGTTGCTGGAATACCGGCAAGGTTAATGTTGCAGTTAGGACTTCAAGCCTCGTTATATTTTCAATTGATGAACAATTTAAATAAAGCTTCTCCAAGCATGGCAACTTTTCCACAAATTTTAGAAACACCTCAAGTTTTTTTGCAGGGGGTAAAAAGAAGGGTGTCGAGAGATTTCAATTTGAAGTTGCTAGGAAGACTTCCAAGGATAAAGCAGAATTCAAGGCTTTAAAATTGAAGCATACCAATAAACCCAACAGATTGACGAATAAAAAATAAGTTCATGCAACCATCTAGATTCATCCTCTATGCTTGAATAATCAGGTTTTTAGAATAAGTTTTTGTTAGGATTTACAGAGAGAAGCACCAATAGATACAACCTTGAATCCCTCAAATTGCTTGATGAAGCTATGCTGCATCTCGAGTACGACAAGTTCTCTTCCATGAAATGCAGGTGACGTTGACAATAAAGGACATCCAGGCCATTCAAGCCATCTTTACGAATTTGGGAGATTTACAGGAGCCATCCTTGAACAATGCCTTGCGGATTATTACTATCCGAAGCCTTTTCACCTTCTTAAAGACCTCAGCACTCAAGTGCATGTCTTCTGGTTCTTGTAAATATAGCATAATTCCTTCTATCTCATCTGTCCCCTGACGTCTCAACAAACAAGTAAAACATACAACTGCATCAGAATGGGACTCTCCATCACCAAATTCATCAATGGCCATGGTAGCAAGGTTCTTCTCCTTCTGGCGACCTTCTTTCTTTTCTCATCATCACTCATGCTTTGTGTTCCATAAATTAACACCTCTTCATCATTCATTGATCTTTTTTACCAAGGGACGACCATCTCTAAGCTTCCATTAGCAACATCTTCAGTGCTTGAGATATTAGAAGAAACTCCTTTTCTGCTCCATTCTTTTGTAGATCCTTTACCATCTCGGTTTCTCATGAAGGTATATATTTGTATCACTCAAGCCAGAGATTCAACATCAGAAATATATGTCTCATCTTTTTCAGTTTCATAGTCTACTGCATCATGTTCCCTGATGGGACTGCTGCGAAGCTCATTAAAGAAATTCATTTTTTGCTTACTCTTTGGTTGAAGTTGAACCTTTTCCTCTAATTTCTTGATGCACATTGGATTCCAATTACTCACATCCATTGGCTGCAAAGATAAAGAAAGCCAATGCTCCAGTTGATGCTCCCCAGATTTGGATGCTGTCAAAGGGTTACCCGGCTTCTGATCCATTGGCTGCAGAGAAAAAGAAAACTGCTCTCCACGCTGATCATCAGCAGTTTTTCTTCTGCTCACCTTTGGATTCAAACTGATTTCCAAGTCATCATTGTTGCACCTTTCAGTTAGATCTGATGATGCTGGCCGCTTCCTGTTCATACTAGGACTCAAAGCGAAGTCGGGGTCATCTACGTAGCAACTTGTCATGAGATCAAATGAAACAGAGTGGTCTGTGTGATAACTTGTGGATTGAGTGGAACTTGGATCACTCACTGTCTTATCTTGCTTGTATATAAAATAGATCCCACACATTTTCAACGCCGAACCCCTTGGTGCTCCGAGGACTTCAAATGAAATCTCAAAGCGAACTAAATCATTTCTTGCTTTGCCCAAGGCTCTAGTATAGCAATATGGCTGGTAGTGTAACCACATATGATCCGTCTCCAATGGAAAGAAATGTCTTGAGCACAAAATCATGCTTTTCCCATCAACAAACATTTCACATGATATATTTGCTGTCACTCCATCCTCTAAACATAAAATGGAGCAGATAACCAGTCCTTGGATTTTCTCGAAAACAGAGGAAGGTACAAGGTAAGTCAAGGAGCCCTGTTCACTAGTAAACGTGAACCATTCTGGAATTTTATTTCCAGGAAGGAACATTTCAACTTGAAATTGCTTATGAAATGCCTGTTACAAAAAAAATAAAGTAACGTATTAGTGGTTAATGCTGTTCATGATATAAGGTGGATGCAACAATGAAATCAGAAAAGGTAAATTTGGTTCAACATGACCATTTATCAACAAATTCAAATAGCAAGCATACATAGTCACAAACACATTTTTGCAGAAAGAGATGGAAACAGATGAAAGAGGACAGAAGATATCAACATTTTGAGTTTGCAGGCAAGCCAACCTTACTAAAGAATGCATCCTCCAAATTCTTTCCCTGGTTTTTAGCTAGTTTGTGGCAGTTTGAGAAGTCAACAACCCGAAGTTTGGCTGGCCATTCACCTTCCTTCTCTAATGGTGAATATCTTTCCAACAATTCACAATCTCTTGCTTCTAGTCTCTTAATATTCCGTGGAAGCTCTGGAATTTCTTGAAGCTTCGTGCATTTATGTAATTTGAGGCTCTTCAAGTGAGTAAATAGCGAGAGTGTTTCCGGAAAGATAGCAAAACTGTTTCCTGACAAATCTAATTCCTTCAACTTGGGAAAGCAATCATGTATCTTCAAGAAATTGACATTTCTTAGACAGCAGTTTCGTAGATCTAGCCATCTTAACGAAGGAAATCCCAATGAGGAAGAGCCTTCAAGAGAATTCGCTTGAGCCGGAAGGAAGTCTGATCCTGAGGAATTTTCATAACAATTTGAAGATGTAAGGAAATTTGATGGTACCTCATTCTCCCCATTCACTGGAAACTTGTCAAGTTTTGAGCAACCTTCAAGAAGCAGACACTCAAGATGTGTAAGTTTATAAATGCTACTAGGAAGATCGGCAAGGTTTTTGCAAAATGTCAGGGTCAGGACTTTAAGCCCAGATATATTTTTGATGGATGAAGGAAGCACTTTTATTGCAGTTCCACTCAAACAAAGTTTCTCCAAACATGGCATCTTTTCAACAACGTCAGGAAACGCCTCAAGCTTTTGACAGCCTGAAAGAAGAAGGGTGTTAAGAGATTGCAATTTGATTCTTCGGGGAAGATTTCTGAGGTTAGAGCAGAATTCAACATTCAAGAATTCAAGTTTATCAAGATATCCAACAGACTGATGAACCTCAACCAAATTTGCGCACCCTTCAAGATTCAACCTCTCAAGATTCCTGATGGTTGAGAAGTCGGGTGTTTCTTTTAGGAACCCGCAACCACTGAAATTCATAAACTTCAAGCAACTGTAATTCTGTGAAACAGAAAAGGTATTAGTTTCTGATAAGTTGATGATATAATTTGTAGAAAGAAACCTCTAATAGTTCAAAACCTTGAATCCCTCAAAGTGGCTGATGAAGCTATGCTGCATGTTGAGAACAACAAGTTTTCTTGCATGAAAAGTAGATGGCAGTGACAATAATGGACACCCAGGCCATTCAAGCCATCTCAACTCATTTGAGAGATATACAGGAGCCACAGTTAACAAAGAATTGCGGATTATAAGTATTCTAAGTCTTTTCATCTTCTTAAATGCTTTAGCACTCAAGTGCATCTCTTCTGGTTCATGGAAGTCTAGCATTATTGCTTCAATCTCATCTGTTCCCTGAAAATTAAAAGGATACGCATACAATATATCAGAAATGAGTCAAAGCATTCATATTTTTACCAAGGAGAGGAAAAATGGGTTGCCTTCAAAGTATAGTTCATAAGATCATGCTCGCAAGTGTACGCGACACTCACCATATTTTCGGTCAATACATGAACAATATCCTCATGAAACCACAATCTGCTGCGCCTGCCTGGTATATTGGGAGATTCTTGTTGAACAATTTGTCTGCCCATTGCTTGTAGTAAATCATGCATCTGCAGCTTATTATTCTCTATACTTATCAAAGACTTCTCAATAAGAACTTGGACTCCTATAATTGGCTTGAAATTGCATGCATGGAACACTTTCATCACATAGTCTTTGTCCATTCCTCTAAAGAAACACGCAATATCAAGGAAAATGGCCTTTTGAGTGCCATCCTCCAAGCCATCATAACTTATTTTGAGTATTTCATATATCTTTTTATTAGGAATTTGCTTCAATTTATCTAATTGACTTTCCCATTCATGTACACTCCTACCATACAGAAAAGAACCCAACACAACAAGAGCTAATGGCAAGCCTTGGGCATAAGTTACTGCTTCGCGTGAATGCATCATGAACTCCTCCTTGGGTTGGGAATTTCTGAATGCATGCAAGCTGAAAAGTTGGAAAGCATCATCTCGACATAGTTCCTCCACTTTATGCACAAATTTCACTCCATGGGAAACAAGCACATGTTCATCTCTACTCGTAATAATGATCCTACTCCCTGCACCAAACCAATCTGGCTCTCCAGCTAGTCTTTTTAACTGGTCCACATTATCCACATCATCAACAACAATAAGAACCTTTTTACTACACAACCTGTCCTTTATCACACCGATTCCAAAATCTATATTTCCAACTGAACAATTTTTATCTCCAAGTATCTGTGAAAGAAGTGTTTGTTGTAGTTCAACAACCTTGTTTTGCTTTGCCATTTCTCTAACGTTTGCAAGAAAGCTGCTACCTTCAAACTGATTAGCAATTTCGTTGTAAATAGCTTTGGCAACAGTTGTCTTGCCTATTCCGCCAATTCCCAAAATCCCTACCATGCAAACATCATTTGATGCAAGGCGTAACTGACAATTCAAATCTTGGATATGGGAATCTAGTCCAACAGGGTAATCGGCAACATGTAAGAATGCGCGGTTCAATATAGCCAAGACCTTTTCAACAATGCTCTGGATAGTTTTAGCCTCATTCCTGGATATTTAAATTGTGAGAATCATGTAATGAGCATGGCCAAAGCTAACCGGAAAGAGATTCAATACTTGATCAGACTTAAATTTAAGTTAATAATATCATGAAACAAATCCATCATTTTCGACCACCGCGCAACATCGTTTGGTTATCCAATTTTAAATATGTTGTGAATGGATTTCAAACTATTCTCTAAAACAGGAGGATTTGTTGAATAACTATTACCGGAGGAGGTTGTAGAGTAGGTTAATACGGAAGGAAACATTTTCTTGAAGAGGCGTTATTGTCTCAGGAAGAAAACATTCAAGAACTTATAATTAAGGATTTTCAAAAGCAGGCTGCGTACAAAATAGACTAGAATACAAACCTAGTCTCAAGAAGTCTAACGAGCTGCCATGCTAGGTGGTAGAGTTGTTGGAGAAAGAGTATATCATAGAGTGTGTGAGTTCCCTGTATAGCTAGTCCCAACCCTTGCTTGATCTCAAAGAAAGATGGCACGTTGGACATGTCCATAAACCAAATCACTAGGAAGTACATGTATCCCATATCATGTTTGGATAACATATTGTCTTAGCAGACTGATTCTACGACTTGATCAAAAAAGAAAAAAGAAAAAAGAAAAAGAGTGGAAGATGGCGTTTAAGATAGAAGATGAGTTGTATGAGTGGATGATGATGCCATTTGGATTGTTCAATGCACCTAGCACCTTTATATTTGGTTCATGCACCAGGTGTTGAAACCATTTATAGGCATCGTCGTGGTGATTTGGAGCACCTGCAGGCTATTTTTGGTACATTAAGGCATGCTAGTGCCTTTTCCTTACTAATAACTAGCAGTGTGGCTAGGGTTCTTAATTGGCCCTTTAATTTTGGTGAATTCTATCTTTCTGTGTTCTTAGCTACCCATCTTTGTAATTGTGGCCTACTATCACAATCAAAGAAGACTAAAATCGATTTTTTACTAGTTTAAATGCTGGCGTGATTAATTCAGTAGCTCAACTGTTTGTTTCTAACTTCTCTGGGTTGCCTCTTAAGAGTTTATGAGCATCACACCATATATTAATTCATGGTTTAAAATCAAATATTATCCTAAGGTTTGAATTATCAATTTAATTTATTGTCTTCTAGTGAAATTAATTCATTTAATTATTACAGTGGGGTCAAAGTTTGATTGTCTATTAAAATGCTCTATTCAATATCTAAATATATAACGTCAACAGGTTGAAGTTTTACTGTTATTTTTAATAGTTTTATCTAAAGAAAGAACTTAATTTATTAACTAGAAAATAACAGTTTAAAGACAAAATAAATCACATTCATAAGTCAAGCCTTTGAAACCTCAATAAAAGTAAAATATGCTTTTAACCTAACCTTAGTAGTTTTATTGTGAGTTCGTTTACTTTTATATTTTAAAAGAGTTTTTGAGAAAAAAAATTAAAATATTTTTCTTATTTCAAATTATTTTTTTAAAATTTTCAAATTATTTTAATATACTGATATAAAAATAATTTTTTAAAAATAAAAATTATTATTTTAATATATTTTTAAATAAAAAATACTTTAATAGACTCTGCTAGAAATTGTCCCTGAAACTTGAACATAAAAAGTCAAAGACGGAAACATACTTTCTTGACCACTAGATCTACCTCGTGAAATTAGGGACAAATAAAATAGCTAAATAGTAAGTTTGAAAAAGAAAAAAATATATATTTTCAAAGAAAGAAAAGGTCAACAGATAAATTAAAAAATTAATTTCTCCGCGAGACTTTTGCAACCAACATTACAGAGCTAGTTACCATGCCTATAGTATCCGACTGCTTCTGTTAAAATAAAAGTAGATCAATGGTAGGTGGAGGAGAAGGTAGAATTAATTTACCCGTTGTCCAAATGCCACCCAGACAATCTAGCTGCTTTTGTTAGAGCTTCCTTCCACACCAGCAACTTGTCCATACTTGCAGCAGCACATGAAGCTGCACGAAGCACAGGTTCTCCAAAGCTGTCGTTCTGCACTTCTACATCTGATGGATCCACGTTGTAGAACACGGGCAAAACCACTTGCCCTTTGGATTCCTTGCATTCAAGCATCTTCACCAGCTCATCCAAACAATAGGAAGAGCATGCATAGGTTTCAGAGAAAACAACAATGGAGATCCTTGATTGCTCGATAGCTTGGAGGAGTGCAGGAGCAATCGCTTTTCCCCTCTCAAGCTCGTCATCAATGTACGCATGAACTCCTTTGTTGCACAAAGCTTGGTGTAGATGGCTAGTAAAAGTGTTGCGGGTGTCTTGGCCTCTGAAATTCAAGAACACATCATGCTTCCAACAATTAGTGGAAGAGGAAGAAGCCATTGGATCAAAACTTTCTGATGGTCAGAAACTGGAGGAGAAATATAGAAAACACTTTAGGCCATCGGGTGCCCAGAGCATGATCGATGTGAACGTAAATGTGAAAAAGTCAGAAAACTAATTAAATAAGAAAGCAAGAAAATATTGAAAATGGAACCCATTTTCATACTAGCAGTCAGTTTGCAAGTAATGTTGACCAAGTGCTGTTAGATGATCAATGATTGAGAACGATAGTAACAGCAATGACCAAAAGACTTGAAGAATTCCTCGCCTACGTTACATTGAAAAGACTCGGTGGTGGCTTGTCTCTGGGCAACTTTTTATTCATGGTCATAGAACTTGATATGGGATTAATCCCACTCAAAATTCGGGTAATGTGTTGATTACATCAAATTTTTATTTATTTTTAAAATAATATAATTTTAAATAAAAAAATTGATTTTTCCAATATTGTTGTTATGTTAGATCTTGGGTGGCAGATTATTGTATTAAGAATCCATTTAGAAATGTGGTATCTGTAGATATTTTTTTAAAATATGTCTGTCTTATAAAATAATATTAAATTGATATAGTTTCTTAGTTTTTTTAAATAAAAAATTTTAAAATTTTATTTTGATTATATTTTTAATAAAAAATACTTTTAAAAAACATTTTACAACACCAAATAAATACTAAGAGTGTGTTTTTTTTTTTGGATTTAAAAAATGCTTTTGAAATTTTTTTATTTTTATTTGAAATTAATTGTTTTATAATTTTAAAGTGTTTTGATATATTAATATTAAAAAAAAAAGCATTTTCAGAAACAAAAATTTAAAAAACCGCTAAATAATTCCTAAGCAGGCTTTAAAGCATCCCGGAATCTTGGCAACTGTCTGAATGGGACCATAGTACGGTTCTTACACTTGGCATCGACAAGACAGCAACTCCGTGTTTCTCTAAGATGACGATTACACTGAAAGTACGAGAAAATTTCAAAACTCAATTCCCAATCTTATCACAAACGTGCATTTTGCGATCATTACGGTGGCGTGTAAATGATAATGGATGTTTTCTAATTATTTTTTTATTTTAAAATATATTAAAATAATATATTTTTTTATTTTTTTTAAATTATTTTTAATATTAATATATTAAAATAATAAAAAATATAAAATAATTATTTTTTTTTAATAAATTTGACCAACCCCCTTAAATGTAATGCTAAATGGTTCTTGATATATCTTTTCATTAAGGGAAAAATCTTAATTTAGTACAGAAACTTATACACTCGTTCTCAATTCAATCCTAGACAGCATACTTATAAATTTTGTCAATTAGATCCTAAACGGTACAAAAACTTCCCTATGAAATCATTATGTAATGTTCATCAAATTAACGTTATTTAGAATTGATTATATCCACTATTAATATTTTATTTAAATATATTACTTTTATTTTTACTATTTGAGGGTTTTTTAAATATACTTTTAATTTTAAAAACTAACAAATGTCCATCTTGCAATCTTATGTAGACCATATATATGAAAGATTAGAAAAACGAAAAGACCCTAATCTGGATGACAAATCTGTGCATAACTTGTAGATGTCCACAGGAGGCATTCAAGGTGATTGCATCTGGTGGTAGGAAATTAACTGGCTTCACTCTCACAATCTTCCTCTGCTGCGGAATGGTCCGTAGAGCTCTAACTAGCTCAGGAAGAGACAAAATTATGCATGCCAAACTGATGAGCTCTGAATTCGCTAATTTAGCAGAAATCTTAACATGAACATGAACATGTTCCTTTGCTGATATGTAAATGGAGTGATTTTGTGTCAAGTAGATTATGTAAGTATGCAGCAGTGACAGTGAGGGCGACATGTTCTTCATTGAAATCTTTAATTTCTAAGACAAGAACATGGTACAAGTTCATTGCAGATGCGTGATAGTGGTGACATACTGACATGTACTTCATTTAAATCTTTAATTTAAAAGAGGAAAACAGTGTTTGAGTTTAAAGCATTTGCATGATATGTTGATAGCTTGCTATCTATCTCATTGCTGGCTTGATCCCCGAGGAACGTTATTATTACCTAGTGGAAAGCACGAAGAGTTTTGGAACCTTTTGGTACTTGTTTCAGGAATAGAGGAATCATGATCTTCACCGAGCTCCCGATCCCTTTTCTTGCTAATAGGATCCCTAGATCGGCTAAAAGAGTTCTGGTGAATTAGCTGAGCTATTGGAGAGTAAATGCTCCCAGGTGGGATCACAATCAAGCCTGGTTGAGTAGGTGGGAGTTTCCATTGAGGCGATGGCTGCCATGGGTGCCTCTCGAATTCCCCAGCATCACTGACACTGCAGCTTCTCATTAGATCAAGTGATAGTGAAGTACAAGTCTCCGATCCACAGAAGTTGATTCCGTCGTTGCGAGCACTCAGACATGTGTCGTCGTCTTCATCGCCTACAATAGAGCTTGGATGACTTGCATTTATGAGATAAACCCCACACCCTTTAAGGGTTGCATTTCTTGGTGCTCCAAGGATTCTGAAAGAAACCTCAATGTGAATCCAGTCGTCCTGCAGCAATGAATATAAGCTCCGAATCTTACGACATGGAATGTAGTAAAGCCACATGTGATCTGACTTCAAAGAAAAGAACTGTCTAGAAAAGGAAATCACGCTCCGACCATTAATGAAAATTTCTCGGGAAATATTCACATCCACTGCAAACTGTAATCTTAAAATGGCACAGAGAACCAAGGCTTTTGTTCTCCTGAACGTAGGCGAAGGCACTTTGAATGACATGTACCCGTCATCACTGTAAATGCTGAACCACCTTGGAATCTCATTTCCTGGAAGAACAACTTCAATTCTGAAGTCCTCACGGAACCCCTGCTATGTTAAAACAGTCTTTTAATCAATTGTTAGTAATTTAAAAAACATCGACTGTGAGAAAAGAAGTTAAGCTTGCAAAGTTTCAGAGTACACATATAAACAAATACAAACAAAGAGAGATTTGAGGAAGCAATGGGGGAGACCAACCTCGTCCACTGATATGCATCTTGATGATGTATCTGCAAAACTCTGTAATGGATTCTGATCTGCCAGTTTATGGCAGTTAGAAAAGTCAAGATCATGAAGCTTTGTTGATCTATCTTCTGTATTAAACATAAATACCCGTACTAATTCTGAATAACTTTCCAATGATGTGCAATTCCGGGCTCCAATACGCTTAATACTTCGTGGGAGCTCCGGAATCCCTTCAAGCCATATGCAGTTTGCCAATTCAAGGCGCCTCAATTTAGTAAATCTGTTGATGCACGTAGGAAGGTTAACAAAATTGTTCCCTGATAGATCTAGATCCTTCAACGTGGAAAAGCAAACAAGATTCATGAGGAAATCAACTTCTGATAACTTGCAATTTTGTAGATCCAAACAGGTTAACATGGGAAACCACATTATGTCATTGTTTGCTATCATGGAAATGTTGGAGCAGAATGGCGGTGTTTCTTCCGGCATATTCTCTGGAAACGTGGTAAGTTCTGAGCACCCATCAAGAAGCAGACGCTTAAGATGCTGCAACTTATAAATGCTACTTGGAATTCTCGATAGATTTCTGCAAAATGATAAAGTCATGACTTTAAGCCCAACAAGATTTTCAATCGATAAAGGGAGCTCTTTTATAGCAGTACTATTCAAAGAAACTCTCTCTATACAAGCCATTTTGTCCTCAATGTCTGGGAATTTCTCAAGTTTTGAGCAACCAGTGAGAAGGAGAGTCTGAAGGGATCTTAATCGGAAATGGCTTGAAATACTCTTAAGGTTGGAGCAGAACTCAACGCTCAAAAATACAAGTTTCGCAAGATATCCAACCGAATTGTGAATCTTAACTAAACTTGTACAACCTTCAAGATTCAACCTCTCAAGATTAGGGATGGTTGAGAAGTCAGGTGTTTCTGTCAAAAATTCACAATCTCTGAAATCTATGTACTTTAAGGTTGTGTAATTCTGCAAAATACAGAGATAGATGAAAAAAAGATTAGCTTACAAGACTTCATGCATGGTGTAATTTAAGGAGAGATTCTTATTTGTTATTATACCTTGAATCCCTCCCCTAACTGTTTGATGCAACTGTGATGCATGTTAAGAACTACAAGTTTCCTTGCATGAAATGTGGATGGCATCGACTCCAAGGGGCAACCAGGCCATTCAAGCCATCTTAATGCGTTGGGTAGATTTTCTGGACCTCCAATAACTTGTGCATTGTGGACAATAAGTATCCTGAGCCTTTTCATCTTTTTGAAAGCTTTAGCACTCAAGTGTACCTCTTCTGCTTCAGGCAAGTCCAGCATAAGGCCTTCAACTTCATATGATCCCTGATAGCAAAATTGTATATATTGGACTTACTCAAATCGAACAATAACAACTTCTTACTGTTAAAAGGAAGCGAAGTTCTAATTTGTAGGCAATTTCGAGGTCAGAAGACAGAAGAAAAATCATACACACAAGGTTTTTACCATATTTTCAGTCAGCACATGAAGAATATCCTCATGAAACCACAGTCTGCTCCGTCTTCCAGGTACGTTGGGAGATTCTTGGTGAACAACTTGTCTGCCCATCCATTGTAGCAAGTCATGCATCTGCAGCTTATTGTTTTCAATATATACAAGAGACTTCTCCATGAGAACCTGTATGCCAATAACAGGGTCGAAATCGCACGCGTCTAATATTTTTATGACATAATCTTTTTCTTGTCCTTTGAAGAAGCAGGCAATATCAAGAAAAATAGCCCTCTCATGATGCTCCAGTCCATCAAAGCTTATTTTGAGTACTTCGTAAATTTGTTTATTAGGAATCCTTCTTAGTTTATCCAATTCGCTTTCCCATTCAGGTATGCTTCTTCCATACAAAAAAGAACCCAGTACAACTAGAGCCAATGGTAGGCCTTTGGAATATTTCACTACTTGATCTGAGATCTCCAAATAATCTATAGGAGGATGAGAATTTCTGAAGGCATGCCAACAGAAAAGCATAAGAGCATCATCACAACATAATTCCTTCACCCTAAGTAAGCGTTCCACCCCGTGAAAAACTAGCAAACGTTCATCTCTAGTTGTTATGATAATTTTGCTTCCCAAGCCAAACCAATCTCGCTCTCCAGCTATTTGTTTGAGTTGGTCCAAATGATCAACATCATCAATGACTATAAGCACCTTTTTATGGCGAAGCCTATCCTTTATAACATTAATTCCTCTATCAACACTTCCAAGTACTAAAGTTTTATCCCCTAGAATCTCAAAAAGAAGTTTCTCTTGCAAATGAACAAGACCATATCGCTTTGAGAATTCTCTAACATTTGAAAGAAAGCAACAAGCTTCAAATTGATTATTAATTAGGTTGTAAACAGCTTTGGCAACAGTTGTCTTACCACTTCCACCAAGTCCACAGATTCCTACCATACACACATTACTTGACCCTATATTTAGCATATGAATGAGTTCTTCAATACGTTGATCCAATCCAACTTGGTATGCCGCAACATGTAAGGATGTGTGGTTCAATTGTGCCCATACTTCTTCAACAATTTTCCGAATAAAAACAGCCTCATTCCTGCAAAGTTTTAATTAGCAGAAGAAGATTTAGTATATTTAGACAGCCATAAATAAGAAAGAACTAATAAGATTTTACTGGTTTGAAAAGGTTAACAAGCCAGGTATCTGATAGGAGTATTACCCCCTGTCTAAATGCCACCCTGACAATTGAGCTGCTTTTGTTAGAGCTTCTCTCCATTGCTTGAGCTGCTCTGCATTAATCCCCAAATAAGTTTCATGGAAATCCAGGGATTCTCCAAAACTACCCTTTTGTTCTTCCACATCTGAAGGATCCACATTATAAAACACAGGCAAAACAACTTGCCCCTTTGATTCTTTACATTCAAGTATCTTCACCAGCTCATCCAGACAATAAATAGACCTTGCATAGTTTTCAGAGAATATGACAAGGGAGATTCTCGAGTCTTCAATAATTTGGTTGAGTTGAGAAGTAATGTGTTCTCCCCTCTCAAGCTTGTCATCAATGAAAGCATTAATTCCTTTGTTGCACAGAGCATGATATAGATGGGCAGTAAAAGTATTGCGGGTCTCTTGGCCCCTGAAACTCAAGAAGACACTGTACTTCCAACAATTTGTGCTGTTAGAGGAAGAAGCCATATTGGATTACAAAATTTTAAGGCCGGCAGCTGTTAGAGATTCAGTCAAGAACTTGATTTCTTAATGCAACTTTTTCACCGTTTTCCTTTTCTTCGCTAATTGCATAGCATGCTCCTTCTGAGGGAAAACTTTGAGCGACAGGCCTGTGGAAAATATATTAATCAAAAGCCTACAACCGCAATATAATGGACAGTTTACTGTCTGTTTCCGACAGTTAAAGCATAAATTAACACACCACTGTGGCTCATTGGTCGAGGTGTGGGATAATCACTCACCCAAAAGCATGTTCAAATCCGACGTTCCGGCCGTAGTAATGTTCAAGAATCCTCGTCTTCTAACCTAGTGGAACACCAGCTAAACCTCTACAAGAATAGCTTCTAAAACTTGTGAAGAGAAAAATATTTGCATTATGTTGTATTCCTATAATGCTCATAATTAAAATCTTTTTGGTTGGTTAATATTTTCATGATAGAAGCTCTATGTTCTAGTTTCTTGGAAACCATTCATTACAGGGCAATTTATTTTTGTTTTAGCGTAAAAGAACTACTGTTTAGAAAGAATTCTAGGAGCAGATACAAGCAAGCCTGAATATTAATAAATTGATAAAGAAATAAAGGTATTTTGGAGAAGCATACCTGAATTTTGATGCCAATAAATCTCTACTTCTGTGAAAATCGTCTCTCCTTGAAGCTTTTCCTTCACGCCTAGTAGACAAATTATTTGTCTGCTCCTACGTCTCTCCTTGATGAATCAGGGAAAGCAAGTAAAAGTTACGATATAATAATTAGTGCCATGTGTCTTCCTTTTCTGGGAAGAATTAGAGAACATACCCATTATCTTCCTAGGAATCTCGCGGCATGGTTTGCAGGCAATCTTGACCAAGATACAAACGGGCACATAGTTTAGAGATAGTTTACAAATGGTGTCCGATAGTACAGTAGTCTTTATATTTTAAAATGTATTTTATTTAAAAATATATTAAAATAAATTATACCTAGAGGTCTTACTCAATAAATTTTGAAAAAATCTCAAATCTTAATTTTAAAGTTTCTTTTAGTTTTTTAATAAGTTTTTCAAACTCTTTTTTATTAAAAAAAAAACATCATATTGATGTTTCTTAGTGTAATTTTCAATGATTATAATATACATACACTAAAATTAAATAAAAAATATGAAAAAAATCAAAATTAAAAAGCAATTTTGTAAATCACTTCGAAAAAAGATTTAGTGTGAAGTATATATTACTACTCTTGTTAGGATTCTTCTTAATGTGAAGTCATTATACAATGATTGGCAGGAAGTTATCTATAATTTAATGTAAAGTTACTATCAATAAGAATTTTAAACTCATCTCATAATTATGAATATTGTGATTTTGACATAACTAACGTTTTGAAGAGTAATTAGTTACCCAACAATGGCAGGAAGGTGTGAAACTCATCAATTAATTTGTGTCATCAAACCATGCCAAGTTGCAGCCCGTCACTCTGCTAGAAATTTCGTCCAACAATTTATAAACCTCCCTGCGCATGCCAACATTGATTAGTCTTGATGAAGGCTGAGAAGCTGCAACAGGGGGGGGGGAAGAAACAAAAACACTGTTAACGACTTTTCCCACCTAATCTTACTTTACAATGTGTTTGGAGGCATCAATGGTCCACTTTGGTCCCTATTGTCGCATCTAAATCTTCTTGCGCATGCCGTCATTGATTAGTCTTGATGAGGGCTGAGAAGCTGCAACGCGGGAAAAAAAAAAGAAACAAAAACACCGTTAACGACTTTTCCCACCTAATCTTATTTTACAATGTGTTTGGAGGCATCAATAGTCCACTTTGGTCCCTATTGTCGCATCTCTATGAACCTCGCGATAAGCTTCTTTCGTGTGAAAAGAAAAAAGATAGGAAAAAAATAGAAAAGAGAAATTCGTTACTTAATTCAATTGTAACTAGAAATTCTAACTCTTGATAAAAGAATTTTATGTAAAAGGTTGATTATGTAACACAGAGTAGCATTTTTCTGCGTGTACTGTCTCTCAGTATCCGGACAGAGCAGCTACTTTCCTCTGTTTCGACTCTTGATGGAGGAAGTTTTCTCTGTTCTGTAAATTACTGGCTTTTCCTAGGTTCATCTACAATGGGGTTCTAGTCTTTTCTCATGGGCACTTGACTACTATCCCCATTTCATGGTACTGCACAGCTACCCCTTTTTGAGATGGTAAGAGCGTGTAATTAGGCTTCAATGTCTTTTAGGCTGAAAATGGTGCATTTAGGCAGAAACCCGAAACTTTACCATCGACTTGCATTTGTTACTGGTAGCAGGCCCCTGTGCTCCCGCTGGTCAGGTTTAATATAAATACTATGTTAGAGCCAGAATCCTTTAAACACACAAATGAAGAGAATGAAAAAGTTTATTTTATTCAATGAAGCAGAGCTGTTATATAGATCCAGCTATTACAACTGAAAACAGAAAAATATGCAACCCACATTTAGCACTCCTACAAACATGGTTTAGTAAACAAGGAATAAATCAAATCTTATCTCTTAATCCTAAAGACTAGAAACTTATTAACTGACTCAATTGCAACATACTATTGAGTTTCTTTTCTTGAAAAGTTAAAGTATAACCGGTAGATGAGTCAAATTCCAAGAAAAAGTTTGGTCATATCAAATTATTTATCTAACAAAAATAATTATAATTTTTTTATTTAATCATTGAATCCATTTAAATTTTGTTAGGAGATTCCACCGATTTTATTTTGTGAAGATTGGGTTAAGCGGCTAGCATCACATGAGGTTGGAAAGACCTTAAAATTATTTCTAGAAGATATTATTTTTGTTATATTTGTTATTTTCTTGTTTAATTAATGATTTTCAATTGGGATTTTGGATTTTGTTTTTCATTTCTCATATCTCTTTATGAATTCTGATTTTTGTTTCCTTAAAGGTCAGCTTTAGATATAAATTTAATGAGCTTTAATCATCATTAATCAGGTAGATATCAGATAATACAGTAAGGAGTTATATTTGGTTAATGAGTTATTAGAAGTTTGGTTGGGAAGAAGTATTTACTATGACAGGGAGGTCTATTATATGCTCTGTTCCAGGTGTGTCATGATTATCTGTTATTAATAATGATTAGGAATGTTAATAAATCAATTTTGAAAGAACAATTGATGGCTTTGTTGATAGGTTCCACAAATAACAATAATGATGATGTTCCCGTAATTTAAAAACAAAGCTTATCTATTGGATAATCAATTAATCTTTTCACTTTAGAAATCTGATTCATTTTTCCTAACCAAAATAGTTGGTAGCTAATAAGTCAAGGTGGTTAATAACTGATACATGCAAAAAGTTTCATTTGATAGATTTAGGGAGTTTTTTATGTTTAAGTAAGTATTTTTATACGGAGAAAATACAATAATATTTTAAAAATATATCTTAAAAATATATATATATATATATATATATATATATAATAAATAATGATTCCATGATCTCTCCATAAACTTCCAAAAGATGTTATGTAAATAAAACTTCTAAAAGATGTGATGTAGATAAGCAAAACAAATAATGAGTTAGCAAAGGCTGGCCGTACGTAATGTTCTATAAGCATTATTGCATTGACCGAAATTTAGAAGAATCTCTACCAAACTTGCTTTTATAAATGTTTCTTTTGTGGCAGATAATGCCATGTTATTTTAGTAAGAAAACGAAATTTGATGGACAAGTGAAGTCATGCAAGAACATGATGCAAGCTCCAGGGACCAGTTTGACTCCAAATTTTTCTGTCAAGGACCCCACTTGGCATCGCTAAGATGTGCTAAAACTAGTATAATAGTTAAAAAAAAAGATCATAAATCTTTAGCTCTCCGTTTGATCGAGTTCAAAATATTTATAGAAGATTCTTGATAACCATTTTTACAGGGGGGACTACGTTGTTAATCCATCAGTTAGTTTGTGAATATATATTTTGTTATTTTTTAATATTTTATGATTTTGATTTTTTCTATCTCGGTAAGGTCACTTTCAAGCTTATATAAAGATATGTAACGTGATATCTTATATTACAAGCGAGTATCTATAACCAGGATTTTATTAGTAGTGCTGATTGCTAACATATTATATATGTTTTGGGGCATCAGGTTTAAAAGTGGACTCGTATTACCAAAAACAAAACTATAAGGACGGTAAGACCCAGAACAGACAATATACAATATGTTGAGCCGGGTTGTTAAATGTAATGTAAGACTACTAGAAAAGCAGACTTCATATGATTAATATTTCAAAAATAAAATAAAATTTTAAAGGTTTTTTTTGTGTTTTAACCATATTTCAATCTTTTTTTACTTTTCTATGCTTGCTATTGTACTTGGTGCACTTCCTCCCGCATCACTTTTTATTTAACTTTAGATATTTCTAAGAGAATCCATGTAACCAGCGACGGTCGAGAAAGTGTTCAAATAAGACCTAAAAGATGCTCTCTCTATTTTTAGTATTTTTTCTATTTAATTATAGATAGAGGCTTTATTTTAATTATTTGCATATGTTTTTTCCTTGCTTGATGGATGAGGTTGGTGATAAAACTATTTAAACTATTGGAAGAGGCCTTTTATTTAAGTCTAGATTGACAGACTAATTTTATTTTAAATTTTATTTTCCTTTATATTTTAGGATTTTAATATAATTAGATAATAGATATTGATTTTCTAGCCTTTTCAAAAGAATTGTAAATCTCTTAAAGAGATATATACTTTATTAGTTTTCATATTAGAGAATAAAACTGTAAATTTATGATTTATGTTTTGCAATTTTTTTGCTATCAATTTTATCTCCTTTTCTTTTTGTGATTGTTTACTGTCTTTTATGTTTTAATTTGTCTGCATCACTAATTTAATTTGTATATTTGGGATTTGGATTAGTATGAATTTAATTTAGAGAATAAATATAAATTATATTTTATGATTTAATTTAATAATTGAATTTTTAGACTGAACTAATTTTTTAAATATTATCATTGAGTTGAAGGAGACTTTTTTCCTGCAAAGTTATATTTTGTTGGGAGATTATAGAAATTGTTTAGAGTGATTTTAAGTGAACGTGGTTTGCACCGTGTTTTTAAAAAATTTAAATTTTATTTTTTGTTAAAATAAATTTTTTTGTATGTTTTGGATCGTTTTGATGTACTGATCTCAAAAATAATTTAAAAATAAAAAAATCATTTTGATGAATTTCAAGATGAAAAGTACTTTAAAAAACAACCATAACCACACTCCAAAACAGACATTAAAAGTTGTGTGTGTGTAAACCCTTAGAATTTCAATTTAAATGGACTTGAAAACATAAAAACAACCTTTTGTATGGAAACAATTTGTCTCAAAAAATATATAAAAAATAAAATAATATTAAATATACAAAAAGAAAACAATTGTCTCAAATAATGCCCTACAAGTGGTACTTTTTGGGCCCTACCGTTCCCCTTAATATCCCAGCCCTCTATATATTAATTAGTCCTCTCACAATTTACAAGCCCCCACTGTCCTGTTACCAGCCTAGCTATTTAGGTTTCAAGGAAGAATGGCTTATTTTTCCTTCGATGCTTCAGCGTTCTTCTTCTTCTTAGGTTTTGTAATTCATCCCATTTTAAACAGAGCCGTGGCATGGGGACCTGTTGACCCTACAAATGGTTTCGTTTCCCTCCCACTAAATCTATCATACTACCATATTCAGAAGCCTTACGATGTTCCTGAAGACCAGCGTTATAGCTTTGTCAATGGAGTTCATAAATGCTGGGTTTACTCCACGGACAAGCCTCATACTCTTACTAGTCAAACAAAACCTCGTACTGAGATAGCTATACAGGTAAGACTAGCTGTAGGAAATATTAAACACTATCTACACACTACACACAAATATAATTTAAAATCGGGTAAAATAATGGAGATAGTCATTTCTTTAATTCCTTCTTGGAACATAAACCCAGTACACCCAAGTCGCCTAGGCGATTGAGATTAATAAAAATACAATTTTTATTTATTTATTTGGAAGGCTTATTTGATCATGGTTTTCTTGCTACAAGGGAGAGATTCAAACGCAATAACTCATCAAAAGAGAAACATGGGTGCTATCGAGCCACAAAGCTCATTGCAAAGCTTCTTAATTTTGACCTGTTTGTTTTTACGTTTTAAAAACGTTTTTGAAAAAAATTAATTTTTTATTTATTTTTTTTTATTTCGAATTAATATGTTTTTTATGTTTTTAGATTATTTTAATACGCTAATATCAAAAAATAATTTTAAAAAATAAAAAAACATGATTTTGATACATTTCTGAGTGAAACACTTTGAAAAGCAACCGCAACTATACTCCCAAACAAGCTAAAATTTATTTATTTATTTCTATTATAAAAAATAAATTTTGTCAAAAAAATCATCTCAACCCAATAGCTAGAAGCAACATAACTTTAAGTTTTTAACCTCCGTAAGACCCTTGTTTTCTTGCATACCGACAACGTAGTAGTTGAACTAAACTAGTTTAGCTTGGCAGCTCTGTTTTGTGTGGAGGCAAACCTGCATACTAGGGCTGTTGCTCTGTTCTTGTGGTTTTTCGGCCTCTTCTTCTTCGTTTGGTTCTTTTGCTACATCTGTGTGTTTTTGCAGATTTGTAACTCCTCCTTCCCGCCATCTTTTGGCGTTTTAATACATTTCACTAGTTATATATATAAAAAAAAAAACCTAAACTAAACTAAACTAACCAAGATTGCTTAATCATTGTTCTTCTTGTAGGGATATAACTATTCATCCGGGGTTTGGCAATTTGAAGGATACGGCTACGTGCCCAATGGAACATCAGGCGTGTGCATTATGCAAGTTTTTGGAGCTAGTGCTCCTCATGCTACAACCCTAATGGTTAGGGTTTACAATGGCTCGCTCATGTACTATAAAGGTCCAGTCTTGGTTCCAAACATCTATGACCAATGGTTTCGTCTAAATGTTATTCATGATGTTGACTCGGCAAAGGTAAAGGTTTACATCAATGGCACCCTTAAAATAGAGGCAGATGGCCGTGGGGGCACATCTCATGCCTTCAAATGTGGTGTTTATGCCCAAAATAATGATTCCTATTACATGGAGTCTCGTTGGAAGGGGATCAAAGTATTGAAAAAATGTGATTGATTATTATGTATCCTTGATTTCTCATGTTGAGAAATATAGAAATAAAAGGCAGTGTTCATCTTGCCAGCCACAAATTATATGTTTGTGACTCGATTTTCATATGTACACGTATAGCCTAATTATCAATAATTGGAAGAGCAATATGATTCTAAATTTTTGTTCTAGTGAATTTTCAAAGTAATTTAAGATTAATTAATACCAAATTACAACTAGTTTAAGTAATTTAAGGCCAATTCTTACCTTCGTTATAGTTTAATCATCATGGAACATGAATTATTGAAGACATTTCAACTACTTCACGTTAAATATCATTTGCTCTCCTGATTTCAAGGATTTTAATCTTTGTCTCTATATTATAATAGACTTAATTAAATTAATCTTTGATCAATATATATATGTACTCGAATCGGCAATTTTGATTAATCCAATTGATCACTTAGTTGTATTATTTTGTTTTATTGAAGTCGAGATATTTATAAACAAATTGCAGCAGCTATTAAGAGAATGACACTGAAACTTGCAGCCATTGAATGTGTTCAGAGTCTCTAACTAGAGCTTCTATTGCTAGCTCATAAGCTATTATCTATGACATTATAATAATTTATAGCTAACATAGGTATAATTTATTTTTTAGATTAACATGGGTGTCCAGGCCAGCATGCATGCAGCTCGACTAGTTTCACGGGCCCTAAAATTAATGATCATGCAAGCCTCCAGTGACCCTAAAAGGACTCCAATTCATGATCATTGAAGAGTAAACCCAACGCCTGACCATTTGAGTTATCCTTCATGGTTTTTAACATGGGTATAATTAATAGTATTATTTGTGTTCATCCTGATAATATAAAAATAATCACAGTAGCCATTGATTTAAATTAATTTGGATGTTATCTAGACCTAATCTATTCTTTTATGATTCCAATATATGATAGAAATTCATTCAGCTGAATACAAATATTAAAGATTTAGCAGTCATAGTAGCATGCACCCAATGTCAAGAATATAGTTCATTAGGACAACCATCACCCATGAGCATCCTCCATGCATTTGTCAAGGCAAGATATCTGAGTAGGCTATGACAGTCATGCAGGACATGTTGTGCCTTCAATATTTATGGAAAGTCTCGGGGACATATTAGGAGGCCTTGACAATGGAGAAGCAAAAAGCTTCTTAGGCTGTAAACAGAGGTTTTTGAGCATATCAGTATAGTAGAGAAGGGTCCAACAGTAATCTGAGACCAACCTCTCTCCAAAACAGATATGCTCAGTACAATCAACATATCATAGATCAGAGTTGACAACAAACCAAAAACATAATTATGGAAGAGAGGAGGAAACTGTTGAATGTAAGGGTAAGAATAAGTTATATTTATCCAGATTTGAGAAGAGGGAGGAGGAGGAGGAAGAGAAAGAGGAGTAGGTGCAGAGTCCAAAAAAGGGTAGTAATGGTTTGGTTTTGAACAAGTCATTAACTATTACTAGTGGTGCTTTCAAGATTAATTAAAGGTGGTGTTTTTGAAAATTAATTTTTACCTACTTTATCTAAGTTGATTGCATGATGGATAGAGGTCTAGAAATTATCAACAACATGATGATAATAATTTGATGTAGCCGAGTTGGTAGATATTTAGTGTTTTAAACGGTTATATGGTGATTTACCCCAAATAAATTATGTGAATGTTCTAATGAATATTTTTATGGACCAATGAGATAAATCTAGCAAAATTGTTTTAAAGTATTTTCTAGTAAAAAATTATTTTGAAAAGTATCATACACTGTAATTTCAAATACAAATCAATATTTGTCATGATTGGAAGCTATTAATAATTAATGAGATTAATTGAGGTTGAAAAGTATTTGAAAAGTATCATACACTGTATGCCTTATTTGTTTCCAGGAATTCATTTTCCTGGAAACTATTTTCCCCACTTTCCCATGTTTGATAAACATGAGAAAAATTGGTCAAAGAAAATTGAATTCCGGTCAAAGAAAAAAATAAGCCTTCATGCCAGGAAAGTGTTTTCCTTTCCTCATTCTAAGGAAAACACTTTCCTTTTCTCAAAACGTGCACTGACTGACTAAGAGATTAATTTGGTGGGGGCAGCGACTATGACAGCCCATGTTGCTTCTATATCCAAATGTGTTTTATTTATTTTTATGGGTCAATCAAAATTCAAGGGAGATGAAAGTGTATATGGATAATTTATGTGGGCTCCACTTAAAACATTTCTTCTTTGTTTAAATCGATTAAAGTTAAAATTAATCTAATTATAATAATGTTTGCTTTAAAAAAAACAAATATAAAGGGAAAAAAACAGATTTAAGGGTAATAACACTTGCTTTTTAAAATGTTTTTTTTAATATATTAAAATAATATTTTAAATATTTTTTAAAATTTATTTTTCATATCAGCACATCAAAACAATCCAAAAATACAAGAAAAATTAATTTGAAGTAAAAAATATCATTTTTGTTTTCTGAAAAATATTGACCTAAATAGACAATTAGATTCGTAAAAAATAACCAGCTTGAAATGAACCAATCTCCATGATTAATAAATTCAAATTAAAAATTATTAGGTAAATTTAGTGATTAAATATTTATATTTAATATTTTTCATATATTAGATAAACTTGAAAAAAAAATTTAATTCATTAATACATTATTTTCCAGTTCATTTTCCATAACATAACCAAACACTAGAAAGTGTTTTCCAGTTTATTTTCCATAACACTACCAAACATCGGAAAGTAATTCACTTTCCAAGAATTCACTTTCCAAGGAAACCACTTTCCAAAAGGAAACCACTTTCCTGCAAACAAACGGGGCCGTAATTTCAAATACAAATCAATATTTGTCATGCATTTGTCAATATTAAAAGTATCATACACTTGATTTGGAGTAAATCTTAGGTCACGGGATAAGTGGGTTGACTCAAGTCAACCAATATTTTTTATTATAAAAAAAGTAAAAATAATATTACTTTTTAAAAAACATGAAAAAAGATCATGGAGTTTTGATTGTCTTTTTAAACTGGTTGTGTCTTTGATCAACCTGAATTTCTGATCGGGTCATATTAGATTAATTCTTTTTTATTTTTATTAAAACTCGGTTAATTCTAAACTCCAAGTCACTTATCAAGTTGTGGAATTAGGTTTTAAAACATTAATTATGAGTGATTATGGTTCAATTTGGTTAGAAGACAAAAACACCAAACCAAAACATATATTTTTTGAAAACTTTTTTTTTTTTTTTATCTTATGACTGTTATAATTTATTTATTTTTTGTTAATATTTTATGAGCTTTTTCAAATTAAATATAAGCCCAATCTCCCACACACTATTGGAAGGATGCAAGCCTCTTTACTTTCAGATCCTGAAGGCCCAATCTTGCCCCATCTCATGATTCTTCTCATCGGATCTCAACCACACATCTGAAATCTTCCATCCATAATCTAACGGCTAGAAATCTACTCCCACCCCAAATATAAACCCCTCCACGCCCCATCTCTCTCACCTTTGTCATTCAAGAACTCAACATCCCCGCCAAAACTAACTGAAGATCCCAACTACCTTAACAGAATTCTCTCTCAAAGAATTCCCTCTCTCTCTCTCTAGAAAATGGGAACCCAGAACTTGATGATCAACAAATCAACGGCCAAGATTCTCCTCCATCTCCTCCTCCTCTCTCTCCTCCACCAAATCACCACCGCTACACTCACCGACCAAGAACTTGACTTTGCCCTCTTATCACTCCGATCATACGGCTACACGCTTTTCCCCAACGCCATCTCCACATCCGACCTCCGCCTCCAACTCCTCAACCAATCAAGTAATGCCACGTCAACTTCAACCTTCACTCTCTTCTGTCCGCCTGACTCCCTCCTCTTCTCTGTTGACCTCGCCTCCACTGCTCCTCACTATACGAAATCCCTCTTCCTCCACATGTCTCCCTCTCGCCTCTCCACGTCAGACTTGAGAAACCTAACCGCCGCCTCTGGTGGTACCTACATTGATTCATTGGTGCCGAACCACCGTCTCTTGATTACTAACTCTCTGGCTCAGCTAAACGGTACCGTTGATGGGTCCATATTGGTCAATCGGGTTCGGGTTTCAGTTCCGGATCTTTTTCTTGGGTCTGACATTGCTGTTCATGGACTGGACGGGATTCTTGTTGCTGGATTCGATGAAAAAGTCGAAGACACGTCGTTTGAGGCTGCGACGTGGTCTCCTGCGAACGCGATTGGGTCTGCGGAGCTGAATTCTCCACTGGCTGGCAGGTTTCCAGCGAGGAGGAGGAAAGGAAGGAACCATAGGCATAACGGCAGGAACGGTGGCATTAGAAGGAATAATCACCGAGGGCGGAGAATTAACGGTGGCCATCGTCGTGGTGTTGGTAGAAATGTCAGCGGCGGTACTCGTGGTGGTGGTGTTACGCGTGGTGCATTTGCAATGTATAACCATCGACTTTAGTTTTCTGTTGTTTTTTTTTAAGGATCTGTTTGGATGTTGAGGGAATGATCGATTTTTCTTTTGAATGTTCTTGTGAATAGCCAAACAGAGCATCTTTTCTTTTCTTTTCTTTCTTTGTAATTAGGGCCTGTTTGGATACTGAGAAATTGGATGGAATTGTTTTCTTGGGATGTTAATTTTTCTTAGTAACCAAACAGTTTATGATTGTGAAAATCAGTAGGAAATGTTGGCCATTCAGATTGTGTAATTAGATAAACAAAGAGAGCTAATGTGTAAATTTTTTCAGTGTTAATCATCAAAATTTTCAGTTTCAATTACATGGAAAAAAATTTATTTATTATTTGTTTTCCAGGAAAAAATATAAGTAGAATTGAAGTGGTAATTAATCGTATGAATTAACATGATTTTGATATTATATATAAGTAGAATTGATGAAAATTATTAGCATAAACACAGATATATATAAAGTTCCATAGATTTGTGGCAGGAAATTGAAAGGTTACAAACAATGTAGACTTGCGACTGAAGACATGGCCATTTTTTGTAACCTGCTGAGGAACATCTCAGCCTGAAAATTGTTGGCTGCAATCTGTAATTTACTTTATTTGATAATTAAGATAGAATTATTTCACAATTTTTTAGAAAAAGAATTATGGAAAAAGAAAAGTTTGAATCAGACTTTTAATCGTTTGTTTTAATTAATAATTTTAGAATAGTTTGAAAATTATAGATATGACACGATAGTGGAATATTATAAAACTTAAATGTCAAAATAAATTGTATAAGCTTGTAGCTCAGTAATATTCTTTATTATAAATATTAAACCAATTTTATTTTTGAAAGTTGATTGAGTCCCACTAAAAACTATATTGAAACCTTGATTTAAAATCTACTTTTGTAAACCGCAACAAAAACAAGTTATCATAATGCCCAAATTGCTAAAGTATTTAGTAATGTAATAGCTTTTATGATTATGGTTTGAGAAGATAGATTTTTAAAAAATATTTTTAGTTATTTTAAAAAAATAAGCTTAAAAAATTTGTTTAGTTAAAATTATTATAAGACGGATTTTTGCATATAAAATAAATGAAATGTAGATCTACATGCATAAAAAAAACATGTTATTTTAGTTTTTATAAAATCAAGATTTGAAACGCAATTATATATTATAGTGTAGATTTTTACATGCAAAATAAATAAAAAATAATTTTGTATAAATAAAAAATATATTAATTTAGCTTCTACAAAACTAAAATTTAAAATAAAATTATATATAAAATCCTGTAAAAAATTTGAAGCTATTTATTTAGCCAAATAGTTTTTTTCTTCTATTTGGATAAAAAAAATATAAACTACCATAATATCTAACAATGATTAAATTTCCCATGTTATAACAATTCTATAATCCTAGATTGGTTAAGTGCCGTGGACTTAGGCAACCTATAAACATTAGGTATCGCTTATCTCCTCAAAAGACCTTTTTAAAGATAAAACTCTCCATAGAGTTGTGAGTCCAAATGTAAGACAATATATAATGGATTTGAGTCATCATTATCAATATACATGGGGAATGTTCCACATTCGTACGTGGGTGTTGAATTAATATTCTTGTTTTTTCTTGAATTATTGTATGAAATAGGGCTTGATAACATTATGCATGCTTATAGAAAGCCATGATGATGCCCCGTTTTACCATATGAATGCTCAAAGCAAAATCTATGGAACAATGGGCCACCACGCAAGAGCCCAAGTGGTGGATCACAGCTGCCGAACTGTGTCTGATTGGCGAAACGATGAGGGAGGGGCAAGACTTGACTTCACCACAATATTTTGTGGTGGTGAAACGAGCTGTGCAGGAAATATTCGAGTGGGTTGCGTTCAGGACCAATGACAAAGCCATGCGCTTTCTTTTGTACTATCATGTGTATTTTTACGTTTTAAAATTTTTTTTTTAAAAAAATAATTTTTTATTTATTTTAAATTAATATTTTTTTAATCTTTTCATATCATTTTAATGTATTGATATTAAAAATAATTTATAAAAAATTTTAAAAAAATTATTTTAATATATTTTTAAATAAAAAATATTTTAAAAAACAACTACTAAATACACCAAACGAGATCAGCTATTGGAGGCTTGTCGGCAGAGGTTCTTGCTAAAGCCTTCAGGATTTCAGTGGGAAGATGCTAAGAGGATCAAGTTTGGAAGGGACGTTACAACTTTGACTAGGCCAAGGTGTCGGGCCGGCTCAGAGAGGATGTCTGTGCATGAGTTCTGTACGCAATGAAATGGAACATTGTGTGTAACTATCATTTATGTGTACGTGTTCTAAACCTTAATGCATAGACCATGTTTTAGTTTGTCAAGAATTTATTTGGAAAAATAATTTTAAGAGACAATAAAGTATTTCTTGGGGAGATCAGAAAGAAGAAAAATAAATTAAAATTGAGAATTTTCAATTAAAATCATGCCGTAAGGAGAAGAAAATCGAGTATTTCCTTGATCATCAATAGCAAGCAAAGAAAGTTACTCTAACCAAATGTTTTTTTTTTTAATAAAAACACTATAATTTATAATTTTTTTTTTCAAACCGCAACTATAAAAGCTACATAATATTATAATTTATTGATAATTAAACCGAAGACAATTGAAATTTATGAAACTGGTTCATGATCATGCTCATGTTCATGATATTTTTTTTTAAGGTTTGGTTTAAAGGAGGGTGTTGGAATAAAAACAAGTTGGTATTAATCTTCATTAATCCTCATGGCCTAAGGATTTGATCTTGAATTTGGAGTTGATTTCCTACTTGACATGATGGGACTTGTTATTTGTCCTTGTTAAAGTTGATTTTTTTTAATAATCTAGGATTTGTTATTAATTTATTAATTAGAGATTTTATAAATACAAGGTTTAATCTTGTTTTAGATGTGTCTGCTAGTTTTTTTTTTTAATATATATTAGTGTCATGTGTGTTTAGAAAAAGTTGTGTTATGTGCAAGCTGAGCTGCATCGATCTTAATTAGATTTTAAGCGAATAAATGGTTTTTGAATAATAAAATAAATTTTGGTGATTTTTTTAGATATATTTTTTAGATTAATGTGGGTGTTCGAATCAATTTTTTTATACCTCGACTAATTTCACGGGTCTTGAAGTTAAAAACCTTGTAAATCTACAGTAGTTTTAAGATTTATGAAACTCGAATTAGTGATTATGAAAAGTAAATCCAAAACTTAATTAATTAAATTATATTTTTTTAATTTTTTAATTTTGTTTTTTTATTTTTTTGGATATTTACGCCTTGATAAAATTCCTTCGCAGCCCATAATCCAAAAACCTCAAAAAGGTGTAAGATATTAGATTAGGGAGGACTTCGCATGCAACCGCTTATGTGCTAATCACTCCCGTACGTACCTTATCTATAAATACAACAATTAAGGCTCGCTTTGTTTATATATTTATATTTTTTGTGGATCCGTTCTTTTTGTTGAAAAAACTAATTTATTCTACACTAGGCCTGCCTTCCAACACACCATGATTTTGTTGAAAATTCCACCAATCTTGCGGGAAAATGATGAAATAACTCCTCCAATGTAGGAAAATATGATTTCACTTGAGACAAATAAAAAGAAAAAAAAGAAAAGGAGCGTGAATGAAGTTTCTTTATAGCTACCTTGCTAACATAAAAGAAATGTAGCTCTTTAAAGCCTAATATTGTTTTAAAAAACAAATCTAAGTCGAGAAAGATAAATCTAATCTAATTTGATTATGAGTTTTTTTAAAAAAATTTAAAGTATTTTGAGTTGATGGATTGGTTTGTGAGTGTTCTAAGAGTGTTAGTGATGTTTATTTTTTTTGTTAAAATGACTTTAAAATAAGGTTTTTTAGTCTGAAGAAGCATTACCCTGATTTTCTAAGCACCATAACGATGGTTGAGATTGGGCTAATAGATAACACATTATCTATCATCACATGCCTTTTTTTTTAAAAAAAAAAAAATAGAGACAGGTGACATGTCGTCTGCCACTTTAAAAATTTAAAAAAAATAAAACCAAGACTAGACTAGCGGGCCTGGGCTTGAAGGCCCACCCACACGCCTCTTTTGGCCCTCTTTTGTTATATATGAAGTATAAATTTAAGAGAAAAAAAAATTAACTTGGTTGAATTCATTGTCTGGATCACATGTTTGACAAGTTAAGCTATAATACTCAGGTTATTTTTTTTTTAATTGATACTTTTTTAAAAGCTTATTGTTTTAAATAATTTTTAAATTTATGATTCAATTAATATCGCTCATCTGTGTTTTGTTTTATTTTAATCTATATTTGTCTCTTGATTTTTTCAGTTTTATTTTTAGTTATCGTTTATAATTATTTTTCTCATTTATTAACATACATAATTTTTAATTTATTTAATTATATATACACAAAAAAAATTATTTCACTTAGAATTCTTCAAACTTCTAAAACACATTGAAAAAAATCTACATATATTTTTTAAAAGAAAAAAATATTTAACCCGTGCAAAGTTCCATTAATATGTGATATCTAATCACTAACCCTGCACGAAAAGGATGGGTAGAACATATGTTAGTGAACTTTTAAAGTAAAAAGGTAGAATTCATCATTGAATATATATGAAATTTAAGGTATCTCAATATCTCACTTCCTCCATCCACTTAATTGGAAGCCCCACGAAGGAAATGAATATGAGAGGACGAAGAAAGCATGTTCAAAAAAGTAATGGACATTGCATTAATTTGTTTTCTTTAATTAGTGGTCAAAATACTGGTGTGGAAGGTGACTCCCAAAATTCCATATTCCTCTTGGAAAGGTGTCTTATATATGCTTCGGCACCATTGAAGGATTAATATTAACATGTTTAGTAGAGAATTAATTAATTACTTGGAACAAATTTAAATAATTTTAATTAATTAATCGTTCCTATATACTTGTGAACAATGAAATCAAGACTGAAGAAAAGTAATTAACAAAGTTTCTTTCTCACGATGAAATCAGATGCAAGGGAGAAAAACACAGAGGGTTTTATGTTTGAGACTTCTCCTTCACAAGCTAAAATCTTGAAACAATCCAACTAAGTGTGCACTACGTATTAATTTGTGGGAGGAAATTGTTGCTTCAAAAACAAGAAAGAGAGCAAGGAAAAGAGATCAGGGAGAGCCTGAATAGTGTAAAAACACACCAATTGTCCTCGTTTTTCTTTTAAGAGTACAAGAACACAAGACAGGAGTGTTGTTGATGTTTCACAGAAACATCTTGATCAGTGATCACCTAGCTCATTAACTATGTTTAACAAGAAATTTAGCTTCGGTAATAAGTATGTAGAAACTATGTATATGGGGTCACTTAGTTTCTACATAAAATCAACAAGAGTGAAAAGACAAGGAGCTAGGAAGGTGCTGATGAAGGTTACTGTGGTGGCTGTGATGGCTAGACTCTCTTTCAATCCTCCACCGGAGATGAAGAAAATCATCAACGGAACACGGTAGCCATAGCGGACCTGTAGTGTGGTAGCCGTAAACTTCATGAGCTTTCTCTAAAAGTCGCTTGAAAAGAGGGTGGTATAGATACGAAATTGGAATCACAAATCTCTGAAACCCACCATCTTCTTCCTCTAAACCAACTCGAACTGCAAGCCATCCTTTCTTTACCTTCTTCTTATCTTCCTGCGTATTGCTCATCTTTCGAGTGCAAGAAATTATGGAAGTAATAGCTGCAAGATTGGTATATATCGAAAGTACTGGATAAGAGAGGGAGGAAGTTCTTGTTCTTGGTTTGCCTTGGAATCCTTGTACTAGGAGCTTATATATAGATCCAAAGGAGGACGAAGCTGCAAGAAAGAAGAGGGGCAGTTTTGGGTTTGTAATAAATTCCTATTTTTAGCTTGGAAAAGCCTGTCAAATGGAATCTCGATACTCTCTTAATTTGAAGAGAACATGACTAATTGAATTTCAAATTTTAATATTATTTTGAAATTGTATTACTAAATAAATTAAGTGAGAGAGAGAAATAAGCTAAAAGATATATTTTTTTAATATCTAAATAAAGGAAGGAAGGCTTTCTTGATGATATAGATTGACTAACAAGTAGAGTTAGGTTGTTTTTATTTTTTAATACACTAAAATTTTGTCTAAACATGTATTTTAAATTCAATTATTGAAATTTAAAAACATGACTAAACATATCATCAAAGAATATAAAAAGATTGACTTGAAATCTCGACGTAATCTATATTAATTACAAGATGTATATCTAATATGGTAGTTTTTGTTTTTTATGTCTTGTAAAAATATATTTCATTTAAAAAGTATTATATTAATTTTTTTAGTTTTTTCTTACAGTTTTAATGTATTGAAGTAAAAAAAAACTATTTAAATATATTTTCAAGTAAAAAAAACATTCTTAAAAAATAACATTCACCACAACAACAAACACACATAAAGTTAACCATGTAGTAGGTGGTCCATGGTAAGAGTTTGAGATCAAGGGGTTTTCTCGCCCTGTGGTCTCAAGTTCGAGCCTTGTGGTTGCTAATATGATAGCCACTGGAGGCTTACATGGTCGTTAATTTCAAGGCTTATAGGATTAGTCGAAGTGCGCACAAGCTAGTCCAGATACTCATATTAATAAAAAAAAATAAAGTTATTAATATCAACAATTTCAATTGATCAATTAGTTTCTTACATTCACAACAAATATTATAATAAAGTTACTATATCAACATGATGGCTAACATCATTACTTGTTAACTTTATTTTAAAATAATAGCTGATATGATTTGTTTTTAATTTGATTATAAAGCATCAAGACAAACCTTCTAATGGATGTAGCCCTACATACCAAATTGGCGAGTCAGCATCACTGTTTAAAGGTATCGGTGATGACCAAGTAAGATTATTATTATTATTATTAATATTATTATTATGACTGAGCAACTAAGATTAATAAAATATAATTAAAGTAAAAATGTTGGTGTACGTGTGTCCCTTGTACTTTATACGGAATCAAAGTAACTTGGAAATGTGTACCATATTAGAATTTAGAGGGTCCCTATTGGAATTAACAAGTAAAAACGTAAAAACGTGCCGTCCCTTTACTTCGGAGGGTAACGCGTGTGGTCGGCGATGGAGACACTGAAGCTCCAAGCCTCCATGTTTCTCTCTTGAAACTCGTGTTGCTTTGCTTCAAATTCAAGCCTCTTTTTTTTTTTTCTTTTTCCCTTGTGATGATTTAAAATATTTAATTAATTAACATATATATTATAATTTTATAATATGTATCTCATTTGAATTTATTTTTTTATAATTTATAATTTTATAATATTCTTTTAAAAAAACTACAACATAAAACCTACCGAATGCCAAACCTAGTCTAAAAAGCTCACCTCACCTAACTTTCATAGCAGCAGAGAACATGGGTGCAGAAATTGTGGGTTGTCTGTAACATTATGGTAAGATTTGGATCGAGGATTCATGGTTTGTTTCAATCAAACAAAGAAAGGCATGGGTTCCTTTCCCGTCTTGTTAATTTCCTCCCATATTTCTCATTTTCCCTTTTTAGTTTATTGAAGATTTATTAACTCCTAAAAATTTACAGAAATCAAGATTCAAGACTTAATATGAACTATATTTTATGTTAAAATTATTTTTTTTATTTGTTAAAATAACATTATTTTGGTGTTTATTTTCTAATTAAAACAATATCGTTTCATGTGTTTTTTTAATTAAAATTCAAGTTAATTCCTTGATTCATTAGATATCCTATCAATTCACTACTCGTATATTCATAAGGAGATGGAGTTTTTCTTCTCTATATACAATTACTTTCAGTGTTCCTCAATTTATAGCACAAATTTGAGGATTTTATCCAAAAATAAAAATAAAAAAAACACTCAATGTCCCGCCACGTATTGGAGATCTCCATGCCACAGCTGGTGACCATATCAGAAAAGCTTTCTGAACTATGGTTTGCAGGCCGACCACACAAGTGGCTGTGAATGACAAGGACCCCTTTAACCTGTTCTTAACCTTTGTGAATTGCTTCTTTATTATCTCATCATTTTATAGTCAAGTGGTCATGATTGTGGTCTCCATCTTCCTCATAAAAGAACAAAAGAGACCAACCAGTTATTGGGACAGGTGGTAGCAGCCTCTATCCTCCACAGAGTAAAAATACATGTTTAATCCTCTAAAAGCGTATTTATTGAAAAGGTTTTATCTTTATGTTCTCGGCCAAAAAAGTAGTCGTCTAGGGTTAAATAGTATTGAGATATCATGGATAAAAAAAAAAAAAAAAAAACAAAAGAGATTAAATTCTACTTATATTTGGCATTGCGATATGTCAAAGAACCATCTCAACCCAATAATTTAAACTGTTAGGTAAGGTTCCAGGATATGATTTGTATTATTACCTCACCTAACAGTTTAAGCTATTGAGTTTAGATGGTTCTTTGATATGATATCAAAGTCTTGATGACTAAACGGTCACGAGTTCGAATCGTACTATCTCCATTTATTTGATAAAAATTAAACACAAGGCAAAGTGAGCTTGTGCAAGTTTCAAGCCCAAAAGACTTTCACTTGAGGGGGTGTGTTAGAAAATAATATAAATCATATCCTGGAACCTCACCTAACAGTTTAAGTTATTGGGTTGAGATGGTTCTTTGACACGGTCTAACTACACGTTTGAAAAAAAATCTAGATTTAATTTTTTTTATGTTTTTTATCGTTTTGATATATTAATATCAAAAATAAATTAAAAATATTATTTTAATATATTTACAAGTAAAAATATTTTGAAAATTAACTTTTACTGTACCGTCTAATCAGATTTTCAAATTGCTTATGTATTAATGACGTATTATAATACGGTTAAACTAAGATTAATCATGATTAAGGACAAATGTAGGGCATTATCGTGGTGGGGACACAGCAACACGATTGGAATTTCGATATCTTTAACCGTTGGATAAAAAAAAAAAAAAAACAATTTGCACTAAAAGTTGCACTAAAACACCAAAGGAAATGGTTCCAGAAGTTGTATTCATAGTCATCATCAGTACGGATGTCCTTGCTTGTGCGTCCTTCCGGTTTCCAGGCTCCTCTTTTTTCTTTTTTTCTTTTTTTCTTTTATATTCATTTCACTAAAAGTTGCACCTTGAGAGAGAGAGAGAGAGAGAGAGAGAGAGAGAGAGGCAGAGAGAGAAGAGAGACTACGTTTTTTTCCGTAGTTTGATTAGTGAATGGTGATAGAAACAATATCTAGAAAAATAGAAGTGGTCAATCTAGTCATGGCATTTGGTGGTGGTGACGACGACGAGGAACACAGCTAGGTTATATTTTTCTTAATTTCTTCTCTTGCCTAATATAAAATTCAATCCCTTTATCTTTAAGATAAATTATCTATACAAGAATCAGTGCATTTCAGAGAAAATTCTTTGTAATAACTTACTTGATCTTGAATTTAGAACATGTTTAAGTCCAAAAGATGAAGTTTCTATTTGAGATCTTATTTTATATATGCTAAAACATTTTAAGATTAAAACTTGTATAAATTAATTATTATTTTATATTTAATTTTGTTGGAGAAGAGAAAAATGATGAGATTCATTTAATTATAAATGTTCTGTTATTATATTAAGAAATTATCTCAATTCAAAGATTAGATTACTGGATGTCCACGATTTGTTTTTTTTTTTTAATATTAATCATAAAAAAATAAATTCACAAACCATTTAAATCTATAATTTCAAGAGACTTTTCTCATGAGAAGCTCTGAAAGACGATATTGGTAAAGCAAATAGACCTTGCCTCGAATGGTGGAAGACAATACTGGCCATTATAAGGTTAGGTTTCAATTCTACATTCCACCTTCCTTTAAGATCGTGCCCTTTACGAATTGGTGAACTCGAATTGTATACATGGTGTTGTAGGAAATTGATGGAACTAAAAGTTACACACGCTGTTGCATCCTACCTAAATCACAAGAAAAAAAATTATTTTATTATAAGAAAATAACAAAGTTAATTTTGATATCCAATTGAGATATGACCCATTGAGTGATTTTTAATAAAAACTATTAATAACAAACACATATAAAGGATTATAAAAAAGTGAGGATTATAAAAGGTGAAAGTACAAAATTTTCTAATGTTAATGAAGAGATAAGTCAAGGAAAAATAGGATTCTCTAACAAACACAGAGTATATTTAAATACGCAAAAATAAAATTGCAGAAATTTAAATAGGATATATAGTGAAAGTAAGATTTAAAGGAATCTTAATAAAAATTTGTATTGAATTTAATACACGTGATAATAGTTAGAGAAGTTCGGATCCAAGAAGTATGGATCTCTTTACAGGATAAACAATAATACAGAAGGTTACAATGAATTTTGAGTATGTTACAAGAGGATAAAAAATTAATGCCTTCTATAGAGAAATTATTCTATATAGTTATGTCTTTAAAGGATGAGAGGAATCTCCTTATGTATACCAGAACAAGATTGTCATCTTTGAAAATTTTATAAAGCAATTAGTAATTGTTTTTTAAAAGTTAAAAAAAGTTGTTTGTCAATTCATCAAAAATTATTTGTCATTTATATAAGTGGAGAATCAATTTTTTAAAAAGTTGGACTGATAGCTAGTTGTTTTAACCACTTATGCCGACAAGAGAAGGGGGGGTGATGGTTTGGATCTAATGGTTTGAAAGATCTTAACTGAGATATAAAATTGGCCAAAATATTTTTAATTCTCTTAAAAACTTTTCTCAGTTTTTTAGGGTTTAAAATTACTTAATATAGCTTGTCATAGGGTAAAAATCTATTTTAAAGCATTGTTTTTATCTTTCTGTAAAACCTCTTTAGCACATTTGTAGTTAATATGTAAAAGGAATTTTTGTTTTAATAAATTATTTTGAAATTTTATAATGCATAACACAATTGAAATATTTTTTTATATAGTAAAATAAATTTTTTGACAATAATTCCAATGTGCAAATGAAAATTGAATAATTTATCCCTTGTTATTTTCTACTTGTTTAAGAATACCTTGGTAACCCAACTTAGAAATCACTTGTCTCAACTATTTTATTAAAAATTAATACTTGAGTTTTGTATTTGATAACTAATTTAGTATTATTCGCTGCAGAAAGTTTTTTGAATCTTTCTGCAGCGAATTAAAGTGTTTTGTACAAATTATTTTGAATTATTCCTTTTTTAATACAATTCAAATATGCACCTGTATCAAATAGAGCAATAATATCTATTTTAAAATCATTTAAAAATAGTAATGTAATTTTTATAATATTTTTTTTGAAGTAATTTGAGTTAAAACATGTAGACAATCTTGAGGAACATACTCAATAATTGACAATACATGATCTAATGCTTGATTTTCTAGGATTTGATCTTCTGATTCTGATTTAGAATTAGACTGACTTTCTATCTTTGTGAGAAGATATTGTAAAATTACAAAGTTTTTTTGTTGGGTTTGTTTGAGATATTATAATTCAATCTTATAAGTTTTAATTTTAGATTGTAGATTTGAGATAGTATCAATAGGTTTATATTTTTTTTCTTTTCGTTGAGAATTTTGATAAATTCATAGGTATTTGTACTTATTGATAGCAATAATAATTATTTTTCAACATGTTATAGTGTCTCTAACTTGTTAAAGGAACTCATGAGTTTATCTATGTAGGTTTTTATTTTTAAATTTATTTTAATTGAGGATCATAGAATAAATTCTTGATCTTGAGTTAAGATATTAATTGTATTATTTGATGTATATGAGCTAGTTGAATGTTGCTAATTCATCAATTTGAAAAGTTTCTTCAGAAATGTTTGAACTTTTTCTAATTGTAG
The DNA here is from genome assembly GCF_000002775.5 of Populus trichocarpa. NCBI lineage: Eukaryota > Viridiplantae > Streptophyta > Magnoliopsida > Malpighiales > Salicaceae > Populus > Populus trichocarpa. Next base: position 828,252 of record NC_037303.2, on the reverse strand, counting down.
TTCATGTAATTTTATATTGATTTGATAAAATCTAGAGGTATGTTTTTTTGGTGAGAATTTGTGGGGTTTTTTGTTCATTCAGCTGTGATTTTGTGCAGATCAAATGTTTATGGCTATTGGGATTTTCTCAGGTGCAGATCAAGGCTATTTGACAGTTCGATCTGCTAGTGTTTTGCTGCATCGGGATGGCTAGATCAGGATTACGGTAGGGAAGGGAGACCGAGAAAGGTTGGTTGCTGTGGAGATTAGGTGTTGTCGGCAGATCAAGTTCTTAGAGAGAGAGGCTGGTTTGCGATAGGAGATTGTGGAGTTTGGTAGATGCTAGTGGGTTCATGGTGGCTAATCGGAAGGTGATGGAAGATATGGTTACCTAGGCTTGGTTTGAGATTTGGGAAAAAGATGAATAGTGTCTTTAAGTGTGTTTTTTTTTTTTTCTTGAATTTTCCTCTCTGATCACTCGTGATTCTATATTCCTCTGTGAATTTTTATCTGGGTCTATTTATATACCGTCACCAAATATGTTTTGACCCATCTTGATCCTTGTAACTTTTTATCCATGATCTTTTCCTGTTTATCCCTTTATCTCCTCATCTTTTTATCTCGAAGTCTTTCTTCAAAAGGACTCAAATTTTTGTTATTCATTTTGGTCCCTATTCTTCACTTAATTGTTGTTTTGCTCCTCAATCTTATTTTTTATTTTTTAATTTTGTTTTTGAAATTTCTTCTTTTTGAATATGTAGTCAAAAATCATTACGACACATGGTATGAAAAACAAGAATGATCTCATGAGCTAACGAGTTGAAATCTAATCAACAAGTTTTTAGTTTACTAATACTCTCGCAAAGTAGGAAGAAAATAGTAACATTACCTTAGATAACAGGACTAATAAAACAAAGATTGCCGAAATAAAACCGACTAGCTTTTCGAGGTATCGAACTTGCACCTCCGAATCATGAGTCACTATCAAACCAAAGATTTGGGTGATTTCAAAAGGTAAAAAGAAGAATTGGAGTTATGGGGACCATGCTCTCGATCTCTGGTTCTAGCTATATATGCTTTACATTGTTGTTCCTTTGTATCAAAGACTTGATTCTAGCTCGCAAGCTATTGGGCGGTGGTGGCGCACACTCGATGTCTCTAACAGGCTTATCTTCCACCACCATCACCTTTACCACACAAATATTGCCTACCAATATTATCTTCAGATGTAACTGCTACATTGCCCTAGAAAAGCTCGCTCTTTTTAATGATATGAAGTGCTCTGCTCGTTCCATCTTTTTTCACTATCTGCTGAAATGTTATGCTATCTGACTAAATTCAGATGAAAAGCATAGTATCTTGTGATGAAAAGATTGCCCGTTACTCTTTCTATTATCTGGCCGGTGCCCACGAATTCCTACTGCCCTTAATTTTTTAATTTAAATCCTGATATTTAGAAATTCATTGAACTCCGACTAATCTAGTCAAGCCGAATCGGTCAGTTAAGAGATAAAATTCTTCCAACAATAATATAATTTATTCATAAGACTTGAACTCAAGATCTTGTTTTAAAAGATCAATCGTAGAACAACTTGAACCAACTTGAACCAACTACTACTGGTGTTAACTTGATATAGCTTTTGGTAACAAATTCTACAATGTCTTGGGATGTTTCAAAGGCATAGATCTTCCAATAATATTTTTAAACAATCAATCCGAAGCGTATACTAGCAATCGTAGGGGATAAAAGCTTATCGTGACTAGAGTTAATCGGTGGTGTCTTTCGTTTGAGCTTGTATACCTACCTTGAAGGAAGAATTAGGGGTGGCAAAGTCTGGAAAGTTTAAGAAAATTCCTATCTAAACTTGATATTTTTGAATACCTTTTCAGGTCTCCGGCCAACAAACCAAACAAAAAATCAAATTAGTACCTACCCTCAGCTTCTATGATGGTAAACTATATATAATTGTTCTTACTACATCATCATACATAAAATGTCTTCTCTATGATTTTCAATTACAGAAAAAAAAAGAATTATATATTGACCCATTAAATATGTTTTGATATGATATTCCTTCCACCAATGAATTAAGGGCTTTGTCTGGTTTTTGGTATAGTTTGCAACATTTTTGTCTCATAAAAAAATGAAAAAATTATAAAAAACAACTATGATTAAGAAAAGAATTCATTCCTAACATTAAAATGAGAAAAAAGTAATGAAACATTTGTAGATTCTGACACGTCCAACTCGGAAGAACAAGATGAATTGGAAAGTGTTTATCAAGTACAGAGGTAGCCATAATCATATCCTAAAAAAAAAAATTAGTGGAAAAATTGGTTGGAACCAGCCACAATCTAGGTCAAAAGGGGAAGAAGATCCTCCCTCATTTTCAAAATCATATAGCTTTTAATATATAGTTTTGAAATTCATTGTACATGGACCCAACCACTTTCCTGCAAAAATATTGGTTAGCAATTGATAGATGATGATCAAGATCATATCAATAGTGATAGTGAGCTTTTCCAACTTGTTCTTCACCACTAGAGTCTTGAGCTTGAACTCTTCTCCCTAGCTTGAATATGAGACTCCACTTGGCAAGTTTGGCAGTGGAGAATCTAGTACGTAGCAGTGGTCTTTCTCAAAATAAGAAAGCCCGTTGACAAAAGTCTAACAAAGTTGACTTTAGTAAACATAATTATCTTATTTATTCCTTCAATTATTTCTTCAAACTTCCTGTTGTTATCTATTTTGGAACTCTATATAAACAAAAAAAAAATACAAAAAAAATTGAAAAAAAATATTGGAAGAAAATTAAAAAAAATATATTAATAAGAAGAATATACTAGAACACCTAGGAAATTATTGAAAACTGGTTGAGAAAGATTAAAATATACAAGATTGAAAAATTTGACAGTGTATTTTTAATTGATGAATGTTCTATTGGCGAAGGAAAATTCATTTTGAGGAAGGAAATTCAAAATTAGATGTTCAAGGACTCAATTGGAATTTTTCAATGTCAAATTGAAATTATTGAGGGCTTAATCGTAAGAAAAATTAATTTTGTTGAAGTCAATTTAGGTTTTAATTGGAAGAAATTAAAAAAAGGGGTTGAATTGTAATTTTTAAGAGTTAATTTAGTCAAATCAGAGGATTAATTAAATAAATATTAAAGATTGATAGGCAATTAAGAACTTCATTGAAGAAATCCAAAACCAATAACCAAACTAAAAAAGACGTATTAATATATAAGGGCTGAAATTGACCAAATCAGTGGTCAACTTAAAGAAATTAAAAGTTTGTTGGTCAATTGAGGGTCGAAATGCACAAATTCTAAACCAAGAACTAAAATGAAAATAGCGGTCAACTTTGGAGTAGACAATTGAGTTTAGTAATGATAAAATTGCATGAAATTAAAATTCTAGAGGCGATTACGAGTACAATTAAAAACAATTGGAAGAATAGGGCCTCAATTGAAATTTGTCAAAACTCAAATTAAAAACCCTAAACGATGTGTCATTCAAACTTAAACAAGAGAAGGTGAATAATATGTCGTTCTTCAGCTTGCATATCTATTTTGACAGTTTTGGTTGATTTAGTTGGCTTTTAAACGCATGAATGTGAAGTTATAGAACTTCAAATTGAGCAAGGGTGTGTTTGACAAACACCCATTAAGCTTATTTTTGGTAGTTTTATCACAAAGAAAAATATTTTCTTTTTCTTGTATATGGCTAAAAATCCTAAAGTTATTTACGCTTTTTTATTTTTTTTTAAAAAACTAAAATACTTTGACATGTTTTTTTTTTAAATATTGCATGGATTTTATAACAAGTTTGTAAAATTCCAAAAGATTTTGGCCTACATTTCAAAAATACCAAAAAAGAAATTTTTTGTTTATTTTAATATACATGATTATGAACTTATACGTAAAATATATTCCTGATATTAAATAAAAAAATAATTTTTTTTTGTTAGTATTATAAAGGTTAAGTTTTTAACCTGATAAGATAAAAATCTCTTTACTAAGAAGGATTTTTCTTAAACCTTAAACAAATAAACAGTTAGAAAACACAAAATTTTCTTTGTTTATATTAGACAAATAAACAATACAACTTACCTTAGATAAGACATATTATGGGTGCTAATATCTTTTCTTACGTAATCAGTTTTCTTATCCAGATTCTAAGACCAGTTAATATTCATAATGATCAAAATATTATTTGGCGACTTCTATTTTTCTTCTTTTTTTTATATTAATAAAAAATAAAAATTACTTATTTTTTTCACTCATGTCATCCCGGATGATCCCAATCTTGCAACACTTCCATACACGATTAATAGAGTTCCAAGGAGTCAGTCATGCATCGTGGCATGGGTTTTTTTTCAAGAAAAAAAAAACTCAACCCATTAACAATTTTGAGAATATATGCAAGGATTTTTTGCAAGAAAAAATCTCAACCCATTAACAATTCAGAGAATATATGAATTTTAATAGCATTTAGTTGTGTATCATAATTAAAAAAACAGAAATAGTTGAGATTCCCAAAAGAATATAATAAAATTTATTTAATAGATATATTTATTTTTATATCTTTATTTTCATTCCTCCAACCAAATTTATCAATATTTCTTTTATTCTAAGACACTAACTAAATATAACCTATAAAATTATTTACATCAAATATAAAAATTATTGAGTATAGTTTGTATGTTATATCTAAGGACACCATATCTTTTTGTGGTGATTCAACTCAGTGAGGATTAAATCGTTGAAAGTTTTTCGAACTTATAGAATATATTCCAATATTATTTTGAAATTTCCTTTTCTTCACTGATTAGAAGCAAAGCCAAGCCAATACATTAATTTTTTTTTTGATTTTCTGGGTAATTTTATTAATCAAACAGAACATGGAAATTAATCAGTCTGTTGAAATTCAAAAAATCCCAATCACAAGCAAGAAAATCTTGGAGGGACTATTTCTCCCCCCACCCTCTCTCTTTTCTATCAAATTATAAATCTCATCCTTTCTTATCATTTTGTATCGATCTTTCATCAATCTTCTATATTGTCTCATCTTATTTTCTAAATTTGATAATTCAAAATATTTTAAAATCAATTAATATATTAATCGAGTCTAGAAACCCATTTCAAAGTGTGTAGCTATACTTTCTAAAAATATTTGTCTTAAAAAAATATCAAATTAATTTTTTTTATCCCATTTTAAATAAAAAAAATACTTTTAAAAAACATCACAAACCACGTTACCTAATACAAAGTTTTATTTTGAAACAATCTTAAAACTATTATCCCTCTAGAAGCATACATTTTTGTACATTTTCAGATAAATTCAATGATGTGAAAATCTTGCTGTTTGTTTGATGTGAGGCTAAATGGTGATGAGTGTTAATGGTCTAATCAAGGGAATCAAGCCCCGGCCCCTACAAATCAATGTACCTACGGAGCTAGAAGCTGCCGTGGGCAGGATCATTCCTCTCCCACGAAAATGCTTTGAAGGACTTTGGCAATGGTTGAGCCACCACAGGCCACCCACCATTTTCAATGGACCACATGAATTGGACTTAGACACATCAAAATATCTGAAATAGCTTTTTTTTGTTTACTTTCTTCCCATTGGATTCCTAATAATCTCTGGTCATAAATTATTTGCAGATATGAATATCATGATCTCAGATCCATGTAAGCATCCGGAGGAGTTTAGTGACTCTGGTTGCCTGATTGCTTCTCAAATTACTACGTGTCCAGCATTTGTGTTGTTTAATTGTCCATTTCGTCACTGAAATTTGATATTTTGCTGGGTATGGTAGGCTGTTGAATTTCCACATATACAATTTCTTTTTATGAGAAAAAATCACGGCTTGAATTTTATTAACTAAGGGGTGTGTATTGTATAAAATAATTTTATAGAAATGTTTTTTTTAATGATTTCTCTATGTTTATTTTAATAAAATCTTTTTATGTTTTTCTACAATTTAAATTAAAATCGTTTATTCAATTCATGTCAATACTGAAAGTTGGGCTGTTGATAGAATATCTGTTATGCCAAGTGGTAAATAAATCATACCAATATTTTAAAAATTGTTGCCTTTCATAATAATAACATCCAATAAAAATTATTAAATAAATAGAAGAGAAAAGAAAAAAAAATAATCTTGAAAGCATACTGAAGCTTCGATGATAACACCACTAATACCATTGAAAAGATCTTAAAAAGATGAATTCAATAACACAAAAAAAATTCACCAACAATGACACAAGTGAGCCACACTAGCTTTTCAATAGTGGAGGATGACTCACTTGTCTTTGAAGGCAAGTGTGAACTACTCAGGTCACCGTTTGTGATATTTTTTAGTGTCGTTTAATTTGTCTTGCCGATATCTTTTTGATGGTGCTGGTTATGTTGAAATCAAAATTTTGATGTATCTTCAGAATCTTTTTGTCTATTTCTTTCTTTCACTTTCCTCTCTTCTCTCTCCTTCCAATTTAATATGTTTTATTGGATGTCGCTATTTTAAATAACGACAAGCTATAAAAGTTATGTTTTTTAATCATGACATATATAAATTGTGTTATCTCATTAATTTATTTTTTAACTTTGTTATTTCACCAATGTTTTTTTTAAAAAAATATATTGAAAACTAAAAATAGTTGTTTAGTGAAGGACGGTCGAAAAAAAATGTAGAGTACATGTGTTTGCTTATAGGAGTCAACATGACAAAAATCTCCATGGTTTTATCTTTAAGGTTCGTCTCATCCCCAAGGACAGGGAAGAAAAAAGAAAAGAAAAGTTAAGTTGAAAGGCGATAGGAAACAATAGTAAAACATCACATAAGAAGGGCCATGGTCAACCCACCATATAATTGTAGCTATTTAGATAGATGTGGATCAAGCCAATAATACCGTTACTCTTCTCGAAATGCTGAAGCTCATTTTTTTTATATTATTATTAATATGGGTGTTCGGGACAGCTTGCGTGCACCTCGACTAATCCCACGAGTCCTGAAGTTAACGACCATGTAAACCTCTAGTGGTCCTGAGGTTTGTGAAACTCGAACTAGCGATCTCTAGGGAGCAAACCTAGAACCTGACCAGTTGAGCTACAACTCTTAAAGTTGATAAAGCCCAATATTATTATAACAAGAGGAGGTCTGAAAAACCAACCTATAGGGTGACTTGTCATGAAGACTGGGAGACTAGGCAATCGATTTATAAGAATTTAATAACTATGATTTAAATTAAAACTCATGTCAAAATAAGTTTCGAGTCTCAAATTTTTTAGATTAACATGTAAATTCAGATTGAATTTAATAACTATGATTTATATCTTTAAAAAACATATTCGAATTGTTCTTGCAAATTAGTACTATGCTAGTATTGTGTGTTTTTGTGGATTTTGTTTTTAAATTAGCACAATTAATAAAAAAAAATATTGGCCGAATAGCTCGATTCAAAAAATAAATTGTGAAATAGCATAGTTTGTACTTATTGCACTTGAAAAATATGACTTTTATAACTTGTCACTATTCTGAATAATAATTTTTAATAAAAACAAAATATAAAATGGGTAGGAGAGAAGAGAGAGGAAAGAAAAAAAAAAAGATCCCAAAGATACATTGAAGCTCCGATTACAATACAACCGGTAACATAAAAAAAAACGTCGAGAGAAGAATACAACATCAAAAAAGATTTTCAATGATGACCCAAGTGGACCACACTTGTTTTCCAAAGGTGAAGGATATCTCAATTGTCTTTGACAACAATTTTGATCTTCTTAGTTCATCGCTGATGATTTTTCTTGGTATTATTTGATCATTTTCAATCATGAGTATAGATTGTGTTATTTAATTATTGTTTTTAACTTTTTTATTTCACCAACATATACTAAAAACTAAAAATAGTTATTTTTGTGAAGGACGATAGAAAAAAATGCATACATGTTTTTGCTTATAGGAGTCAACATGTCTTGACAAAAATCACCATATATGGTTTTATCTTCAAGGTTCGTCTCTTCCCCAGGGAAAGGGAAGGGAAGAAAAAAGAATAGAGAAGTTAACTTGAAAGGCGATAGGAAACAATAGAAAGACATCACATAAGAAGGGCCACCCACCATTTAATTGTAGCTATTTAGATGTCTCAATAATATCATTACTCTTCTCGAAATGCTGAAGCCCAATATTAAAGAAGCTCAAGAAAGTTAAAAAGAGCTAAGATTTAAGTGATAGCAAAACCTAGCAAGACCCAACATGTTGATAACGATCTTGAAGCCCGTGTTGTTTCTTGTTTGCCCCAAAAATCACATCATTTCCGACTTCATTTAGGTTGGGTTTGGGAGAGATCTTTTGTGAGCCTTAAATATTTCTTGTTGATCAGCTGGAGTTTTTTTTTTTTTTTTGTCATTTTGGTATTAACGTTTTGATGTATCATCCTGTACTAGTTAATGGTTAATCCTTCATTTTCAGTCCCCTGTAAGTATATGTGTTTACATGGACAAGGATATCGAGCCCTATTAGCATCATAAGCTAGATAGGTGGCTCGTCAAATTTTTTTCACCATAAAAAATATTAAGATGACCAAAGTGTTTCTAAACAAGCAAAAAAAAAAAAAAAATATTTGCGTTATTAACTTAATTGGGTTCAATAAACTTACATGATTGTGTTAACACAAATAAAAAAAAAAATACAATGACAATAAATAAATTAATAAAAAGATTGGAAATGATAAAAGAGGTAAAAAAAAAAAAACAACCTAAGCCTATCCAGGTTAGCATACTAAATCTACGACCCAATCATAATACCAGGGTAACCTCGTTGAAAGCAAGTTGAATAAAACAATGAAGTTTAATGATCAAACAATCATATATTGAACGGTTAAATTAAAAAAAAAATTAATTCAAAAAAAGCAATAGAAAAAATATTTGAGTTAATTCAGGTTAACCCGTTAATAATTTAACCTTAGACATGGAATATTTGGGATAACACTGTAGACAAAAAAAGAAAAAAGAAATAGCACAAAGACTAATGTTCAATAAATCAAACATTGAATGATGATATTGAAAAAAATAAAATTTAAAAAGAACTTAAAAAAAGATCGAAGTCAAAATGTGTTAATATCCAAAACTCATGACCTTTGTGATGAGCTCAAGACTAACACCATAGAAGGCAAACCGTAAAAAGAACGAAGTAAAATTCTCAACCACAAAATGTTAAGGGATAAAATTGAGAAAAAAAAAAGAACATTACAAAAATGATCTAAAACAAAATAAATAGCAATTAAAAGAATGAAGACCGAATTTGACGTAAAAATAAATAGAAATTAAATGTTAAGGGATGAAATTGACAATAAAATTCAATTAGAAAAATGATAAATAAAAAATAGCAATTAAAAGAATTTGATACAAAAATTAAATGAAACAAAATAATAAAAGAATAAATTGAAAAAAACAATTAATCAAAATAAATAAATCAAATAATAATAAAAAAAAATAAAGATAAACATTTGACTATCACATGTCATCAACTTGATTATTAAAAATAAAAAACCAAAAAGATGTAGCCTTTGACATAAGTTATAAAAGCTTTGTTTTTTAAAATCAAATGAGTCATTTTATTGTTATAATCCATGATGTTTTACGGTGAAAACCTAAGGTTTTATAGTTTTTTTTTGTTAATATTTGATAACATGATACAGGAATACATGGCTAATTAAGGTTGTCTACAAGGTGAAGTTACCTTGCAATATTGTTTTTTTTTAAATGTTATTTTTTAGCAGGTAGCTAGGAAGTTGAGCAACTATTGTCATAAATAATAAAAATTCAAGTGTTAGCTAGCTTGTCCTTACGTTTTGTTTTGTTTATGTATTTTTAATCTAACCCTATGTTATAGCTAGCTGATCTGAATGAAAGGAATGTTGCATCTTAATTAAGTGCAAGCAACCAAGGAGGTTAATTAATTAAACAATGCAATTTCTGTAAACACACTCAAGCAAGCACGCAAAGGAATAACCTAATTAGAACACAAGCTCATAGTTCATCACACTGTGTTGGAAGGAATGACAAGGTTTCCTTCTCAAGATCATGGAGCACTAACATGTTCTGTTGCTGAATATTGCCGAAAATAGACATGCCACTTGAGCTCCCCATGGCCAAGCAAGCTACTCCCATGCTTGCATCGGCAATCATATAGTTTTCGGCTGGCAATTCCAAGTCTGCTCCATCAAAGTGGAATACCAACTTAGGCACCTCTATATCGGTCGAGCCTGATGGCAATGTGAAGCAAACTTCGAGCCCAGTCGAGCCGGAATTGTCCACCGGGAGATTAATCTGAGAGGTGAACTCTTTGGCTACCAAATCAAAAGCACTTTGTTCTAAATAGGTTATTGTAGTGCCAGAGTCAATAATAAGGCCACCACTTCCATCTTCTTGGAGTGAAAAGGTAGATTTCTTGATAGGTAAACTAGTGTCACCCACTGATATTCCTTCAAGGGAAAGATAGTAAAATGATGGCTGTGCTGAGTTCTGGATTAAAGGGGTGGTCTTGATTTCACTGTCTGATGCTTTCACACTTGCTAGAGATCCCATCAATAGTGTGCTGGCTTTTGTGTCATCAACAGAGGTTAAGCAATATGAGAACTTGGGCTCCTTGAGTTGAGAAACCAATGACAAGGGTCCACGGCCAAGCCCCACTAGGCCAGAACCCTGGCTGAATCCACTTCCCTCGTTATCTTCTCCGCAACCGAATGCAACTTCAGGAACTGAAACCTTGCCAAACGTGAGAGTTTCGCTTGCCAGCATTCCTTGTGTTGAAGAATAATCGCCATAACCATACAGATATTCGCAGCCATCGCTGCAAGTGGACTGGGGTAATGCTTCACATAATTTGCTAGAACATGATAACTTAGAGAAAGAAGAGGACTTTTTTGGATCGAAAATAGGAGTGGGTTGATCAAAACACTGTGTGCAAGGCTTGCACTGAGTCCATATCAAATCGCTACCTGTGTCCATTATTGCAGAATAAGTCTCCGGTGGCGTGCCAATAGCTAGCTTCATCAAGAACTCACCATTCCCGGGAAGAACTGGGGCATCAATCTCAGAATTAGAAGATGCTACCAGTGCCATTGCTTTGAATCTTTGCAACCTGTGTCTTCCACGCTTAACCCCGTGTTGAATACGCTCAAATTTCGTTAAGTTCTTACCCGAATCAACATGTTTGAGCTTCGCTCGGAAGCCATTTTGCACCTTTGGATGCTCTAAAACTCGCCGTGATGTAGAAAATGCATGAGAAAAAACAAAGGCGAAAATTGCCAGTGCTACGACTAAAGACAAAGAAGACATATTAGCCATGAGTATGGCAATCACCTTGAGATGAAAACAAAGTCCAAGTTCGTTGAAGATAAAAGACGACGGGGTAGTGAAGGTTGTGTAGGTTAGACAAGGACGAAAATGGTCTTGCCTGATGGACTTTGGTCTCTATAAAATGGGAGAACAAAATGGAGAGAGCGTGTAGGGAGAAGACTTGGAGAGATTACAGGAGATTATAGGGTTTAAAGTGGAAACCAAGCCATCTCAACTTGTAGTGAAGGTTGAGATATCATCGGGCATGAGAGTGAAACTACAGGCCAAGTCATGCGTGGTGGTTGGGAAAATGAGATTGAAAACTAACAGGTTTGCTACAACCTTTTTGAAAAAGAAGGCCTCACACCTAGAAAGTAATTTGCAAGGCTTGTAGATAAAAAATAAAAAAAAAGGTTTGCTTCAAGAAATAAAAATCAAAATATCATTGAATTTTTATACTCTTATAACACATAAAGCACAAGAAAACATACCCTTATTAATTATTTTTATATCTTTTATTCTTTGAATAACCATGTATTTTTGAGCTTCCCTACAATTTGTCATAGTGATGATGCTAAAATCATAACATTTGTATTCATTTGCTCTGACCAAATTCGAGCATAATTGATCATCATTGTTGTTAAGGCTAAAATCATTAACTTGTTGCTTGAGATCCACAACTCGATGAATGATGTACATATTGCATTATAAACAAACCATAAGGATTTCTTTTTCCCCCATAAATTAGAAAATTTGTAAGAACTCTTAATTCGTTGATATATAGAATGGAAGGATATTTATCATACAATCTCTTATCCTTTATCCACATATTTTAGCTCATTGATTCTCTCTGTCTTGGCTTCTTTCAACGTATAATTCAATACATTTAAAGAGATTTAAAATAATTGTGCTGACGTTTGGTGAGCTAACAGGTGAACAAATTGTAATTAGGTATTGATGGAACAAATTTAGTTGGTTTGATGGTTCTATTACAGCAGATGTATGTCATCTCTGACCCTTACATCTGTCTTCTTCCTTTTTTTCTCCTTCTTGTTTAGAAAAAATCATAGTTCCAAGATGTAGCTCATAAGTGGAGGTGGCCCAAGGGCAGGTCGTGAATTAGAAGATTTAAGTCGCGAGTTAGGAAGTCAATCTATTCTATAATTTTTAAGAGAAAAAAAAAAACAAATTAATATCATTTTAATAGGATTAGTGCTTGTTTGGGAATGATTGCGGTTGCTTTTCAAAATACTTTTAGTATCGAAATGTATTAAAATGATGTTTTTTTTTAAAAAAAAAAATTATTTTTGAGATCAACACATTAAAACAATTCAAAAACACATAAAAAATTAATTTTTAGTAATTTTTTTTTTGAATTTTTAGAGAACACGATTTCCACACAACAAATATAAAAACGAGTTTGTTTTTTGTCAAGAAAAAAAATCAATTCCTAATAAATCCGTCTTGGCCAAGTTTTAAGTTAGCGAGTCACAAAGTTAACTTTTTATATTAGGTTTTATAATATGGAAAGAACTACCCGTCCATCAAAAAAATCAAAATAAATTAACATATATTTAGTTTTGACATTAGGAGTGAATGACCCTTTTTGTTTTTTTTCTAATACAGATGTACTTATAATGTATGGATTAGGATTCCTCTCATCATCGGAATAATACAACTAGTTAAGTTAATTAATCTATGCATACCCTCCATTTTATACTTGTAAGAAAATAGAACATTTCATGGTTTTCTTCTTAATTATCAGATATTCTAAGCATTTGATTCTAAGGAAATTGAGACAACGTAACCTATCATGCTATTCTTGATATAAGAAGATTTCCAATTACTCTTCATCTAATATTGTGAAAGATGATGGACGGTGTTTATATAATATTAGTAATGTATTCATCTGAGAAAAAAATCCCAAGAAATTATCCATCAACGAAGAGAAACACATCACTTTCTTGATCTCATCTCCAAACCTACTGTGGAGCTTACGTGGGAAGAAAGCAAGCAAACTCAAGTGTTGAATGGAAAGGGTATAAGCACATCATACATCTAGAAGTATATATTCGAAATTAGTTTTCTCGAATATTATCAACCATTGATGGAATGGACTCCACTGATTAGTCCCAAAATACACCAATCATCGAATGGTAAGAATGATTCAAAAAACCCTTTCATGATAGATATTTCAGGATCAATAGCATTCTGTTCTTGATTTCATGAATAATGCTATTACTTGATTTCATGTATTCTTGACTCAAATTTCAGCAGAATTGCTATTACTCTATGCAAGTTTTTGTTTTTTCTCAGTTGGATTTCCTGTCAGTAAAAGGTGTTCTAAGCTTTTCTCCCTTCACCAATTCCTTAAAGGATGAAACATTTGAGGTGGGGCCCAAAGGTAGGAACTTGAGTGAAGATACCGCACACTCGATCCTCATTCAGTCACTCTCCATAAGGACCTTAAAGAGAATTGCTGACCCAGAAGGAAAAGAAACATTTTGAAACAAAGTTTCTAATACGTGACAGACATGCATGGGATATGCCTTCCAGCTTTTAACATCTCATAACTTTAGTCAAGAAATATAGAAGCTTGAATATGAAGAAATTTGATGTTTGAAGGCTGTCTAAGGTGCAAAGAACTCATGACATTTTATATGATGATGCGAACACAACAAAAGCAAATCTTCAGATGAGAAAGACAGCCCTACAGTTCCAACATCCTTTTATCTATGGAATGATAAGTTTCAGTCAAGACATTAAAATTCATAGAAAAATCAAGGGGAAAAAAGAAATTTTAGCCGAAATATATAAGACAATCGGATGAACCAAAACAATAATTTAAGTGTCAAGAGATAATCTAGAGCATTTGTGGTTAAATATTAGGGAGAGAGTAGTAATTTTCAGCACCATGCGAAAATGCATGGAAGCAACAAGTGAATCCTTGACAAATGCATATTAGTGTGATTGACAAAAATTCAACAATCTTGCTACTTATAATTCTCTTGTAAAAGCTCAGTCATTACTTCCTACTTGCATGGATACAACATACAGGCATTGAATTGATGTCATCAACCAATTCCAAAAGGTCGACTCTGTCGAGATTTATTCTTACCCGACAGTTTCATCTGGTTTGTATGATCTTCTTCCACTTCCAGCTTTTTCCTCCAAGCAACCTCTTCCTTTTGTCTTTTAATCAGCTCTAGCTCACAAAATCGTTCCTCATCTTTCCTTTGTTGCTCCAAGGCTTCTCTTCTCTGTGACTCTTCCACCCTCCTACTATTCTCTTTCAGCATCTTATCCAGCTCTTCTCTTTCTTTTCGAGCTTGTGCCTGAGTGGTCATATTTACATCAAAATGTGCATGAGGCCAAAATCACAGAAACATCTAATGAACTGGTTTCAGAGAGTGACAAATATCTGATACTTCTAGCTTATTAATATGCATTTAGCAATTAACTTTCAATTGTTAGCAAATTCCATATCAGATGGGACACTGTTGGGCACAGATGAAAAAGGAACTGATATGAATTCAAACAATTAACTATGATGCAGTCCCCTTAAATATGACAGATAGAGCAGATAAATCCATATCTGAGATGGATCATGTAAGAGGGCAAAAGAGAAGAAGTGATTCCGCACAGTTAGAGGTAGGGGAAACTTTTTAGTAGGGACCAATTCAAATACCTATCTAGGTGCACAGTTCAACTGATAAAAATGTTGGCTTCTGGCTTTGTACCTGTAATGATACGAGTAAATATAGACATGTATCTTTTCCCAAAGGATGTCCAACCCAAACAGTCTTTGCTCTAACAGCTATCCTCTCTAGTTTCATGTTTGAAAACTACCAGGCTTTGCTGTACTTTGAGGCTCTTTTATGCTGAGACTTCACTCACCCATGATTTTGCTGAATAGTCTTTGACATTTATCTCCTTTAGAAAGAAGAGAAGTCCTAAATTTACGGAATAAAAGAGAAAACTACAAGCTCTACATGCTCGGTGAGGAAGAAAAATTTAATGGAGCACCTGCCTCCTCCTGATCAGTCTTGCCGACTGTAATAACCTCCTATTACTCGAAGTCTCAGTTCCAACCCAACCTTAGTTTCCTCAAAGTATGATGACACAACAAACCAAGTCTTTTGTGTTTGAATAGTATAACTGACCAAAGCCCCTATTGCTCATTGCCTCAGTTCCATCCCAGCCCTAAGGTGCTCTGTGGACAGTTGCCACAAGTGATTTACATTCCAATATCTATATCACAGCAAACACAAGTCGTTTGTGTGTGCATAGTATGATGATAAATGTTTGAAAACGACAGTTCAATGCTGGGAATTTGGTTAGTTCTCCATTATCCAGGGGATTCACACAGACAGCTAAAGATTACTTACGCCACATAAGGGATAACTATATTGACTTCGGCAATGACGAGCGCCAACAGAAACAATCAACATTCCTGACAGTCACAATATTGATGAAGAAAGATACAATGACTGGTAATTCAAGTAACTTCTCAAGCTATCTTAAAAGTGGAAATCCCAACTAAAGCCTTGAAACTCATTATGATTTTTAAACATGGTGATAAAGCATGCAATACATGTACAAGACTCAACAATCTATCCCCACTACTACAAGAAGAATAGAAGTCTTAGTATTAACAAGCTGGCTTCAAATCACAATTGTCAATGCCACAATTTTTTCCCCTTTCAAAAACTCCTTGCAATCTAAAAATAGACGTTAAAAAGAATGACAACTATATAAATAGGTCCACTTCCTTTAATTATTTTACATGTTAAGGTCCCAATTTTTTATGACTATGAATGAAGTACCCAAAAGACAGGTGGCAGGTGGAAGCTAGTAACCAATACTTTATCGCAGCTAAATTTTTTATATTCAAGCCCCCCACAATAAGAGACCAGTAACTAGTGAGAGTTCAAGATTCTTACTTCTTTCCTTCTTTCCTCAACAAGAGCAGCTTCCTTTTCCTTAAGCAGTTGAGCTACAACATCATCAAACAATTTCTTCTGACCTTCTTCTATCCGCCTCTCTATTTCTGACTGGACTTCCTCAGAATTTAATTTCTCTTCCACATTTTTCCGAATGGATTCCTCCAGTCTCCTAGTAGTCTCTTCCTCTAATAGGTTTAGTTCAGCCTCTAGTTGACGCCTGATAACAATCACAGTAAGAGTAATTTCATTAAGCATGCAAAAGCTCTCCTAAGTAAACTGCAGATTTCCACTTCGAGGTTATATTGATGACAAGCGAACTCTGATGTGGAAGTACAAATAAACAGGGAAATAATTGTTCATCAAACAATGCATGTTAGAATAAGTGGTAGCTTATTAGTTCAAAAAACCCCCCATAGAAGCTAACCTGTCACTTGTCACAACTACAGATGAACTACTCGTTGAGAACCGGCAAAAACCAAATGGAGATAAATCACCATGGCTAAAAATTGAAGAAATTATGCTAGCAATAATAATAAGACGTTGGTGGAAACATGCATAAAGTATTTACCTCTTCTTCTCTTCCTCCTCTTTCTTTAATTTCTCAACAGCAATTTTGGTAGAAGCAATACTTGTACTTCTTGACCTAGACAATGGAGACAATGATTCAGTCCTACTTCTACTTCTATGTCTTCTACGTCGCCTAGAAGGTGTCGGAGACCGACTTTTACGCCTCCTGTAACTCGGTGAACGACTTCTCTGATGGCGCCGAGGGGGTGGAGAATCAGAATCACTTTTCCTCCTGCACTAAAAACATTTACAACTTTACAACATCACAACACATCCTTTTGAAAGTAATCAAAAACCCACCAATGGGATCATCATTTCACCTCCATATTGCCCCAAATTGCACTGTAAGTTTGCATTTAAGGACTAAAAATTAAAAAAACAGAGCCATTACAAGATTGAATAAAACTGACTAAAAATCACAACTTTACAACATCACAGGAGACCCTTTTGAGAGTAAAAAAAGACCCACAAGTTGGATTATCAAATCAATTCCATAATTTACTAAACCAGATTACAAGATTGAATTTTTCAGAACAGGAAAACAAAGAACTAAAGTGTCATAGCTATTGATGCAAAGAGTATGTGACCTGGAGTGAGAATTGGAATAAGAAGAGCGGATGCGGTCAGCCCTTCTGCTTCTTCTTCTTTGGGGGCGGTCTGCCGGCGACGGTGAGCGCCTCCGCCGGTGCGACGGCGAGCGAGATATGCTTCTAGCCATCTATCTATCTTAAGGTAATTCTACTGGTCATAAAGCTTACTCGCCTTTGTAAGAAATCTACTGACAATTTTTTCATTGTGCCTAGTTGGCTTTAGTTGCTGTATCAATTAGTCCAGTCCACTTGCCTATCTTAATTTTCTCTTTTGTTATGAAGCATATTGTTATGGTTCAAACTTGAGGAACTGAAAAGATATATTGCTCTAACTTGAAGTACCTTAAATTGTAGTTACGTTGGCTTTGAATCCAACATAGCACTCTTAAACCACCACCACAAGTATGATGATGGTTAAATTAAGTGTTTTTTTATATATATTATTATAGCGTATTTAAAGTATTTTAGTTTAAAAAAGATTTGAATTGGTTTTTTAGGTGTTTTTTTTTGTGATTTTATTATTATAATATATATATATAAAATATTGTTTTGATGTATTTTTAATTAAAAATATTTTTAAAAATTATTATGTATTATAATATTAAACTCACAAACCGAGTAAATATCGATTTAAATGAATTAATCAGGATAAAAGTTTAATTAAATTTTTGTTTTAAATGAATTGAACCAAATTAAATAAAAAATCAAATCAATTAATTTAGTTTAGTTTAGTTTTATATTTGTTAAAATCAAAAGCTTTTAGTTAAAACAAAGCCGATTTTGTTTTTAATTTTTTTTAACTATAATTATTCAAAAAATCATTTAATTAAATTAATTTCAGATAAATTCTTTATGAATATTCTAGATAATTCAGTAAATTTATTCACCCCTACTTTAAGTTTACCAGCTAGATTAGATTGAGTACAAATTTCAAAAAGAGGTTACAAGAAAATTAATTAATACATTAGTTTTGACATGTGAAAGTTGGTTTGAGGATATGGTTGATGTTAATACCCAAATTAAAAATAAATAAATAAATAGTGCGTCTGCATGTTACATTTATCATGTTTTTTTAATTGATATTATGGAAAATCATTTTTTATTTATTTTATAAACCTATCAACATAAAGAAATTTAATCAGCAATATTCAAACAATAGAGTCTTGTCTCCAATCCTTTCTTCTATGGACATGGAAGAGGTGAAAGGCCCAAAAAGTAGATAATTCCCTGAAGAGAAATCTCAGAGGCAGACCATTCCCAAACCATATATACCATATATCCTCAGGCAATTGTAACAGGTACAAACATAGAAGATGGAACTGGCATTTTCTGTATGCCAGCCACATGGTATAGTATATTTTTCAAGTAATTTTCTTGCTTATGTACAAAAATCTATAGCATAAAATATAGTAACCATGCATTAGTTTGATAAGTTTGTCTCAAAATTGATTCCATGCATGTTGGAGAAGCTCTATCTTGCCCTGGACAATTGTATAGCTTCTTGGTCAATACTTGAATCTTCGGCCCAGATATATTGTTGAGACATGAGTACTGCCAAGTCTTGGTTCATAGCATCCTCAAGCTGCTCCCACTTTGCCCATCTCTCGGCCAGGCCAATGCCTCGCAGCATTTTCACCACTTCTTCCATTTTGGGGCGGCCTTCAGGTGAGCTATTTGTGCATAGCAATGCAACCTGGACTATAGTCTCGACTTCTTTGCGGTCGTAAGTTTTCAAATTTCCATCCACGATGTCATCAAGCCTGTTTTCCCTCAACAACTTCTTGATCTGCACGTCATATTTCCATCATTTTAAGTCAAGCGTAACAGAAGCTAACACAGGAATGTGTAGAATGAGATGCGTACAAGCAAAAAAGAACATTCTGCGAGCAGGACTTTTGATATACAGATATATTTAGTAAAATTCTGTAATGGGCCAGGAAGTTTTAGAAGCCTTACATGGTCAAGCAGAAGAACTTCCTCTTCCTCCTCGAGTCGAGAAAGGTCTATTGCACGCTGACCGGTTACCAGTTCAAGAAGTGTAATGCCATATCCGAACACATCTGTCTTTTCTGATGATTTTCCAGTAGATAGGTATTCTGGGGCAATGTGACCCATGGTACCACGCACCTGAGTAGTAACATGAGTGAATTTCGTGTCAACTAGTTTTGCTAGCCCGAAATCTCCTAGAACGGCTTCAAAATTGTCATCTAACAGGATGTTCGCAGCCTTTAGATCGCGATGTATAATCTTAGGATTACAATGCTCATGTAGATACTCCAATCCGTGCGCTGCACCAAAGGCAATTTTTTTCCTTGTTGGCCAGTCCAAGCCTTTCTCACCAGGCTTTAATTCTATAATGTAACATATGTCACTGTCATGAAGCGATTTCAAAGAAGAAAAAAAATTCTATTTATAACATGAAAATCTCAAAGATGGATTGAGACATGGTGGTATTCAAAGAAATACCTCTCAAGCGGTATGCAACGCTAAGATTTTGCATGTATGGATAGACCAGGATTCTCTCAGATGAAGTTGTACAGAATCCAACCAACTTTAGAAGATTCTTATGAAAAGCAACACTGATAAGTTGAACTTCTCTCTGAAATGCAGCCTCTCCACCAGGACTGTAATAATCTGCAAGTCGTTTCACAGCAACCTTCATGTTGTCTGAGAGGATACCTTTGTAAACTTTTCCACACCCTCCTTGACCAATTATGTTGCTTTCACTGAAATTGTCTGTTGCAAGCTGAAGCTCACGCCAAGAAAATCTCCGAAGCTGCCCAAATGTAATTTTGCGGTCGTCTTCACCTAAAGTCATGTAAAAGCTGGAGTTTAGGTACCTTCAATCAACAACAACATTGAAACGAATTCAACTACACGAGGAAAACAGAAATTACCAGCAACATCAACAAAGATATCATTTTTCTCTTTGTGAAATTGATGATATCGGTATGCCAGAACAGCCACGAGTATCAGAAGAATGAAAGCACCACAGCTGGCAGAAGTTGCAATTACTTTGAGTCTTGACTTGCTGGTTGAAACTGCAAAGCTCTCATGTTTAAGCTCCATCTGGAGATTAATGTCGAAGAAAAGAATAGTGACAAAATGCAGTGTCTTCAAGAAACTAACCTCGAAGAGGAGACCCCGAGATGCAAGGTTCTTCCAAGCTCAGGCCACAAGCAAGATGAGTAGCTGTAAAACTGAAAAACAAATAACAGTTAATGACAAGCAAATCAAGCTTGATAATTATATGCCTAACATTAAAACAGATAATAGGATTTAATAACTCAAGATATAAACTGTTTGGAGATTTCACTCCACCAAGTGATGAGATAGAAGATGAAAAGATATGGTTAGAGGATAAAAACCAAACGAAAGTTGGAAGAATTGAAAATTCTAATGAAATTTACTTGAACATTGCAACAGAAAAGAGTTTCCCTGGTATTCTTCCAGTTAAATTGTTAGATGAGAGATCCCTGTCAAAGAAAAGGTATCGTAAGTAATATGAACATAGTCATCAACAGAATTATGATCTTTGCAAGAGCAAGACTGCCGAAAAGCCTTGTAGAACCAGTAAAATGACTGAAATTTAAAACAAAGCCATGTTCTAAGAAACTTTCATAACAAAAATGATACGCTGATGCTTCGTGCATATAAGAACAAAACAAGGAAATATGACTCTTCAGGAGGCGTTAAAGGAATCCTTACAAATTTTTCAAATTGGATAGCTGACCCCAAGTGGTAGGTATAGAGCCACTGAATTTATTGCTGGCAAGATTTAGATTTTGTAGATGCACCATGTTGCCAAGATAATCAGGTAAGGGCCCTGACAGACTATTGTTCTGCAATTCCCTGCATGGAGAATTTTAAGTTTTATGAACATGGCCATAATTCAGCACCATCGTACATCATGGAACCATAAAAGAATACAAGATTACAAGGTTGCGTTTGGTTAGTGTCCCAAGACAAAAAAAAAAAAAACAATACAAAAGCGACCAAAACATGTTTGGTTAGAGAGATAGGGAAGGAGATATAAAAATAAAAATGTTTTTATGATAATTTTTAAGTGAATTATTATCCTTTATATTTCTTTCAAAATAGAAAGGATAGGAGACGTTTCCCCTCTATCCCAACTACCTTCATCTGTTCTTTGACTGATTGTTCTCCCAAATTAGCATCAATTTCAAATTCATCCTCTATCTTCAATTGCATCAATTTTAGTCCCAAAACTTTCTATACATGCTAAAACAGAGAAAGTGCTAGGTTTGGTTGATGGTGGATCTTATATTCTGAAAAATGGAGTAAATTATTGCCATCAGTATTTCCACATGAAATGAGAATATTGGATCAGGATATCAATTCGTACTAGAAATACTTTGGTTCAGATTTGCGTCTGCAAACTGTCTAAATTGATAAATAGACGAATGCTCATGCAGATACATACTGAAAATCCATGTGACTTCCAAGCTAGCCAGAAACTTACAGGGTAACCAAAAACTCCAGTTTCATAATTGCAGGTGAAAGAGTTCCCGAAAATCCAAGTGAATTCAGGCTCCTGCAAATTAGAACATCCAGAGAGTAAATGCACAGCAAAATTAACCCACGAAACCACTATCAATTAAGGAAGATTCGAATAAAAATGCAGCACTCCAGCAAGTAAAAATCCCGCGGCCATCCCTCTTGATATCAGAAGTGTGTTGCTAAAATAGGCAAAACTGAAGTTTATCTCCAAATACAGGCACTTACAGGGATTCAACATGTCCATTTCTGCAAATGACATGAGTCCAACTAAAGCAAGGACTCACTAAATTTGTATCCCAATTTATCTGTCTATTTGAATCATTGAGTGCCAGCAAAAGATCTCTTAAAGCATTACCTAAACATTAGAGAAAGTTTAAACTTGTCAGTAGAAACTAATGACGGGCAGCAGCACCCTATGCTCTATTATCTTGACATTTCAAATTTTAGACTGTATCTCAAAGCCTTATATTTTCCCACCAACATCAGCATTTGGTGCGAACAGATAACACGGTATTAATGAAAATCGTAGATAAATACTGTACCTTCAGTGTCAGGTTCCTTGGTTGAAATAGTGATTTTCAAAAAATTGAGCAGAATAAGACAGTTGATAACTAGCTTCAGGGGATTCCAGAGAGAAAAGACTCCGAACATGTATCTGTATTTGGTGTAGCAGAAAGATTCAGTCGAAGACGCCTTGCCGCCGCTTGGATGTCCTAATAAAGAAAAAGTTTTATGAGTTTACATGAGCAGATCATAAGATCAAAATTTGACCCTTATCTCGCCCAACATGTACATCAAATTCTCAATAAAATGTTAGAGCTTTAAAACAAACTAAAATTAGCTTAGGATTAAAGTGTACTAATCATGACAAATACGTTAGAAGCAAGAAGGATATCAGCTTTTCTGGCAAGCATATGAAGCACAAATAAAGTATAGAAAACCAATGTTTACATCATTATAGCATATTAACATTCTGTCTCGAGTAATAGTGCTGTCATCCATCGTTTTGGTGCCTGACTTCTCCATTTTTTAAGAACAGTTAGCAACTTCCATTTCAACTAAAGACTTAAAGATGTTTCTTGGTATGTTCAAAGCACCAACTAATGTTACTGTTTAAGCAGAGGCTGTTCACTTTCCCTGGAGTTCAAAATCCAAAACACACTGATTTTCTGTTTTTTCTTTCTTTCTTTCCAAAATCAGTGACTGGTGTGGTCAATGATTAGCATGCTGCTAGAAAGAGCTGTGAAGCCATGGTGATTCCATCACTTTTAGGTCTACTAAACTATAACTTTTTTCAGAATTTTTATCCACAGCAGGATGCTCCAATCATTTAAAGTAATAGACCAAAGCATTCACAATTCTGATTTCCCAGTCATGGTACTATACATTATGCCTTCTCCAACAAAATATAACTTTCTATCTTAAGATCATGCACTTTTGGTTTTTAACTTTTTTATATGCAAGGTTACCTTTTTCCTTTGCATCAAGCCTCTAGGAGACCTTCTAGTTCTACCTCAATCACCTAGCCTAATGTTGCCTAAGATTGTGAAAAGGGGAAAAGGCGAGCACACCGAAACAGAAAAGCTAAAATTCAATCACCTAGTTAAACATGCAGTGGGAAGTTCAATCTAAGCTTATCCACATTCCATGAAGAAACTATCTGACAGAAAAATGTTCCCATTATCCTCATTCTCCACAAGGTTGAAACCATTTATTACCCGCCACACACCATAATGAGACAAGGCAAATTCTTCTCCCACTACTGCCACCCCACAAACTTTGCAGGACCATAAATGGTTAATGGTTAATGGTCAATGGAACAAGAAAATATTCTGTCTTTTATCTTCCTACTTCACATTAGTAGTGAAAAACAGCAGATTTGTTTACTGAAACTCACAACCATTTCATCCAAATGAACATCAACAGAGTCTACCATCCCTCAGCATCACTAACAAATTCAACCAGCAAGGGACCCCCCACCACAGACAAACACAAAAATGAAATATATACTACTAGCCTGAAGAAACAAAAGAGAGAAGCTTTGAAATTGACAGCAACCCAGAAAGAAATATACCAAAATTAATGTAACAAGTAATATAAAATTCACATTTAAGAACATGCCTTCCATGACTTTCCCGCATGAAACTCTTGTGTGTGTGTGTGATCAAGAAAGCAGAGAAAAGAAAAGAAACATACCTCTATTGTCTTTAGCCATGACAAATGCAGCAAACGATGAATGAATAAAAAAAGGTGGTGGCACAAGAAGAAGAAAATGAGGAACCTGAACACAGTCATTATTATGATTATCATAAGGAATAAATTATGATTAATGCATTGGACCCACAAAGCATTTTGATATGCAAGAAAGGGATTCTTTGAAAGGCCAATAGCATAGAATATGAGAGGGCCTAGTGGTATTATTGGTGGAGGATGAGAATGAGAATCCCACTAATTGAACTTTGCTTTGCTTTTGCTTGCAATTGGATTGCATTAAAGATAATGATGAACACTTTTTTTTGTTGGCGTTGTTTCTTCTAAGATATCCAGACCACATGAGATGCTTTTTGGTTTAGCCCATAGTTGCAATGGCATGCATATCCATGAGAAGACTACAAGTATGTGTTCTTAGAGAAGCTTCCAGCCTGAAGGTAACCATGTTTTGTTGAATAACTTATTTATTTGGTCCCTGGGTTTTAAACACAGTTTTAACTCAGTCCTTATATAGAATAACTAACTTAGTTCTTTTCATCATAGTTGTTATACCTGGCCAACTAACTTAGTTCTTTTCTTCATAGTTGTTATACCTGGCCTCTAACCTGACCACCTAAGAGTTAATTTGCAGATCATTGAATTAACCCAAATCAATATATTATTTTTTTCAAAATTATGTAATTTTATTTTTTTAATTTTAGCAGACAGAATTTAACCAAGTCAACTTAGTCGTAGATTAACCCATTAGATTACTTGAATTTGATCAGGTTAATGTTAAAATCAGTTCATATCAAAACCCAGTTCAGGATATGCTTTAAATATATTATTTTTTAGATCAATCTGCTGGATCAAATCGAGTTTAATAACTATATCTTTTTATATTTTTAAATAAAAGCAACTTAATTAGTCTGATGAAGTTGGATTTTTATAAGTGTTGATTTCTCCTTAAAGTCCAACTCTCAAAGTTCCTCTTCAGTAATTTAAATTGTCAAACGTTGTGCTTGCAATAAGTTCAGGAAAAAACTGGTAAATGTTACAATTTTTAATAAATGAAGGACTAAATTATAATCTTGTTTACAATGCAGGGACTGGACAACATTTTACTCATGCTCCGTTATACGGAGACAAGAAGCACACTTGGTGCACACTTTTGTCAGAGGAAGAATCTATCTATCCTTCCTACGGATGTCTTTGCTTTAACAATGTGATGCACATGTAAGGGCTTTACTTTATTTGTTAAATGGACATTTTGTGTCCACATGTCAACATGATTGGTCTGTCCCGTGAATACATCAAATTTAATGGATTTTTTTTAAGGATGAAAAAATAATAAATATTATTTTCAAAAACATGTTTTCTCTATATTTTTTTTAAAAAATAAAAACTCATTGTATAATTATCCCAAATGTTTCAGAAATGAATTTACATTTATACTTTATCTTTATCTCTTCAAATATTATTTATCTATCTGAGTGATGTCTTGCTTTAACAATATGATGCACATGTAATGGCTTCACTTTAGCTGTTAAGAGGACAATATTTCGTGTCCACATATCTACATGATTGATCTTCATTTTTATTTTATAGTTTATATCACTACTTTCGGTTTTCTATGTGGATAAATGACAGTACCTTGACTTTTTGATAATTTATTTGATTAATTTGGAGATTTTAATGTTTTGTGCGAAGAGAGAAACATAAGAGAGTTTTATATTACAAGTTTTATGATTTTGAGTTTATTATAAAATTTCAGTCCTCAAAATTTTGTAAAATCACCATAAGATTTTTTTTTAATTTTTGATTTATAAAAATCACTCTCACCTTCCTATGTGTTTGCTAATGCGATACAAAATACTTTTATAAAAATATTTTTCAATTAAAAATACATAAAAAAATAATGATAATTTTTTATTTTTTTATATTATTATATAAAAATCATTAAAAACACATAAAAACATTAATTTAATATTTTTTTAGTCAAAAAATAATTTAATCAAGTTGAACCACAAATATAAAAGAGTTAAACTACAAAAATGAACACACCCTTAAACTAGTGATTGACACATGACATAATCAGTTCATCATATAAATATGTGTTTGATATTACGATAGTTTTTATTACTATAGTTTGAAAATTTAAATTTAAAAAAATTATAAATTGTAGTTTTTTTTGTAATAAAAATATAAAAAAAATTCAGTAGAATACATGCAGATATATGATGTGTGTTGATAAATTAAATATTTTCAAAAAAAAGTATTTGGTGCAAAACTTCTTTTCTTTGAATATGTAGCATTTCTTTTTTCTAATTTTTTCACTGTGAGCCAAACTTGATAGAAGATTCACTACTCAAAACAGATAAAGAGTGCGAACACTATGCATCTCCTCCTATAGACCGCCATGCATAA
Source organism: Populus trichocarpa (assembly GCF_000002775.5). NCBI lineage: Eukaryota > Viridiplantae > Streptophyta > Magnoliopsida > Malpighiales > Salicaceae > Populus > Populus trichocarpa. The sequence goes on along the minus strand of NC_037303.2, from coordinate 801,686 downwards.
AACGCAAAGAATATCAGAGATCACCAAGAAATTCTTCAATGTTTATGGTCGCAAAGAGGAGCATCATGTACTTAAAAAACAGCTCTTCTACTACTAGCTAGTTCCATAGACGTGACAAAAATAACAAAAATATTATAAAAGTGGGCAACCTGAACTCAGAAAACTTAGATTGGAAGGAGAAAATATGAGAAAATATGAAGTGAATTAAACGACTTGAGAGAAAACCCTAGATGTTATATAAGTCTCATAATTGAAGATAAAATTTTAAACTAAACACTGGATGTTCAAAATAGGGTTGAAAATTTTACCAAAATATAAATTTTGGTAGCTCAACACTTGGACTCCTGTTTCCTATGTACCCGTTAAAAGTAGTTCAACACCTTCAACTCCATATTTGGTAGCTCAACACTTCTAGAATCTCCTGCGTCCCAAAAACCCTTTATTACACAGGCTTAATGTATAAAATATCATCTTGAACTAAAGCTTCAACAGAGACAACATTGAAAACGCCAAAACCTGAAGGCTGAAGCTATGCCACATCCATGTTTTCCTCAATGTTCTGCGGACTAGTCTCCATTCTCAATCTTTTTGCTAGAAGTAGGTTATCACAGCTTGATCCTGCCTCATCATCACTATCAAGACCTCTCTTAGCTTTAAGCCTTGCCTGATCTTGCTCATATACTAGGTATACTCCGGTCTTCTTCACAGTCATTGTGTTCATACAGTCTACAATAAGCTCCACTTCATCTTCACTACCAAGTTTGAAAAAATTGTTTGATATATGGCCTTGCCAAAGGTGATCTTCGCAGGATTTTACCAAGTTAACTGCTACAGCACGAAACTTCTTGGTAAAACCCTTAGTATAATTAGTCAATTTGATTCTAATTTGTTTAGTTCCTTCTTTCTCTAAATGAGATGAGCAAACAATGCACACGTTCATGCCATTCAAGTTCCTGCCGTCGAATTCAGGTAGTTTAAACAATATTGAAGCACCCTCATTCTTATAGTTGAACAAGGCAGGAATCTCATTTCCAGGAAGTACCAAACCAGAAAAACATCCCTGCACAAAGAGTACCATTTTTATTTTATATATTTAACAACAACATAGTATAATATGTTTAACAAGTAAAGAGAGACAGAGAAAGAATACCATGTGCATGCTATTTCTTAAAGTATTTGAGATATCGTAGCACCCTTCCATGTCAATGTGTGAAATGGACCTTGATTTATCCAATCCTGGAGCCTCAGTCAGTTTGGGGCAATTAGCAATATACAGCAAACGCATACGTGAAGCTACTGATATGTCTGGTAATCTTTCCAATGATGTGCAGTTCGAAGCGCGCAAGGTATCCAAATTTCTAGGTAAAGCTGGAATTGTTTGTAGCCTGGTGTTATCGTCCAATCTTAGACTTGTAAGCCTCAAAAGACTACTCAAGCCAGCTGGTAGACTTTGAAAACTGTTACGATCCAATTCCAGATTAGTTAGTGAGGGTAAGGTCCCAAGATCTTTTGGAAGCGCATCATCAGATAAATTGCAACCCCTGAGCGATAATGATGTGAGTCTGTCTAAGCCATGAAAGGAAGGTGGCAACAGGTTGGTTGGATTGGGAATTTTTCTTGGCAGAAACCATGACATCAAACGTGAAGGCAATGTTGCGGAAGTTGAACCTTTACAGCCACAAAGTGATAAATCTTGGAGTTTCTTCAATCTGACAATGGTACTTGGTACCTGTCTTATGGCAGTGTCATCTGCATGGAGAATTGTCAAGGATTCCAAATCTCCCAAGTCCTCGGGCAATTCATCAAATTTTGAGCAGCCTGAGAGGTAAAGAATCTCGATAGACTTCAACTTCCAGAAGCTACTCGGGAGCCTCCTAAGTTGCTTGCAATCTTTTAAATTTACCAAAACAAGTCTATCAAGGTATCCAATAGAATTATGAACTTCAACCAAACTTCTGCAGTCTTTGAGTTTTAACTTCTCCAGATGTGGAAGTCTGGAAAAGTCGGGAGTCCGAGATAGGTAATGAGAATGACTGAGATTAAGAAACTTCAACTTCCAAAGGAACTGAGGAAAAGAAGCAAGATTCAGGAGTTAGAAAGAAATTGTTAGTGTTTGATAGCATACTAAAGCTTAGATAAATATTTGATAGTCTTAGCATACCTTAGAATTCTTAACCTGTCTTAGGTTGCTGTGTCGCATATCTATAGCAACGAGGTTTTCCCCATAGAGGCCATCAGGTATGAACGAGAGTGGAAATCCATGCCAGCAGAGCCAGGTTAATTTTCTCAAAAGATATTCACAGCCTCCAGCAAGCTTTACATGATTGAGCTGGAGCAGCCTTAGGTTTTGCAGATTGCAAAACACATTTACATCCACTTTCATGTCATTCACTTTCAGCAAGTTTATGGCCATCCCTTGGATTGCTTCAGTTCCCTGTCAATAAACCACATCAAGAGGAAAGGATCAGATATTTTTCAAAACATGAATTTATACGATGATAAGTTTGAATGCATTCACCATGTTTCTTCTCAATATGTCACCAACTTCTTCAGGAATCCATAATCTACTCCGCCTTCCTGGATTGTTCGGTGATTGCGCACGAACAATTTCTCTCCCCATATCTCTAAGCAAATCATGCATTATTAGCTTGTTCTTTTCATTAACAGATACAAGGCACCTCTGAGTGAGGACACTAAGTCCAATGTCTGCGAAAAAATCACAACCATTTAATATTGGTAACACATATTCCTTGTACATCCCAATAAAGTAACAGGATATATCGAGGAATATATCTTTCTGTGTGTCATCATTCAGGCCATCAAAACTTATTTGGAGCTTTTTCTGAATTTGATCATCAGGAATTCTTCTCAGTTTTTCCAATGCACTTTTCCATTCAACTATACTTCTACCAAATAGAAAAGAGCCTATTACTTCAAGTGCTAGCGGCAATCTTCCACAGTAGTCAACAATTTGTTCTGACAACTCCTTATAATCTTCGACGGGATGGCTTGTTCGAAAGGCATGCCAACTAAAGAGCTCCAAAGCTTCAATGTCATTCATTTCTCTGGCCATGTATACTCGATCAGCTCCAAGAACTGTTAGAACATGCTTATCTCTTGTTGTTACAATGATTCTGCTTCCTGAACCAAACCAATCTCGACTCCCCGCTATCGCTTGTAACTGATCTAATTTATCTATATCATCGAGTATGAGAAGAACTTTTCTACTGTGAAGTCTTTCCTTTATCATATTCATTCCTTTGTCAACATTGCCAATCTTAATCTTGTCTGTCTTCAGGATATCAAAAAGAAGTTGTTCTTGCAGTTTGACATGACCATCTGGCTGCTGTGAAATTTCTCTGACATTGGCAAGAAAACATTTCCCATCAAAACTATGAAACAACTCATTATACATGGCCTTGGCAATGGTTGTTTTCCCTATGCCTCCCATTCCATATATTCCTACAATGCAGACCTCGCTTGATCCAGCATTTAACAAAAAGTTCAATTGTTGCACACGAGGATTTATCCCAACTGGATAGAAGGCTACGAACAAGTATGTGCTACTCAGTTCTCTCGAAATCTCCCGAACAATTTTCTTTATAAATTTTGCTTCATGCCTGCAAATAATTGTCAACAAAATAGTGAGACTTTAAGCATAAAACAGCCAATTAGAATATATTATGTAAAGCATAATCCAAAATATTTTATAATTTGTAGTTTTCCTGGAGCAAATCCAGCCCCAAGCAAAACATCTCATATTCCTTAGATCACCATTTATTTCCTCTACCCTGGATTATCTTCTGATAATGTACTTCTTCTCAGTATATATCATTACCTAAATTATTAAAATTATATATTTATTGAAATCTTTTTAAAAATAAATTGGATAGTGATGATATCCATACACCAAATCGACTAGTAGTTTAGTCCCTAACAACTAAAAGGCTCTAGATACCAGCTCTCTTTTCAAAAGGCACGTTCTTATAACAAAACCACTATGAGGTTATGAGTAAAAACATGAGATAATACCTCTTTAGAGGTTAATTATATAACAGATTTGAGCCAACATCATCATTGATGTTGTCTGTGAATCATGTGAGAAGATCAACTTGGATTTGCATCACATGAATCTTGGTCCAAGATTCCAAAAAATTGCTCGGTTTCAAAATTGAAAAGTGCAGGCTAGATTTTCAAGATCGATCACTCCTCACAAGCCAATGAAGTGATTTATACGTTGACAAATGCTGCATATCGAAAAAATCCCTAATAACCACTACACTTAATTAACCAATTACCGGTGCCAATTACGTATAATTTTTCACAGCCATTATTTTATATGCAATCTTTTACCAAAGATTCAAATTTCGTTGTGTTCAAAACAAAGAAAGTGATTGGATTGGGTAAGATGCAAGATGGAGCCTATCAATGATAATTAATAAATCCTACAATTCTACAAAAACCAAATAAAAGATAATTAATCCTATAATATAAAAACCAAAACAAAATATATTATGAAAACCAATTAAAAAAACAAAATGCTTAGAAACAATTCTTCGAATCGTTTAAAAACTAAACAGATAACGTGTCAACTATTGTTTTTAAAATTTTACGAGTGGAGGGTCACAAGAAAAATAGGGTTTTTGTGGTCAAAATTGGTGTAAGTGATAATTTTCTTTATCTACATTATAATTCAACTAGCCTCTCTTCTCTCATAAGAAAATGATTAAAAATATAAAAAAATAAAGTTTAATATCAAAATTAAATTTTTAACAGCTAAAAACCAATTATGTATTAACATAAAAATACGTGGGACCAATCAAAACTTTTTTAAAAAAATGGTTAATAGTTAATGGTCAACATACTTCTTAGGATAATGTGATTTCTACGAAAACAATTTTTTTTTTATTAATTAACTCTTAGCCGCTACGGGATGGTAGTATCATCAAATGGTTAATAGACAACACACTTCTTATAATTTTGTGATTTCTAGAAAAGAAAACTGTTTATTAATTATTTTCTTCCCATCTCAAGTTATTAATTAATTAAGTGAAAGATCACAGATCACAATCTCTCTGTTTTGAAATTTCCCAAGCAGAAGGTTTCGTGTTTCCGCCTGAGACTCGCCCGTTAAGGACTCCTTTGGTATCATTGCCATTTGCAATTTTTTTGTTTAATTGAAATTGTTTTTAAAATTTCTAGCATTTTTTTACATACAAGTTGTTAGTTCTTCAAAATTATACTTTATTTTAGTTTTTTTAATAATAACATCTTCATCCTTAATAGCTTTGTCGTACGCTTTCGGATAGTAGAAAAAAAAAACAATTTAAATGGTTCAAATTCGAGAATTTTATCACTTAGATCATATCATTGATAACATAAGAATTACTATTAATTCAAATTATAAAGTCCATTAAATTAGCAAGGATGGTTGATTTTATGAGTGCTTACCCATCCGCAACATTCCTCAAATCCCATCCAGACAAATTTGCAGCTTCAGTCAAAGCCATCCTCCATGTCGCCACCTTGCCCTTGTCTGTCTGGAGCACAAACCTTTCTTCATGTCCAGCAAAGGCCTTGGCAAAACTTCCAGTTTGTTTCCTTACATCAGATGGATCAACATCATAGAATATAGGAAAAACAAGTTGCCTACAACTTCTCCTACACTCCATGATCTTCACTAGTTCCTCAAGACACCATCTTGAATTTGCATAATTTTCTGAGAACACAATGACTGAAATCCTAGACTTTTGGATCGCTTGTAATAGCTCCGTCGAAATATCTTCACCCCTTCGGAGCTCATTGTCGTCTCTAAATGTGTTGATTCCAGCATCTTTGAAGGCAAAGTAGAGATGATCGGTGAAATTTTTGCGCGTGTCCTCGCCTCTAAAACTCAAAAACACGTCATAAATCCACGGTTTTGAAGATGAATGTGAAGATGAAGACGCAGATGTCATTGTAACATGAAAGCTATGGTGGCGAGAGAAAGAACGAGAAATGGTACAAAATTAATGACTCCAAAATTAATGCGAGGGACACTTTAATTACCGAGGGAGACAGCCAAAGACCTAGCTATCGCGATACGAAAAGGGTCTTTTTCGTACTGTGATGCCCACTGTGCTTGTTGATAGCAAAAGTTATGGAAGGATTAATTCTCCCTCGTACTGCGATGACCACTGAAAAGTTGCGTATATATACGAGTTGTCTCTCTTTTTTTTTCCAGAGAATATTAATGCAGGAAGCAAGATTTATGCATGTGAAAGCGTGTAATTATATCTTCAATAGATAGAATAATAATTAAAAATATATATATTTTAAAAAGAATGAGCGATGCATTGTCCTCATCTACCCTTTTTTTTTTTTTTTTTTTGTAAGTGCTTGGGTCAAGCTTCCAGGTCCAAATACATACTTATGAGCTAACTCACTAACCGAGGTGTCCCGCTACCTAGGCCTAGGGCAACCTATCTCAATTCTTTTTAATTTATCCTTTCTTTTCTTAATTGTTTTCATCCCAAAAATTAATTTTATTTTTATAAATATTAAAATATTATTTTATATGTTATTTTTTATTCAAATTAATAAATTCAAAGTTAAAATAAAATAAGTGATTGATAAGTTTTACCAAATGATCTTGGTGTAGGAATTAGATAGAGTTTTCCTTATGTTTCTTTTTTAAAAAATATTTTAACTTAATTTAACATCAAGACATGATCAAAATTAGTTATTAATTTATTTGGGAAAACTAGAAAATACAAGTTTTAAATGAACACATTTAAAGAACATAAGAATTATTTAACCAAATTAACAAAAAATGATTGAAATAAATAATTGACATAAATATAATAGTAAATTTAAGGATTTTGATTTTTTTTTCTCAAAATGCATACATGAAATCTTTATTTGTCTCACATAAATTGTAACTAATGACAACTTACCATGCAATTTACTTATTGATACGCTTACTCTTACCACTTTAAAGGCTATCTTTCTAATTATTACTTCTATAATAATTAGGGAGCAACATTATTCGATTCGTTGAAGCTACCGTTAAGGTACCATGGTGATCCCCTAAATCAATTAATTATTCGAGTAATTATTTTATTGAGCAGTTCGTATTTTCTTCTGCATCAATTACTTCATCAAAATTTAATCACCGAGTTTTATTTGATTTTATATTTTAAAACTATTTTTTTTAATTTTTTATATTTTAAATTAATTTTTTTTACATTTTAGATTATTTTTAAATAAATTTTAAAAAATAAAAAAAATATTTTAAAAAAATATTTTTAGAAACAATAACCATAGTTTTGAAACCCGGACCGGCCCGGCGGGTCGACCCGGGCCTGGGACCGGTCCGGGTCTAAGTAAAAACCCACCGAGGAGTTGGCCCGGCGAAACTCGGTCGACCCGGTAGGTCAACCCGGAACCCGAGCGACCCGAACAAACCCGGCTAAGACCCGACCTCTTTTTTTTTATACATACACAGCCGGGAAACGACGTCGTTTGTTTTGGCTTTTTAAAGTCAAAACGATGCAGATGAAGGATGAAGGATGCAAAATTGTAGACAAAGATAACAAGAAAAAACAATTTCAATCGCATAGCTCCTGTGCCCGATTGCCCGTAATACACCTCTACCCCAAACACGACATCCTTTTTGTAGTGATCCCTGCTCGTTCCTATAGATTCCATTGAAGACAGCATCCCCGGTTTTGATCAGATTCTGCATCAAAACATGATTGAAAAAGCCCCTCTTCAAAGTTCTGTGCGTGAATATCAACATTGTCGTTGATGCATGATTGTTGTTGTTTTCTGTTCTGATGCACATGTGTTCTCTCTCTCTCTCTCTTTCTTTAAGATTTTCTTTTCCTCTTTACCTTCTATGCTCAATTTAAAGAGAATGTCTATTTGCTGTTGATTAAAAAAAAATGTTTATTTATGATTGGAAAGCTGGAAAGTGGATTGAAAGTTGAAAAGCGGGTTGACGAGAGAGGGATAAAAGAGAAGAATTGTATTTAATTATTTATTTGATTTTTTTTGGGTTGATCCGGGTCAATCTATTTGATCTATAACCCGATCATTAAACCGAGTCGATCACCATATTAGATTTCAAAACTACGACAATAACTATTATAAAACTACACCAACTTTTAAAAAAACCCGAAAGTCATCTGCATGTACAAGGCGCATGTGTCGCATGTAACTCTCTTAAAAAAAAAAATGGCCATGAAGAAAGCCGGATTGTTGGGAGTGTATATTTTATTTGCACACTATTTGTTGTGGTGTGCGTGTGGTCATCATTTGCAGATAGCATAACATAAACTAAAGTATTCACTTTTAAAAACTTTAGTTAAAATATGTTGGTTTTTCTTTAAAAAAAATATGTTATTTTTATTTTTTATAAAATAAAAAATTAAATTAAATCGAGTCAATTTATGAGTTAAATTTAAAAACTATAAAAATATAACTCCGCATAAATGTAAGATGCGCAGGAAATTAATCCTCACCATGTAAAAGCCTTAATTAAATTTTAAAAAAAAAATTATTATAAACAACCTGGTATTAAATACTGAAATTATAAACAAAAACATTATAATGCTTAAAATTTCCCTTATGAAATTAAGCAAATGTAATTTTTTTTAGAGCATAGTACTGGTAAATATTGAATTTACAATTGCAATGCTTAAAAAGTCCTAATAAAATTAAGCAGATCTAATTAGTTTTATTCAGTACTAAAATGAAACTGCCGTTATAATTAGTTGATGTTTAACCAAAGTCAGGGATGAACTTACTAAGGGACTAAGTTACAATCATGTTAAAAAATGAGGGATGAAAAATTATTTTACTTGTAACTTATTTCTTCTTCTTTTTTAGATTAGTGTGTCCAGGTCAGCTTGCATGTACTTCGATTATTCCCACAGGTCCTGAAGTTAACGACCATGTAAACCTTCAATGGCTCTGAGAAGACTCAAACTCGTGATTATTAGAGAACAAATTCAAAATCTGACCAATTAAACTACCTCAGGTTAACTTATTTATATTTTACCTGTGAAAGAGTTGACTGTGAATGTGTTTGTTTCTGAGGTAGTTTTTGTAGTTGTGCTTTAAAAAAAATAAGTTTTTAAAAAATAAGTTTAAAAAAAGTGTGATTGATTGGATTTAAATACGTGTTTGGTAAAAATTATAGTTGAGATTTATGTGTAGTAAAAAACATGTAAAAAATGTTTGGTACCAATTGTATTTGGAAGTGTGGTTGCAGTTGCTTTTCAAAGTACTTTTTACTTGGAAATGCATCAAAATAATTTTTTTATTTTTAAAAAATTATTTTTGATATCATCGCATAAAAAAAACTGAAAACACAAAAAATTATTAATTTGAAGTAAAGAAAAAAATAAAAAAAATTTAATTTTTTCAAAAATGCTTTTAAAACACAAAGACAAATAAAATTTTACAGAACTCAATAAAAAATATATATAAAAACTTCTTCTTAAAAACTATATTTCAAGCTCAATTTTTTTATAAGTTAGATAATATAAAATATAATTTAATTTATTATCAAACATATTACTGCCTTGTACAGCAAACCAAGGTTGTCAATTCCGTTCCGTTTCGTCCGGAATGGCCGAAACATTCCATACCAATTCAAAAAACGGAACAAAACGGAACAAATTTCATCTCATTTTAAATCTCTGTCCGTTCCGGATTTTTTGGCTAGATTCCGCCCGGAACGTTCCGGTTTCATTCCACATATTCCGTTCCGCTCTTGAAAAGCCATTGAATCAAATTGAACCTTGTTCAATTTAATTAATTAAACCACCCAATTATAAAAAGCTCTTTTTTATTACTATTTTCAATAACAATGATATTGATAATAAAATTGAAAATTATTATTACTATTTTCATTAACAATGATATTAATTTTTTAAAATTAGATTTATCATTAATATATATGGTTTATATTCATGTTGTTTTTTTTCATGTTTATACTTTGTAGGAATTTGAGCAAAACAATGGATGTTTTAGATTCCATTAGCCTTGATAACATTGACCTAACTTTATATTTAAAATATTTGTGTTAAAACATTTTACTTTCATAATATTTTGATATTTTATTTAAGTTGAATTACTTTAAGTTAAAGATCTATTTAATCTTGACTATTTAGAAATATTTTAAATTTTGAAATTATATTTGTTTGGCATTGTGTTTGTATTGCATAATTTATAATTAATTTATCTTGAATTTGAATTATGTTTGTTATATATATATATATATATATATATATATATATATGAACAGTACAACCCTAAAACGGCACGTCGAAACATTCCAAAACTAAAATATTTTATTCCAATTAAAAAAACAAAATATCTATCAAAACAAAATTGACGAACTTGCAGCAAACACAACAATAGTTGCAAAACAAACGCAGCCACATGTAGGGGGAAGCCAGCCATAAATCCATGCTAATTCATTATTTTATTATTTTATTTTATATGGTGGGAATTTTTTTATTGTTTTTTCAAGAGAGGTGCATGTGCCGCGTGCAGCTTGCGAGGGCCTCGCTCAAATATGCTATTTTTTTTCTATTGTTTGAGAAAAAAAACCTCTTGAGTTATCTTGTTAATAAACAACATATATTCTTTGTCAATGTCGGCCACAAAGATGGCAACTTGCAGAGAGATATATATAACACAATCCAAATCCTTTTGAAAAACATTTCAGTCATGTGAGTGAAAATACTATTTTAATATTTTTATCACTCAATCAAAAAATTTAAATACGTTACTGGGGAATTGAAATTTTTTTTTTACAGTGCTGATTACTAAATTGATTGGAAACAAGTAAATTTTTTTATTTTAATTATGTTATAAAAAAAATAAAATTAGAGTCAATGGTCCATTTTATATTTTTGTAATGGTTTTTATATAATTATCATGTCAAATAAGAGCTAATTTAGTATTTAACCAAATATAAAAAAATAAAATAAAAAATCACAATGTTACCAAATTGATTGAAACAAATAAATTTTTTATTTTAATTATACATAGAAAACAATCAAAATAATCCTTAAATAAATAAAAAATAAAGCTAGAGTCAAGAGCCAATTTTGTATTTTTACAGTAGTTTTTACATAATTATATATCATGTCAAATGAGGAGTAATTTGATAGTTGGCTAGATATAAATTTTTTATAAAAAAATGCATATTTTTTTTGTTATGAATCTTTTTATATAATTGAATTTTTTTCACCTTTGATATTTTTACAGTAGTTTTTACATTATTATCATGTCAAATGAGGGGTAATTTGATATTTGACTAGGCATAATTTTTTTTAAAAAAATGCATATTTTTTTTGTTTTAAATCCTTTTATATAATTGAATATTTTTTAGCCTTTGATCTTTAATCTTCTAATCTTAGCCAAATTAAGGTCTGATTAAGTCTTTTTTCTTTAATTTCTCTTCAATCAAATCCTTATTTATGATATAAAAATTTCCAAACTTTATTTTTGCTTGTAATGCTAAATTAGTAGTTCTATTTTAACCCCAACTATATTTTTTTTTATTTTTTTGTATATATTTTATTTAATTTTGTATTTTATTTATTTATGATTTTCATTGTTTTTAACACAAAAAAATTAAATAAAAATAACAGCTATAATAAAATAACTAAATTCATTGAAAATACTTTTTTTCTCACGTAATTTTGACAAATTATTGGAGCGCTCTGTATTTCAAAAAATAAAGTAGATCATAGCTTTTGGTTTGTGGGGACTAATTGCTTCTTAATTAAATATCAAGAAAGGATTGGTTTTTTCTTTCCTTTTTTTTCTTTGTTTTTGAACGTGTCTTTTTTATATTTTTTAGAGGTAGAAGAAGGAGGAGGAGGCAATAGACTAAAGTACTACGTACTCCACCACTTCGTGAATATTTTACGATGATGGTGAAGGAGTATTCTTTTTCTCTCTCTTTATTTTGCTTCTTTCAAGGTTTCAATTTCTTACTGTTCATAGTGAATGTTTTATTGGGTTTTGTTTTTGTTTCTTCTTTGATTATTGATGACTGGGATGGGTTGCCTTGATGGAGACTGAAGTGTTAAGGTCAAAGGTACTTTTGTCTTATTGAGTTTCTGCCCCAAGAAAACACCAGGACGTGTTACTTTTAAAGATATCATGATGGGTAATATAGAATTATTTTGTTTTATTATTTATTAAGGGTATAATAATTTTTTTATTTTATATATAGGTTTTTTATATATATATTTTGGTTAAGCTAAATTTTTCTTTAATATTTAATTTGTATTATGCAGTATAACCCTAGCTTCTTTATTTTTTATTTTTTATATATCTTTGGATTGTTTGTTTGAGAGGAGGCTGAAGATGGAGGAGGGAGTTCTGGGTTTAGTGCTCGATGGTGATTTTTGTTTGAAGTTAAAAATGATGGCTAACGTCTGAGAACTGAAGCTGAATTACTGGGAGTATTTTGGATATTGAAGCGAAATGGTCAAAGGAGAAGGGTGTTTTGATAATGGTTTTTTTTTTCTTTTTTTATTGAATCTGGTTAAAGACTGTGTGGTAAGTTGTTAACTATGGAGAGGAGAGAAGGTTGTTGTCATGGTTTGTGTTGGCTTTTGAAACTATGGAGACTGGCCTCATGGAAATAATGATAGCATCTTGGCGACAAAAACAAGTTTTTTTCCGACGAGGTCCACTTAGCCACAAGCTAGACATTATTTGAATTATGGGATTCATGAGCTTGGATCAGAATTACAATATAAATACGAAAAAGCTCCTCCAACCACATGTTTATTTATGGTAGATCTTTACTTTATTACAATCATAGACCATACGGATGCAATTTAATCACATCCAGAAATGATTAAGCAAGATGGTCAATAATTATTCATGATTCCATGCCAAAAGAAGGGCCATCTAAAATTAATTAGCCCAAAGGAAGAGGAGAGAGTGACACCATGACATTCCGGTTGCTAGAAAAACCTAATTAATCTCCTAATGCTTTAAGCATGATAAAAAAAAAAAAAAAAAAAAAAAGAGAGACCAGATTTGAAAACCTACATTAACCTAGATATAAAAGTTGCCGAATACTAATCTCCAAAGAACATATATGGAAGTCAGTAGGACGTCCTACACAAAAATATTACGTGTATTTATAAATTAAATACTTTCAAAAAAGTATTTGGTGCAAAACGTCTTCTTTTCTTTCAAAATTTAGCATTTCTTTTTTCTTTTTTCGCTGTGAGCCAAACTTGATAGAAGATTCACTACTCAAAAAAAGATAAAAGAGTGCAAACACTATTTATCTCCTCCTGTAGACCACCATGCATAAAACGCAAAGAATATCAGAGATCACCAAGAAATTCTTCAATGTTTATGGTCGCAAAGAGGAGCATCATGTACGTAAAAAACAGCTCTTCTACTACTAGCTAGTTCCATAGACGTGACAAAAATAACAAAAATATTATAAAAGTGGGCAGCCTGAACTAAGAAATATTAGATTGGAAGGAGAAAATATGAAGGAAGTGAATTAAACAACGACTTGAGAGAAAACCCTAGATGTTATATAAGTCTCATAATTGAAGATATAATTTTAAATTAAACACTGGATGTTCAAAATAGGGTTGAAAATTTTACCAAAAAATAAATTTTGGTAGCTCAACACTTGGACTACTGTTTCCAATGTACCCTTTTTTTTTCTTTTTTTCTTTTTTTAGAATCCAACACCTTCAACTCCATATTTGGTAACTCAACACTTCTAGAATCTCCTGCGTCCCAAAAACCCTTTATTACACAGGCATAATGTATAAAATATCATCTTGAACTAAAGCTTCAACAGAGACAACATTGAAAACGCCAAAACCTGAAGGCTGAAGCTATGCCACATCCATGTTTTCCTCAATGTTCTGTGGACTAGTCTCAATTCTCAATCTTTTTGCTAGAAGTATCACAGCTTGATCCTGCCTCATCATCACTATCAAGACCTCTCTTAGCTTTAAGCCTTGCCTCATCTTGCTCATATACCAAGTACACTCCAGTCTTCTTCACAGTCATTGTGTTCATACAGTCTACAATAAGTTCCACTTCATCTTCACTACCAAGTTTGAAAAAATTGTTTGATATATGGCCTTGCCAAAGGTGATCTTCGCAGGATTTTACCAAGTTAATTGCTACAGCACGAAAATTCTTGGTAAAACCCTTAGTATAATTAGTCAATTTGATTCTAATGTGTTTAGTTTCTTCTTTCTCTAAATGAGATGAGCAAACAATGCACACGTTCATGCCATTCAAGTTCCTGCCGTCGAATTCAGGTAGTTTAAACAATATTGAAGCACCCTCATTCTTATAGTTGAACAAGGCAGGAATCTCATTTCCAGGAAGTACCATACCAGAAATACATCCCTGCACAAAGAGTACCATTTTTATTTTATATATTTAACAACAACATAGAAAAATATGTTTAACAAGTAAACAGAGACAGAGAAAGAATACCTTGTGCAAGCTATTTTTTAAAGTATTTGAGATATCGTAGCACCCTTCCATGTCAATGTGTGAAATGGACCTTGATTTATCCAATCCTGGAGCCTCAATCAGTTTGGGGCAATTAGCAATATACAGCAAACGCATAAGTGAAGCTACTGATATGTCTGGTAATCTTTCCAATGATGTGCAGTTCGAAGCGCGCAATACATCCAAATTTCTAGGTAAAGCTGGAATTGTTTGTAGACTTGTGTTATCGTCCAACGTTAGACTTTTAAGTCTCAAAAGACTACACAAGCCAGCTGGTAGACTTTGAAAACTGTTACGGTCCAATTCCAGATTGGTTAGTGAGGGTAAGCTCCCAAGATCTCTAGGAAGCGCATCATCAGATAAATTGCAATCCCTGAGCGACAATGATGTGACATGAAAGGAAGGTGGCAACAGGTTGGTTGGATTGGGAATTTTTCTTGGAAGAAACCATGACCTCAAACGTGAAGGAAATGTTGCAGAAGTTGAACCTTTACAACCACAAAGTGATAAATCTTTGAGGTTCTTCAATCTGACTATGGTACTTGGTACTTGTCTTATGGCAGTGTCTTCTGCATTGAGAATTGTCAAGGATTCCAAATCTCCCAAGTCCTCGGGCAATTCATCAAATTTTGAGCAGCCTGAGAGGTAAAGAATCTCGATAGACTTCGACTTCCAGAAGCTACTCGGGAGCCTCCTAAGTTGCTTGCAATCTTTTAAATTTACCAAAACAAGTCTATCAAGGTATCCAATAGAATGATGAACTTCAACCAAACTTCTGCAGTCTTTGAGTTTTAACTTCTCCAGATGTGGAAGTCTGGAAAAGTCGGGAGTCCGATATAGGTAATGAGAATGACTGAGATTAAGAAACTTCAACTTCAAAAGGAACTGAGGAAAAGAAGCAAGATTCAGGAGTTAGAAAGAAATTGTTATTGTTTGATAGCATACTAAAGTTTAGATAAATATTTGTTAGTTTTAGCATACCTTAGAATTCTTAACCTGTCTTAGGTTGCTGTGTCGCATATCTATAGCAACAAGGTTTTCCCCATAGAGGCCATCAGGTATGAACGAGAGTGGAAATCCATGCCAGCAGAGCCAGGTTAATTTTCTCAAAAGATATTCACAGCCTCCAGCAAGCTTTACATGATTGAGCTGGAGCAGCCTTAGGTTTTGCAGATTGCAAAACACATTTAAATCCACTTTCATGTCATTCCCTTTCAGCAAGTTTATGGCCATCCCTTGGGTTGCTTCAGTTGCCTGTCAATAAACCACGTCAAGAGGAAAGGATCAGATATTTTTTCAAAACATGAATTTATATGATGATAAGTTGGAATCACTCACCATGTTTCTTCTCAAAATGTCAGCAACTTCTTCACGAATCCATAATCTACTCCGCCTTCCCGGATTGTTCGGTGATTGCGCACGAACAATTTCTCTCCCCAAATCTCGAAGCAAATCATGCATTATTAGCTTGTTCTTTTCATTAACAGATACAAGGCACCTCTGAGTGAGGACACCAAGTCCAATGTCTGCAAAAAAATCACAACCATTTAATATTGGTAACACATATTCCTTGTCCATCCCAACAAAGAAACATGATATATCGAGGAATAAATCTTTCTGTGTGTCATCATTCAGGCCATCAAAACTTATTTGGAGCTTTTTCTGAATTTGATCATCAGGAATTCTTCTCAGTTTTTCCAATGCACTTTTCCATTCAACTATACTTCTACCAAATAGAAAAGAGCCTATTACTTCAAGTGCTAGTGGCAATCTTCCACAGTAGTCAACAATTTGTTCTGACAACTCCTTATAATCTTCGACGGGATGGCTTGTTCGGAAGGCATGCCAACTAAAGAGCTCCAAAGCTTCGATGTCATTCATTTCTCTAGCCATGTATACTCGATCAGCTCCAAGAACTGTTAGAACATGCTTATCTCTTGTTGTTACAATGATTCTGCTTCCTGAACCAAACCAATCTCGACTCCCCGCTATCGCTTGTAACTGATCTAATTTATCTACATCATCCAGTATGAGAAGGACTTTTCTACTGTGAAGTCTTTCCTTTATCATATTCATTCCTCTGTCAACATTGCCAATCTTAATCTTGTCTGTCTTCAGGATATCAAAAAGAAGTTGTTCTTGCAGTTTGACATGACCATTTGGCTGCTGTGAAATTTCTCGAACATTGGCAAGAAAACATTTCCCATCAAAACTATGAAACAACTCATAATACATGGCCTTGGCAATGGTTGTTTTCCCTATGCCTCCCATTCCACATATTCCTACAATGCAGACCTCGTTTGATCCAGCATTTAATAAAAAGTTCAATTGTTGCACACGAGAGTTTATCCCGACTGGATAGAAGGCTATGAACAAGTATGTGCTGCTCAGTTCCCTGGAAATCTCCCCAACAATTTTCTTTATAAATTTTGCTTCATGCCTGCAAATAATTGTCAACAAAATTGTGAATAAGTCAAGCATAATTATACAAACAAAATAGTGAAAATTTCAGTAATTTCAATCATTTAAATGGTTCGAAACTTATTATTATTATTATTATTATAAAGAAAAGGTTTGAATTTGAGAATTTTATCACTTACATCATATCATTGAAAACAAAAAAAAATTACTATAAATTTAAATAATTAAGTCAAGTGCTTACCCATCCGCAACATTCCTCAAATCCCATCCAGACAAATTTGCAGCTTCAGTCAAAGCCATCCTCCATGTCGCCACCTTGCCCTTGTCTGTCTGGAGCACAAACCTTTCTTCATGTCCAGAAAAGGCCTCTGCAAAACTTCCAGTTTGTTTCCTTACATCAGATGGATCAACATCATAGAATATAGGAAAAACAAGTTGCCTCCAACTTCTCCAACACTCCATGATCTTCACTAATCCCTCAAGACACCATCTTGAATTTGCATAATTTCTTGAGAAAAGAATGACTGAAATTCTAGACTTTTGGATCGCTTGTAATAGCTCCGTCGAAATATCTTCACCACTTCGAAGCTCATTGTCGTCTCTAAATGTGTTGATTCCAGCATCTTTTAAAGCAAAGTAGAGATGATCGGTGAAATTTTTGCGTGTGTCTTCGCCTCTAAAACTCAAAAATACATCATAAATCCATGGTTTTGAAGATGAAGACGAAGACGAAGACCCAGATGAAAATGATGATGTCATTGTAACATGAAAGCTATGGGGGTGAGTGAAAGAAAGATATATGGTACAAAATTAATGACCATAAAAGTTTATGTGAAGGACACTTATACAGTGAGAGAGGCTTGAGTTATCGCAATTGGAGTAATATCTTTTTCGTACTCTGATAGATATATTAAAAAAATAAAAAATCAACCAGACATTCCTATAATTTAGGTTTTTTTTTTTAATTTCCCTCTATTCCTTAACGTTCATAGATTTATAACATTTATATCATTTTATATCATCACTCTGAATTTAATAAAAAAATAAATTATTTATAAAATTATCATTATATTTAATTTAATTTAAAATTCAATCAATTTGTCTACTAGACAAGATCAAATATAAAAAAGAATTAACCTGAAGTTAACTTTGACTTCGTTTCAATCTATTTCTATTTTTATGATATTATTTTGATTTAATTAAAAACAATCTAGATTAATTAGAGTTTTGAATAGAGTTATTGTAAAGCTAAATTTAATAATATTAATAAATACTAATAATATGATGTGTAATATCTCATATTGACGGATGAGAATTTGGTAGCTGACCTTATTAGTAGTGTTGGTTGTTAACATATTGTACGCGTTTTGGGATGTCAGGCTCGGAAGATGGCTCGCGTCACCAGGAACAAAACCGTGAGGGCGGTAAGGCCTAAAGCGGACAATATACAGCATGTTGAGCTAGGTTGTTACATTTGGTATCAGAGCCGACCTCACTAACTGTCCGGTTGTGCCGACGGGGTCGTCGGACTCCTTAAAGGGGGTGGATTATAATATCTCACATCAGCGAGTGAGGGTTTGGTAACTGGTCTTATTAGTAGTGCTGGTTGCTAACATATTGTACGTGTTTTGAAGCATCAGGCTTAGAAGTGGGCTCGCATCACCAGGAACAAAATCGTTAGGATCGTAAGGCCTAAAGCAGACAATATACATATTGGGTCGGGCTGTTACACGATGAATGTTGGATATTAAGATAGTGTTTAGTACTGTAGTGATAGTTATTTTTTAAGTTTTTTTAAAATATATTAAAATAATATTTTAATTAATTTTTAAATTTTATTTTTAATATCAGCATTTAAAAAATATAAATATATAAAAACATAATTTGTCCATAAACTTTGTTTAGGTCGCGTTAAGTTTTGCGTTGTTTTGATTTGCCTATGAAATTGAGGAATCAAATAGTGACACACGTCATACTTCATTAATTTCATTAGTTGCGAATTGCGATCATTAGTGGAGAAGCGTGTTCCATTGGTGGCTTTCAACGCGTTTGCCGTCATTGACAAACTCTATGCAATTTAGCTTGTAGTTCATAAGTTGTATTTTTTATTAAAAGTTTAATATTTATATTTTTCAACTCACATGAATATATATATATATATATATATTAACTATTTTATTTTTTAAAATAATAAATAACAGGAAAATAATAACTATTTTATAAATATTTAATCCTAGAATACCCATTGTAGTGCAATCTAAGAGAGTTTGTCAACTCTTTTATATATATTACAATTGATAGATTAGATTTCAATAAAAAAAATTATCTATTACATATTGACTAAGAAATTTAAATATTTATAAATTATCTATTGGGTTTTGAGTATTTATTATTTGACTATTGTTTATTATTTTATAAAATAAAATAGTTTATATATGTATGTAGGCACATGTGCTTGTTCTTTATGTTAATATTAAGATATCTATATATTGAATTACATAAAAAAAAATTCTAGATGATATAATATAAATATACCTATATAATATAAATATATATTTCGAGTGAGTTTCGAGTCGGGTTTGATAATATTAATACCCTACTTATTATTAATTGAAGTAAGGTAACTATCTAAAAAATAATCATTCACTTGGGTCAAGATGGGTTGGTATCCATCTAGTTCATATCAAATTATCTCCCTTAGCATTACATTTAGCATTACATAGGTGGCTTGCGCTACGCCGTGAGTTAGGTCAAATTTATTTCTAACTTAAAAAAATGCTCAATTAATGATTGATTTTTAAAGGAGCAAGAAAAATATAGGACTTGAATCATTTATACGAATTTGTTTAATAAGTTTAATAGGAGTGTAGAAAAAGCCAACACCAATTAAAAACAATGACTAATGAAAGAAAATAAACACTTATTAATATTATGATAAGATACCCTCTAAATATTCTTAAAATATTTCAATGATCTTATTTAATAATAAAATAAAAATTAAATGAGAATGGAAAAATCTTGGATAACCTTATATAGAGCAAAATAAAAAAATCTAAAACTCAATTACTAGTAAATCAAACATTAAAGAATGAACTGAAAAAAAAATCAAATTTAAAAACAAGAAGAAAACAAATCTGACTCAAGTTTCCATGCTAAATTCATGGCCCAACAAAATAAATTAAATAAAAAAAAAAGTCAACTCTCAAGCAAACTAAATGATGAAAGATAAAAATTTAAAAAAATCAATTAAAAAAACAAAAAAAAAAACTTGAGTCAACCCAGGTTAACTCGATTAACCCGCGACTCGGGATATGAGATCTGGATAACTCCAGTGAAAAGAAGAAAAAAAATCACTAAGTTTAAGGTCCAATAACTTAATGTTGAAAGATGAAATTGAAAAAAAATAAAATTAAAAAAAAAGACCTTAAGAAAGACTAAAATCAAATCGGGCTAATTTTTTAAATATATTTTGAAATTCATAACCCAGGTTTTGAGAGCAAGATTACCTCACAAAATACAAACATAAAAAAATCACGAAGCAAAATTCTCAATCCTTTAAATGTCGAGAGAATGAGCGGAATGTGAGGTGGTGAAACAGAAAAGATAGAGGATATGCAAAACATTTCATCAAAACCCAACCGCTTTGTCGTTATGTATATGCACCTGACCATAGGGAAGAGTATATCAAGACTCTTCCATTGTTGTCGCAAAAAGGGGCGTTTGGCTGCCTAGAGATGCCTTACGCACCGCCTGAAAAGCGTTGGCATCTCACACTTGGTTGCACATGCAACCACTTTTGGTTTTTAATTAATATTTTATATATATTAAAATATCAAATTGCACCTCAATCAACTTTATTATAACTAAAAGGATCATGATAAAATACAAAAAAAAAAAAACCATTGGACGCCAATTCAAGAGTTTTTGCTTTTAAAAGTAATTTGATCATTTTATTGTACTGTGAAAAGTGAAAATTTAAAAAAGCTCCTAGTTGTCAGTTAAATAAATTTTGTTTTAAAGGATAATTTAATTATTTTATTGTGTTTTAAAAATATTAAAAAATCGAGTTTTTCCTAATCAATAAGGTAATAATCATTGAACCTTACGAAAAGATCATATTACCTTAAAATAGTTAGGCATTGATTTATTTTTTTAAATGATAATATACAATGTTTAATCCATAATGTTTTGTGTGTGCATCTAAAATGAAGCACCAAGCTCTTTTAAGTTTTTTTTTTCAATTAGATTAGTATAATATCATTAAAGAAGGACACATAGAAACATAATTGATTTGAAGAAAAATAGATATAAAATAAATCTATATGATAATTTCGAAATGAATTTTATCTACCATTAAAACAGAAAGGACATGAAGATGTCCATTCCATCCCTACAATCTGTATCTTTTATGTTCCAAAACAGTAGCCATTTACTGCTCTATTACTTGTTTTACAAATTTTCCTTTTTGTTAGTTATTATTTAGAAACATTTGCTTCGGTGTATGGAGAAAGAGTTGGTCATATTACAAAAACGCATTGATTTAACGAGTGAGAAGGGATGGAGAGGAGAATAACATTTCATGGTGTATTCGCGTCAGCTCTGGTAACATACTCCATCGTCTTCAGATCTCCTTTTTTGAACCTCTGTGTTAACTTCCCTGAGATTATATTGAAAAATTCACTCGCCCTCTTCAATGGCTAAAACTTAGTTCTTGGCTCACACACAAACCCAATATTCTGAATTTTTTATACAAGTTATATATCTAACTTTTGCCAAAATATTACCCCTTTTTTTTGTTAATTTAGTGGGCATTTTTTTTTCTTTTATTTGTCTTCATTAGTATGCATTCTCTGCATGATAGAGCTTGTAAAGCATGGATAAGGTTCCTCAATTTTTGAAGTTCTACAGCCCTAAACTACAGGGAAGAAAAGGAGGGTTTTCAAGTCCTAATATTAGAGCCTTTAAGTATAGAGAATTGTAGATAAACCTGTTATTTATTCTTAATAGTCTTTATTACATTGATTTTCTTTCGAAAAATAGCCTATAAGGTTGAAACGTTTTAATTAGTAAAATTCAAATTAAATTGAAAGTCATAATTTAACTAGGAATAAGAATAAAAAAAAACAAAAATAAAGAAAAAAAAATTCAAAGCAGTAGCTTTCATGCCTAGTTTGGAGCTAAAAAACCGAAAATAGATGATAGGTATAAAGTTGGATTAAAAGTTATGCTTATTTTGATAGATTGTGCATCGGTTGGTGGCTTTGCATGCTGTTAATCAGATTAACTCTTGAGCCAGACTGGAGTCAGCGGATCACCAGTAATTATGCCAAAAAGAAGTGAACAATGCTCAAGATTGAAACTGCCAGATGAGAAAAAGAATGATACAGCACTCTATACACCAGAATCCAAGGCAAATTTTTTAAATTTCAGTTCCACAGGACCTGTGGTCCAAGTACAGCATGCTTTCAGTATATTTAGTAGTGTATAAACTGTGATTCTGTCCATCATTACAGAAGCTGTAATGCCTGTATATGCAGCCAGGCTTAGCCCAAATGCACAAGGACAACATGGCTTTTCCAGTCTATAAATTACTAGAATTTTCTTGTCACTCAATATCATGTATATCATTCAATAAGTTATCTGAGCACATCAACTCTACTATTAACATCCGATCGTTTCTCCTTGTCATCCCATAAGCCAATGGTGGAACCAAAGAAAGAAGGTTTTTCAAGTTTTGGCAGTAACAAGTCCAGGCTTTCCCTTGTATCTGAGCACATCAACTCTGTCAATCTTATCCAATTCTTCCTCCTTGTCAATACCAATATCACGGATGGGAAGCGCAGAAGGTACATTTTTTACAGTAGCTGAGTCCTCGCTTTTCCTTCTTGGGGAATTGTTGTTAGTTGTACTCAGCCCACCATCTTCTCTCAACTTGGTATCCACTGAGTTAATGTCCTGGCTCTTACTATTTTCTTCTATCTGGTTTTCCTCGCTTGCGTCCTGCAATATTTTTTGGTCTTCGGTAGTTGGTGGTGGTGCATTGGATGTTACAGCGTCAGGCAAGTCAGCTGCATTGGGTGACTCTTGCTCTTGTTTCTGATTCGACTTCTGACCCTGTGTGCCAATTGCAGACTTGGCAGGAGATTTTATGCTAACACCACTAGAGACACTCTTGGTTTTGCTGACAAGATGGTGAAGCCATAATAGTTGTTCAAGAATATAGGCTTCTGTTTTCTCCTTGTCCGCATGGTGGAGTGTTTCAATCTGGATTATATCAGCTGCTCCAGCAGCAGGTTTTCTGTTGGCCTCAGACCTGTACACACCACGACCAAATCTTCTTATACTCGGGCCATTCAGCTTGCTTGTTGTTAACAAAATAAATTGCAAAAATGAAATTCTTAAAAACAATTGGAAGAAAGCAATGGACTCACCCGGAACTTGCCCACTCTCCAACCCAACCAAAACCGTGATGCACTCTGTTCCGAATCAATTAAAATTCAAAGAAAAATGTTAACAATTAGGCAATGAGACATTGAAAATTAAGGATTTAAAGCAGGAAAAGTTTCTGTTTTTGGGGAGGGAAAATAATGGCATTACATACTTGGCTGTGTTAGTGGACAGTGGAACCAGCCACTGCAGTGTCTTCTCCATCGTATCTTTAATTTCTGTGATGGTAAGCTGGACATACAAATCACAATGAAGTAAACAACTAGAGCATCCGCATGAATGAGAAAATAAGACTTTCTACCCTCTCTTCTTTGAGGTGAAAAAGTAGTACCTCATCTTTGACATTAAACGATTGCAGTTTGGAACGTAGAGCTGATTTTACACCAGGTGGCAAGCTCTGGTACAATGTGTCCTTACCATTTGGAGGCATGGAGCTCGATCTTGCCACCTGAGAGCATCTATTATTAGAAGGCCTTGAACCAGCATTATAAGAATATGATTGCATACAAGAATGAGAAGAGTGTAATGAAGCACAGAACTCGATTTTTTAATGCATGCTAACTTAAACAGTGAAATCAAAGGTTCGGGCAAGGAAACTGAGAAACAGCTAAAAAAAAGTATGGTAATCCAAAAAAATTGAAGTCAAGTTCCAAGTCATTCAGTTTGGCAGGGGCATTGAAAGTCCTCAACTCAGTCTGTGTCAGAGCGAAATGGTAGGTTGTGCATCTCTAACAGTTAAAATGTCACATAGCAACCAATCTTGATTACGGATTGTAAAACTAATAATTACAAACTTTGAAGATGATTGTAAGACAAACATGATGGAAGTAGATGGCACTTACAAGATTATCAATTTGCATAACTACATTTGCATAATGTAAAGAAAGACCGGCAGGTCCCAATCTTGGATTATTGCTAACAGATTCTTCATCTTGTACGGAATCATCTGCAGTATACATCTGAATGCCATCAGAACTATTTTAATACATGAAATCAAGTTAGACAAAAGCTCCTTTGAGCAAAGGATGGAAAGTTAAATATGCAGAAGCATGAATCCAGGAGGAAAATCCAGGGGCCAGTTTAGTTGGAAGAAAAACTTTTCTATTCTATAAGATTTTTTAACTCCATGTATGATGCTCTTTTTCCTTATTCAAGGTGGTTTCAAAGGTTCTGATTGTGGTTATTGGTTTTACTTGTTTCGGAAAAAAAAAAAAAAAAACTAAGTTTCTACTTCTGTTTTTAAATAATGAACAAAAACAAATGATTACAGTAAATTATACCAAATGACTATGTGTTCAATGGTTAAGAGTGGCAACCTATTCCCCACTGTGAATGTGTAAGTAAGTGCATCCATAAAAAATATTTCAAATCATAAAGGTTAATTTTATTAATTGAAAAGCATTATAAGTAGATCATTTGGATTTAAAACAGAAAACACAGGGGGAAGTATATTTTCTCAAAAAATAAAGTGAAAGTTGATAATGACAAGGATTACCGTCCTTTTTTTCCCCTCCCTGCTCTCAGTAGAATGTGTCCCAATTTTCATGCCATGGAAATTTGGAAAATACCACTTACATGTTCATGGAACTAAACATGAGAGTTATAACAGAGAAGCTGGTGACAATATTTCAGACTAAAGAAACAATTTTTGAGAGAAGTATTTAGACTATCAAAAAATATTCTTCCGAGTTAAGGTTTTAGGTTGGATAATTTTCCCTGCAATTGAAAGTTAAAACTAAGACTAAAAAGGGACAACACTAGAAGGAGCGATTTTCACACATCCAGCTTGCATGCTTTGAAGATGGAAGGAAAACATGCACTTGGGGAGCATAATTACAATGTGGTAAAGACCTTGATCAAACACATACCACCACTACCAAAGGCATTGCCGATCTCGAGGATTAAGAAATGGATGATATCTACAAGCTTCTCCATCACCTGTATAAGATAATTTGGTCACTACAAGAAATATTCTAGTGATTGAGATTCTATTTACTCAATTAACAAACTTGATAGATAATCGATACTGTTTGTGCTAAATAAAAAAAAATCACAATCTCAATCATTTGCAGTTGCAAAAAGAAGCAAAAACATCAGTATTGCTACCTCTTCCAAACTTCTAGACCAAAGTGATTTCTTCTTTACGTTTCGTATTCGCTTTTTTTGGCTTTTTATTTCTGCCTTTAACATCGCAAGGCTTTCTCCTGGATTTCAGAGAAAGACACAAACTTAAATTAGTACCTCACTAAGTTCCCCAGGGCACTGGTTTGGGGTAGTTCCTGCATTAGTTAGACATTGATACATTATTGGAATTCTCAACTTAAATCATGTCAGTCCACCACACCTCAACTTTCAAAATTCTAAAAGTGTTTAACACAAATATTTTCAATTTCTAGTAAATGCAACACCACAAATTCCCTCAGGGTACTCATTAGAATAAGTCACATGTAAATTATAACAAAACAATTAAAATAATACAATGATAAAAGCACAACACACTACATGAGCTGAATTTTCCAATAATACCAAAATTAATACCCAATTAACAAATAAAGAAAGGCGGCAGCTTTTTTTTATTTCTTTGATAATAATATGATGACAAAAACATTGTGAAAGCACCATATCCAATCATTTATCAAAAGCTATCCAAAGAACTAGCTTTCTTCGTCTCATCAAAATGTATTTACATTGATGTCTTTTAGTTTGTTTCAGCCAGCTTCGGTAACAAAGGCGATATATTCAATCAATAACATCATTTGACCTGGTCTCCAAATCTTTAATTCAAAAGAAATTTCCTTTATGAAAAAAACAGTGGCATACCGGTTAGTAACTAAAAAGGATGCCATATATCACAGTTACATAGGTTCAGCACTACAGTCTAATCCTCAGTCACACAACACTCTTTTATGAAGCATGACTAGCTGCATTTATTAATCAAGAGCAGCACTTAGTTCACTACATAGGAAATCACAGAGAAGAGAATGGAGAAATAACCTCTCTGATTAGCTGCTGCACTACCCTCCCTACGTTGACATTCATGTTCCATTCTGTCCAAAATTTGCAATTCATGGTATAGCTCCTGCAAACCCAAGAT
This sequence comes from Populus trichocarpa, assembly GCF_000002775.5. Lineage (NCBI taxonomy): Eukaryota > Viridiplantae > Streptophyta > Magnoliopsida > Malpighiales > Salicaceae > Populus > Populus trichocarpa. The sequence goes on along the minus strand of NC_037303.2, from coordinate 775,204 downwards.
GGTGCGTTTTTGTATGGTCAAAATAAAGCACACGATGACGCAACAGAAAAGGTTTACATAATACATCACAGTGCTCCAGCTATGCGAAGCATAAATCATCGCATCAAGAAGGTAAAAATAAAAAAAAATTAATGCAAAGCCATAGACTCCATGTATGTTTATCATAAATGTCAAGAATATTACTGTATTTGCAAACATAAGAAAATGCAAGCATACAGTCATTGGCATCAGGAAATGCAAGAATTATGTTACTGATATGACCTTACTAAGAACCCTTTGTTTATGCAAGGGTATTGACCTTGTTTTAGATATGTAAAAGAAATATCAGCCTAAAGTTCCTTCACTAATTAGGCAATCCATCCACCAATTAAATTCACCGAATTATAGTAAAAAAGAATATTGTACTCACAGCTGTAAACTGAACCAGAATCATTAAAAGTTCCATTATGGATTCTGCCTCCTCCTGCAATTGCCTACGAGGATTACGATCTCGGCTAATTCTGGAAATCAAACAAGCAATTTAAATCAGTATTCAATACTATATAAGTATATTGTAAATACAATGGCCAAACAAGGTACCGTGTTATATGTATTACTTCTCAAAATAACGGTCCAAGTTGTGCCATTGAGGATCTTTACATCGATTTCCGAAACGAACCACTTCTCCTGAAAATATTTTCAGCTCTTCTCTGCAAAATAAGTAAATGAAAACTTCAAGATATTATTATAGAAAAAGGATGAGTTGGAAGAGGCCTGCCAATAGATACATTATGATGCTAATTCATCAGGTATTCACCTCTTGTCAGCTGCAACAATCCTCAAAAGCTCGTCCATATCTTTTGATATCAGATTTTGCACACCTTCTGAAGGAAGCACCTCTTCCTTCAAATGTCTTACACTTCGTACAGAAAGAGATTGCATAAGGTTGGAACCCTTGACAACCGTGTTAGCTACCTCAAAAGCTAGAATTCCAAGTTCATTGCCCTTAGTCGCTACACTAGAGGTGAAAGTCTGGGGGTTTAAATTTGTCATGCTACTCCCTAGCGTGTCCAGGACCTCCACTGCTTTCCCCAGTCCAACACTGCCAACTCTACTTAAACGTGAACTAACCTCCGAAACCTGCAGATTATTGCACTTTGTTAAATGTTTTCAATAATATAATCAAATTGCTATAACACCATAGAATTTTAGTAGATTATTCTTACACGTTCAGCAGTGACTTCAACCGGCTAACATCACCGATTATTACATTAATAAGCTTTTGTAAAAGCTCCGATTGGATTATCAATGCAATGTGATCATGCTTATGGAGCTGGTTTATTACACAAGAACTTTCAATCATAACACCATGGAATGAGATTGAAATAACATTCCATCATCATTATTCCTTTCTCAACATATTATAACTTTTAATATTTAGTCTAACAAGCCATCTATCATGTATCCTTTCACCTCATTAAAATTCTCACAATTATATGTAAATGACTTGATTCAAGGATTAACTAGTTTAGCGAATAAGAAATCAATAACTGGGATTAAGGGCTAATGCTAATTTTTTACTCAATTAACTTCAATTTAAACTACTCTTATCTATGTTTCACGGCAATCCAAGTAAAGTTTCCCATCTGAAGTAATTTCTTTTCTGGGTGAATCCAAAAATTAACCAAAAACTTTCTTAATTACAAACAAAACATAAAAGAACGTGTTTTTAAAAAAGCCAAACTTAAAGTACTATTGCAAGAAAAAGAAATTCAAATTCAGTTGACCAAACAGGAAAAAAAAAACTTTGAAAACTTCACCTTGGCAACAGCTGCTTGTCTGCGAATTGATCTTGATTTGATTGATGATGATGGATATCTAGGAATCCCATCATAAAACTCATCCCCAATATCATTTTTAGAATTCAAAAATGATTCCTGCTTTAAATTTGCCGCTTGCAATTCCTTCTTCTCTTTACTTTCCTTCACTTGTTGAGTACTTGAAATATGCTGCTTGTTTTCATAAGAAACAACACCATTCCCATTAGTCTTTCCATATGGATTGGCTTTCTTGTTGTTACCATTGGATTTCTTTGAACAAATCCCTCCCATGATCACTGTCTAGTGATCAATTAACACTGAGACAAGCAGGGAATCCAAAAACAACAAAAACCCAATTTAGAACACAACAAATGAAGCTAGAGAAGAAAGAAAAAAAATTCAAAGATTGAAACTTTACAGGTAATCTACCAGAAGAATAAGAAGTGAAGTTTCCAGGTAGAGAGAGAAAGGAGGGTGTTAAAGTCCCACCCACATAGACATCCCGCCTAAAAAAATAATGAGATATATTTCATGTAGTCCTCATACTTTGAACTTTATCAAATCATATTCTATACTTTTGATTAAATCAATTTGGTCCTTTTATCTTAATGTTTAGAAAATAAAAAATATATATACCAACAGTTTTATAAATAAAAAATTGAATATATTTTAAAAAGTGGATTAACTATTTTGTGTACCTATAAAAAAATTTGGTTGAAAATACTAATAGTCCAATAAAATAAAGGGCTGAATTTTAAAAATAAAAATTCAAAATTTAATCAATTAACTTAATAATGTATTAAAATATAGGAAAATTATTTGTATAAAATATATTAATTTATCGATTAAATTTGACTAAATTAATAATACAAGTATCAATGTACCATAATTTTAATAATCCATGGAAAAAGTTTCCCATTAAACCATCTAACTTTAATTTCTTTTGCATTTATTAGTTTTATAGTTAATTATATCATCTACTCTAGTTACCAAAAGATTACCTATATCATATTAATAATGACTAAGAACGCTTTTGAAAAATATTTTATTTTATTTTATTTTTTTATTTGCTTCAAATTAATATTTTTTTAGTGTTTTTATATCATTTTGATGCAATGATGTTAAAATATTTTAAAAAATAAAAAATATTATTTTAATACATTTCCGAGTAAAAAACACTTTGAAAAGTAACTACAACCACACTTTCAAACACGCTTAAACATTTATGAAAATTTAACTTCTTATATTCTACTTAAAGTTTGTGTGATAGTAAATAAAAGAAACTAGTTTTTTATTTATCAACTTAAATAATAATTTGATACAAGACATTTTTATTTTATTTAAATATTTTAGAATTTTGACCTAGATTGTGTTTAAACAAAATGGTCAAAATTTTTATCAATAGTTTAGCCCAATAAAAATAAACGACACATATCATGCAATAATCAATGGAGCGTCTAAAATTGCCTTTCATTGAAATTAGAAGAGTTGATTTGACTAGATACAAAATATAGTGGTTGTTTTGATTAAATTTTAAAATTAGAGGGACCATAGTGATTTTAGACATACCAAAGAAATTTATGATTGCTTATTATTTGTGCTGTTTTTTGATTGGTTTCCAGCAATACGACAGATAAATCAAAGAAAAAGAATTGTACAAAGCAGCAGCCGCTGGTTATTATTTTAATATAGTCAAACCATGGACTTTGACTATATGACCTGGTCAATTTTTCAAACTTCAAATGCTGATGCCGTTTCTTGGCAGTAGCTGGAAGCATTGTTCTAGATCTGATTCGTCGTGTACTTGTAATGGAGTGTTTGTTTTTATAGTTAAAACTGTTTTTTAATGTATATTTTGTATGAAAAAAATATTTAATTATTTTTCAAATTATCTTCTAGGCCTAATTAATTATTTTTTAAATGTTTTTTTAATAATTTTAATGTGTTGTTATGAAAAATTTTAAAAATATATTTTAATTGAAAAACACTTTTAAAAAATAATATTTACCGCATAATTAAATACACACTCTATCTATGTCGTTGTTGGAACATTGAGTAGTGAGTTTTGCCATAGTTTTGAAACCCGACCCGGCAGGTCAATCTGGGACCCGGCTGACCTGAGCTGGAACCGGGTCGGGTTTAAAGGGGAAGTCACAAACGGGGGTTGACCCAGTTTACCCGAAAAATTCGGTTGTAACACATTGATTATTTTTTATTTTTTTATCAAAACAACGTCGTTTTGATTTATAAAAAAAATTAGGGTTGACTTGGGTGACCCGGTTACTCGGGCAAAACCCATGACCCGAGCATTGAACCGGGTCAACTACCGGAATGGGTTTAAAATTAGTTTCCATGAGGTGGTTATTTTTAATTAATAAAATGGTAGTATTTATTTTTTTATAAGATATTAATCCAACTAAATTTAAATTGAATTTGATTGTAAATTACAAAAAATATTGTTAGATCACATGGAAACTTATTTAATTCCACTAAAAGCTTGGTGTGGATCAAGTTTTGGATTCAAGATTTTCCATGTCTAACTTACTAAGCAGAACATAATTTAATAATTATGATTGGAAATTTGGATCTAATTGAATATTGATCGGATTTTAGGTTGTTTTTATCTGGGTTACTTGGACCGGGTTGGATCAATTTCAATTTCTTTCATTTTATTTACCACTTTGATAACAATGTTTTTTTGTAAGAGCGTTAGGATACTGCTATTTATGTTATTGGCATGGATCCTAAATTAAAAAAATCTAATTCGCCAGTCATTGTAGCTACAAATTCATTAGTATCGTTTACTACTAGAATAGTATAATGATATTTTTATCTTTTAATTTAAAGGGTATTAAATTTTTTTTATATGATTTATTTGGAATTTTTAAATTAACTAGGGATAAATAAATATTTTTTTCATATTAATTACATAATAAAACTACTACAATACCCTAGAAAGCAAAAAAAGCTAAATCTTGTGTAAAGGGGTATTTTGTATTTTTACAATAATTTTTTTGTTATTACAATTTAAGCAAATGATTAATTTGATATTTGAACAAATATAAAAAAAATAATAAACAATTATAATGCACAATAAAATAACAAAAATATCCTTCAAATAAAAAAGTTTAAGCTTGAGATCAAGGGGTGTTTTCGGTTTTCACAATGATTGTTTTTATATTAGAAAATCAGCTTAGAGACACTTTTGTATTTAGCGAAGTAAAAACAAATGTGTTGCACACTAGAGAGTTAGTGTGAGGTGCTTGTGTTTTTTGGACGACACGCGCAACACCTCCTAGCATACAAAAATGCCCTTCCACCTTTGTCGTTGGAAGCATTGGTGCGACACGTGTCTCCGGTAGGGGTCTAGTTTATCGTCAATGAGCCTCTCTTTTTTTCCTTCTTCTCTCTCTTCCCCCTAAAAACAATTATAACTTGACCTACTTGTTGTTATTTAAATTTTAGTACTTATTCTATTGATTTCTCATTTGTGGTCTTAGTTCTTTTGTTGAAGTTTTATTTCTTTTCAGTTTCATCCTTAAATCTCAATTTATCAAATATTATACTCTCCAATTTAGTTCTTATTCTTTGAATTTCTAATTTTTTTCCTTGACCATTTTGTAAATGTTTTATTGGTTTTCAATTTCATTATTCAATTCAAAATTGATGGTATTATGTTTTTTAATTTGGTCCTCATTGTTTTTTATTTCTAATTTTTTTTTCTTGGTCCTTTTATAAAAGTTATGAATTCTTTTCAATTTCACCATTTAATTACAACATTGTTTTCATTTTTATGCCAATTTTGAGCCTCATTCTTTAAAAAAAAATACCTTGCACTAAATTGATTTTCTTTTTCAATTTCATCATTCAATTAAATATAAAATTTATTTTATATTTTAATTTTGATCTTTATTCTTTTAATTTCTATTTTTTTTTTAAATCCTTTTGTATGATTGCAATTATTTTTTCAATTTCATATTTCAATATATGATTGATTGGAAATCAGATTTCATGATTTTTTCAGAGTGAGTGCTTCAGATCAAACGACTCGGGTCATGAATTTAAATAATTAACATGAGTTTTTATATAAAAAAGGGCTTTGTAATTGTTTTTTTTATCAGGTTATTCCAACAACATGATCTAGGCTGCGAGTTTGGCGAGATATCTTGAATTGGCTCAACCCTAATTAGTGTGGTTATAAATTTATCATGACTGGTTTTTTTATGTCTTTTTTTATCCAGTTTCTGAATCTAAACATCATTTTTTAGCCAAAAAAAAAATGGTCCGACCTCGTGACGAAACGGGGTCACTGAAGTTAGTTATTACTAATAGGTTTCATTTGATGGATGTGAGGACTCTTTAATAATTAAATCAATAATATTATAGAAAGAGAAAATGTAATGATATTTTAGAGAGATACACTCTTAAAATATGTATATTGAAAGTGTTAAGAATGAAGAGATTATGAACTTTTAATTTGAAGGATTCATGATGTATTTATAGCCCATAAGTCTTATCCTTTTTATGAGAGGAGGGGCTAAAATATAATTTCATCATTGTCATATTTTGAATTGTATTCTACTCAAAATAATATGTATCAGATTAGTATAAAATATTGAGGGACTCGAGTGGGGTTTTGAAAAAAATTTCAACAGGGAGTTGGGCTTGAGCAAGTTGACATTGGGATCGTGTACCCATTCCAGAATTCAATTAAAGTCAAGGAATAATGCTCGAACCCAGCAACATGTGGTGGCGTGCCCAGCACCCCTAACATTTAGTGGGCGTGACTCGCCTAACAAGGTGTTGCGCCCAACAAGCAAGGTTGGGCGTGGCAACACACCTAGCATGGGCTCGAGACACCAGGCTGAAGTTTATGCATCTTTGTAACAATTAGGCTCCGACATGGTAGCCCGAGCCCAAAATAGATGTTTTTTGTTGTTTTGAGGTCTTTTGGGCTTTTTAGAGGGTTTTTTTAGACCGTTAAATTTGAATTCTTAATTTCAATTTTTAGAGGATTGTTTTGGACCCGTTAAAATTATATCCATCAATTACAACTTAATCTTTAGTTTTTGTAATTCAAATAGTAAGAATTATCGCACATGTGCGGCGTTACGGTAATCATCCTTCTAGATCAGGATTATTGGGAATGATGTGGGTGGAGATGATAAGGAATTCTTATCTTTTATTAATAGAAAAGAGGGAATGAAAGTTGTCATTGGTCAGTAGAAACTCTAACTAGTCTTAGAGTCTGGGTAAGCAGACTAATTGCATAAATGAAATGTATTAACACCCCTAATACGCCTTATGTTGTAACCCATTTTTGGGTCCCCAAATAAATGAAATAAAATAAATAGCCAAAGGAGGTTAGAAAAATAACAGGAGGCAGAAGCGCTCAGCAAATGGTCAGAAAAATCGGTCAAGGAGGTTAAAAATACAAAGATTGGATTTTTGACAGTATATTCTTGAAGGATGAGAGCCATGTTGAGAAGAAAATTTGAATTTTGAGGAGAAAAGCCCAAGTTTGGATGTTTATAGACTTAATTGGATTTTTAATTGATTTTATAGGGGATTTGATTGCAAGAAAATTGATTTTTAAGTCAATTTAGGCTTTAATTGAAAGAAATTTAAGTTCTGGGGCCAAAATATATTTTTTAGGAATTTATTGGGTCAAATCAGGGGTTTAATTGAATAAATATTGAAGTTTAATGACCAATTAGGGGTTTAATTAAAAAAACCGAAACCAGGGACCAATTTGGAAAAACCGGGTAAATAGAGGGGGCTGTTTTACTTTGGTTCAGGGGCCTAATTGAAGAAATTGGAAGTTTATTGATCAATTGAGGGCTTAATTGCATAAATCAGAGGCCAAGGACTAAAGTGAAAAACGCGGCCAACTATGGGGGCGGAGATCGAATTTGGCAGGGATACAATTGAAATGAACAAGAAATGATAGAGGACTGATTTGAAGTTTGGCTCATTTAAATGAAACGGCGCGTTTTATCCAAAACGACGTCGTTTCATATTAAAAAAAAAAAAAAAGGAAGGCCAGAACGGTGTCATTTTGAACGACACTGTTCATCTTCCTCCTTCCCCCGTTGAACAACAACAGAAGACAAAAACCATTTTCAAAAAAACCGTCCCGCCTCTCTCTCCTCGTCCCCACACCTTTAGACCACCGAACGGGTCACTGGCCGACCAGCCGTTGCGTGATTGAAGGCGCACCTGCTCCATTTTTTCCTATAAATAGAGAAGAGAACAGACACAGGAGGGAGGAAGAAAAAAACAGAAGAGAGAGAGGAGAGGAGAAATAACACAGAAAGCAGTGGAGAAGAGGAAGAGCCAACCTTCGGTCAGCAACCACCAGCAAAACCACCACCAGCACCACTGTCAGCTCCTCTACCCAAGCTCATCGTCGCAGGTAACTCTTCCCCTGTTCATCTTCTTGCATACAGAAAATTAATTAGCTGGTTACTGTGCAGGGGCACAGTAACCGGCTAATTAATTCCCCCGGTTACTATGCAGGTCTAATTAATTAACATGTTACTGTGCAGGTGCACAGTAGCCACCTAATTAATTAACGGGTTACTGTGCTTATGTACAGTAACCCGGTTACTATTTGTGCACAGTACCCCGTCACTATTTGTGTACAGTATCTCAGTCACTGTTGTGTACAGTATCCCGTCACAGAAGAAGCATGATGGCCTGTTGGGCCGAGATCGGCCCAACCCAGTCTGGGCCGAGATCGGCCCAACCTTTCTTTGTTGGGCTGAGTCCGGCCCATTTACTTGGGCCGGCCCATCCCGATTTGTTTTTATATTATATATTATATATTATAATATGTTATAATATATGTGTGTGTATATATGTATATATATATATAAAATATGATAATTAAAAATATATATATATTTCTAAAAATATCTTTAAAATATTGTTGATTTTTCTGCATTTGTTTTATCAAAGTGGATTAATATTTGGTTATATTTTTATACTGTAAGAATACAAACCCAGTATTAAAATACCCGATTTGCGTCAAAACATCAAAAAATACATAATTACAAAAAAAAATGTTTTGTTTTCATGCATACGGCCTAGTCTCTCCAACATATATATATAAATATTATAACATCTTATTTTCACACAACAAAGGAAATTTCAAAAAATAATATATATATTAGCATGCATTTTGGCTTTAATAACCAGTTTATTCAAGCCATGAGAACTAGGCCAATATTCCAAAAATTCTAAAAAATCTTTTTGTCCTCTGTTAGTATATGGGATTACGAATTTATACGTAAAACGTATTCCTGAAATTAAAAATATGTTTTTTTTTACATAGACACTAGAACGGTTAGGTTTTACCCGATAAGATAAGGACCTCCTTATTAAGGAGGACTTTTCTTGAACCATAGACGGACCAACAACTAGGAAACACAACGAAAACACCTTAAATTTTATCAGACAATTAAACGATGCAGCTTACCTTAGGTAGGGCGTATTTGGGGTGCTAATACCTTCCCTTTACGCAACCAGTCCCCGTACCCGATCTCTGAGACCAGTTAGGGTTCCTAGTAACCAAAATACTAGGTGGCGACTCCCACACCATTTTTCACTGCTAAGAGACAACGAATTCCTTGTCTCCCTACATTGACCAGATATATATCCCCCATATTTATTTTTTGTGGGTGGACGATCGCCGCGACGTCGCTCACGTGCGACAGAATGGCGACTCCACTGGGGACCTTGTGGACTAAGCTTTGTTTTTGTCTGATTTGTTTTTGTTTTCGTGTGTTTATTGTTAATATGCCTTTCCTTTTGTTATCTGCTTATATGCTTTAAATATTTTTACACATATTGTTCATGCATTTGTATAGAACTGTCTCATACATCTTATAGAACTGTCACATGCATCACATACTTTGATTATTGAGAGCACACACAAACTTTAAGTTAAGTGGGGGACTAGCAGCTTACCTTACGACTGTTAGTCAAGGTTTAAGTTTGTGTAAACCCCAACTCTTCGCTGAGTGCTTAGACTGGTAATAGTTGGTAAATGTGTCATCTCATTGCCTACAAGCCCCCATATTGCCTCCACGAGGGCAATCACTGGGACAGCAAGAGACCCTTTTTAGAGACTGAATAGCCAACCTACCCTCGTCAAGCACAAAAGAATTAGAACCGGCTATAGGGTGTATGCTCCACAAAATATTTTTGCATAAGACAAAACCTAACCATAAGGCATTTGGTTTTCAGGTCTTTTCAGCTCACATCATATATGCATCATGCATTGTTCTTTATCATACATTCATTTACATTTTTCCACGCACGTCAGATCGTGAAACATAGGTCCCACATCCAAAGTCCACCATACCCGGTCTAGATCAAGAATGGAGAACGAAGAAAGAGCTCACTTAGAGTCACATTATCAGACCGAGTTGGAGTCCGTAAAGAAAGAAGTTTCTCGGCTAACCGACTTACTTGGGCAGCTTCTAAGAGCTAAGAATGGGGAGGGAACATCAACACAGCAACTTGAAGGAGCGCCAACAGCTCACATCCCTCAAGCATCTCAAAACCAGGGGGCAAACTCGGCCAATGGACAGCAGTTTGTGCCTATTACTCCTATCCTACCAACTCATACGCCAGTCACTGTTGACTTAACAACGGAAGGAACCCCGGATAATAGGTTTCCCAATCTGATGGACCAGGACAAGTTGTTTGCCTTGGAAGAAAGATTAAGGGCAGTTGAGGGTAATGACTGGTTTGACCCTATGCGAGCAGCTGAAGTATGTCTGGTACCAAACATCGTGGTACCAAAAGATTTCAGGATACCAGAGTTCATTAAGTACACTGGTTTGGAATGCCCAAACACTCACCTTCGTTCCTACTGCAATAAAATGGCAGAAGTAATCCGCGATGATAAGCTGCTAATCTATTTCTTTCAGGATAGCCTCTCAGGGTCCGCTTTGAGTTGGTACATGAGGTTAGATAGTGTCAAGATCAGAAGCTGGAGAGACTTGGTGGAGGCTTTCCTCAAACAGTACAAGTTTAACATGGAAATCGCTCCTGATCGAACAAGTCTAATGGCAATGGAGAAAAGGAGCCAGGAGTCAGTAAGGGCTTATGCGCAAAGGTGGAGGGATGAGGCAATGCATGTCCAACCCCCTTTGATAGAAACGGAGATGGTAACCTTATTTGCCAATACTTTCAAAGCACCATATTATGAGCACCTAATGGGTAGCTCATCTCAGCATTTCTACGATGCGGTACGCATAGCTGAAAGAATAGAGCAAGGGATTAAGGCTGGACGTATAGCTGAGCCATTGGAGACGAAGGGTTTTATGGGAAGAAAAATGGAAGGTCATATTTACGACTTCGAAGGTGGGTCCAAGGGCAAGATAGTGGATTCACTTAACCCACAAATACCTACCTCTCATGTTGCCCACATAAACTTTAACAAACCTTTTTCCTCCAATCGAGCAAATAACCAGTCAAACAACCAAAACAACGACCAAAGACCAAACACAAGATACATTGCAGAACAACTACCACCATTACCCATGCCTTTGAAGGAAATGTATGCCAAACTACTGAGCATTGGACAAATAGCTCCTATCCCTACATTACCACTACAACCACCATTCCCCATCTGGTATAAGCCCGAGTTGACTTGCGAGTACCATGCTGGTATTCCCGGACATTGTCTTGAAACGTGCTACGCTTTCAAGAACATGTTGTTGAAGCTCATCAAGATAGGATGGGTGTCGTTTGAAGACACACCCAATATCAATTCAAATCCATTGCCTGGTCATGACAAAAGTAATAGGGGATAAAGGGTTGGAAAACCTTGGTCAAGAATCGTCAATAATGAAGAAGGCGAGATCGAAAGAGAAGACAAGGAAACGCAAATGGGGAAGGAAGATGAAGCATTGCCTCGGTTGACTTTCCAGAACGGATTGACCCAAGAACTTCTCGTAGTTTTCAAAATGTAAAACAACTTTATTTGCCTTAGCATGTTTTTGTCATTTGCTTTTGTCATTACTTTTATTTTCTCTATTGGGCAGTGAGGGCTCATGTTTTCAGCCATATTTTATGTTTGTCTTTGAGCCTACCTTTTTTAATTATGCACTTTTTGAACAAGTTTGAGTGGTTATATCATAAAATGGTTTAATATGAAATTTAAGAAAAGCTAACCCTAAAGTACATCCCTACCTCTGATAGCGTGATGAATGATTAAGTGGTCACTTTATAATCATCTGTAATTGTCTTTATCAACCATAACAATGTGCATTTTGGAAAAAAAAAATCATCATTATCCCTTCACGCACTAAAAAAGTTTATCATTGGCTGAATGAATTTATTCTCTATAAAAGCCCAGACTAGGATCACACCCCTACACTGGGGGCAAAACGAGTTGTTTTTTTTGAAAAGTTTTACGTGTTTAAAATTGGTTGGAAGCCCATAGATTTGAAAACCAAGCTAAAGCATTTGACAAAAGCATGACAAAGAGGCAAATACAAGTCATACATTTTGAGAAAAGGACTACTTGAAGAAAGTCAAAGACTTCTTCTCAAAGATATGATAGGCAGCACGAGAAATGAATCCAGCATACGACTTCAAAAGCAAGCTCATATCAAGAGAGAGTTTCATGAAATAGAAGAAGATGATGGGGCCTATGTTTCAAAACCAAGTACAAATGCATGCATGGCATCTAATCATAAATCATTGCATATATGTTTTTTGGATCATTACAGGAGGAGACCTTAATGCATTCCAACAAAATTGGAGATGAAGAAAGAATCGTTGAGTTGATTCTAGAACAACGAGAAGAGAAGATAATAATTTTCTAACCCTGCCATCAGGAGGAACGACATCGAGCAATCGGTTAAAGGGAATCGCCAGATGGGATTCCAGGTTGACCGATTTACAAAATAGATTTTTTGGTTTTTGGTTAAAGGAGGTCGCCAGAAGGGACCTCATATTTCATATTGAATAAAAGGAATCGCTAGATGGGATTCCAAGTTGTTTGAGATCGCCAGAAGGGATCTTGTATTTCGATATTGGTCAAAGGAGGTCGCTAGATGGGACCTCGTATTTCAGCTTTGAATAAAAGGAATTGCCAGATGGGATTCCAAGTTGATGAAGGTCGCCAGATGGGACCTCATATTTCATGTTGGTTAAAAGGAATCGCCAGATTGGGATTCCAAGTTGATTAAAGGAGATCGCCAGAAGGGATCTCGTGTTTCGCTATTTGGAGGTCGCTAGATGGGACCTCGTGTTACATGTTGGTTAAAAGGAATCGCCAGATGGGATTCCAAGTTGTTTGGATAAAGGAGATCGCCAGAAGGGATCTTGTATTTCGATGAAGGTCGCCAGAAGGAACTTCATGTTTTAGCTTTAGTAAAAGGAATTGCCCGATGGGATTCCAAGTTATTTGAGATCGCCAGAAAGGATCTCGTACTTCGACATTCATCAAGGAAGGTCGCTAGAAGGGACCTCGTATTGAAACTATTTCTTAGAAAAGCATGGAGTTTACTAAGAATTCTTCCCCTGGGTAGGTCGCCCATTATAATGAGACCGCACTTCACATTCTTTCCATTTGAGTAGGTCACCCATCATAATGAGACCGTTTTCCACATTATTTTTCTTGGGTTAGTCACCCATACAATGAGACCATCTTTTTTTCTTGGGTTCGTCACCCATACAATGAGACCATCATTTTTCTTGGGTTCGTCACCCATACAATGAGACCATTATTTTTCTTGGGTTAGTCACCCATACAATGAGACCATCATTTTTTTCCTGGGTTAGTCACCCATACAATGAGACCATTATTTTTCCTGGGTTAGTCACCCATACAATGAGACCATCATTTTTCTTGGGTTAGTCACCCATACAATGAGACCATCATTTTTTCCTGGGTTAGTCACCCATACAATGAGACCATCATTTTTCCTGGGTTAGTCACCCATACAATGAGACCATCATTTTTCTTGGGTTAGTCACCCATACAATGAGACCATCATTTTTTCCTGGGTTAGTCACCCATACAATGAGACCATCATTTTTCTTGGGTTCGTCACCCATACAATGAGACCATTATTTTTCTTGGGTAGGTCACCCATACAATGAGACCATTATTTTTCCTGGGTAGGTCACCCATAATAATGAGACCACTCTTTCCTTTTCCCATTCGGGCAGGTCACCCGTCATAATGAGACCACATACGTGTTTTTGTATTTGGTTATGGGTAAAGAAATCGCCAGATGAGATTCCAAGTTTTTGGGGTTAAAGGAGATCACCAGAAGGGATCTCGAGATGACTAAATTTTGATCATAGTTTTTGGGTTAAGGAGGATTGATGTAAGGACAAAGTTTCAGAGCAATCGAGCTCCAACTAGATTAGTTTCGGGAGCTCAATTTTGGTTTATCTTTATAAAACTTACTGCGCAGAACCTCTGCTCCGTAAGCTTTATAAAGAGGGGGCATCTGTTGTAACCCATTTTTGGGTCCCCAAATAAATGAAATAAAATAAATAGCCAAAGGAGGTTAGAAAAATAACAGGAGGCAGAAGCGCTCAGCAAATGGTCAGAAAAATCGGTCAAGGAGGTTAAAAATACAAAGATTGGATTTTTGACAGTATATTCTTGAAGGATGAGAGCCATGTTGAGAAGAAAATTTGAATTTTGAGGAGAAAAGCCCAAGTTTGGATGTTTATAGACTTAATTGGATTTTTAATTGATTTTATAGGGGATTTGATTGCAAGAAAATTGATTTTTAAGTCAATTTAGGCTTTAATTGAAAGAAATTTAAGTTCTGGGGCCAAAATATATTTTTTAGGAATTTATTGGGTCAAATCAGGGGTTTAATTGAATAAATATTGAAGTTTAATGACCAATTAGGGGTTTAATTAAAAAAACCGAAACCAGGGACCAATTTGGAAAAACCGGGTAAATAGAGGGGGCTGTTTTACTTTGGTTCAGGGGCCTAATTGAAGAAATTGGAAGTTTATTGATCAATTGAGGGCTTAATTGCATAAATCAGAGGCCAAGGACTAAAGTGAAAAACGCGGCCAACTATGGGGGCGGAGATCGAATTTGGCAGGGATACAATTGAAATGAACAAGAAATGATAGAGGACTGATTTGAAGTTTGGCTCATTTAAATGAAACGGCGCGTTTTATCCAAAACGACGTCGTTTCATATTAAAAAAAAAAAAAAAGGAAGGCCAGAACGGTGTCATTTTGAACGACACTGTTCATCTTCCTCCTTCCCCCGTTGAACAACAACAGAAGACAAAAACCATTTTCAAAAAAACCGTCCCGCCTCTCTCTCCTCGTCCCCACACCTTTAGACCACCGAACGGGTCACTGGCCGACCAGCCGTTGCGTGATTGAAGGCGCACCTGCTCCATTTTTTCCTATAAATAGAGAAGAGAACAGACACAGGAGGGAGGAAGAAAAAAACAGAAGAGAGAGAGGAGAGGAGAAATAACACAGAAAGCAGTGGAGAAGAGGAAGAGCCAACCTTCGGTCAGCAACCACCAGCAAAACCACCACCAGCACCACTGTCAGCTCCTCTACCCAAGCTCATCGTCGCAGGTAACTCTTCCCCTGTTCATCTTCTTGCATACAGAAAATTAATTAGCTGGTTACTGTGCAGGGGCACAGTAACCGGCTAATTAATTCCCCCGGTTACTATGCAGGTCTAATTAATTAACATGTTACTGTGCAGGTGCACAGTAGCCACCTAATTAATTAACGGGTTACTGTGCTTATGTACAGTAACCCGGTTACTATTTGTGCACAGTACCCCGTCACTATTTGTGTACAGTATCTCAGTCACTGTTGTGTACAGTATCCCGTCACAGAAGAAGCATGATGGCCCGAGATCGGCCCAACCCAGTCTGGGCCGAGATCGGCCCAACCTTTCTTTGTTGGGCTGAGTCCGGCCCATTTACTTGGGCCGGCCCATCCCGATTTGTTTTTATATTATATATTATATATTATAATATGTTATAATATATGTGTGTGTATATATGTATATATATATATATATAAAATATGATAATTAAAAATATATATATATTTCTAAAAATATCTTTAAAAATATTGTTGATTTTTCTGCATTTGTTTTATCAAAGTGGATTAATATTTGGTTATATTTTTATACTGTAAGAATACAAACCCAGTATTAAAATACCCGATTTGCGTCAAAACATCAAAAAATACATAATTACAAAAAAAAATGTTTTGTTTTCATGCATACGGCCTAGTCTCTCCAACATATATATATAAATATTATAACATCTTATTTTCACACAACAAAGGAAATTTCAAAAAATAATATATATATTAGCATGCATTTTGGCTTTAATAACCAGTTTATTCAAGCCATGAGAACTAGGCCAATATTCCAAAAATTCTAAAAAATCTTTTTGTCCTCTGTTAGTATATGGGATTACGAATTTATACGTAAAACGTATTCCTGAAATTAAAAATATGTTTTTTTTTACATAGACACTAGAACGGTTAGGTTTTACCCGATAAGATAAGGACCTCCTTATTAAGGAGGACTTTTCTTGAACCATAGACGGACCAACAACTAGGAAACACAACGAAAACACCTTAAATTTTATCAGACAATTAAACGATGCAGCTTACCTTAGGTAGGGCGTATTTGGGGTGCTAATACCTTCCCTTTACGCAACCAGTCCCCGTACCCGATCTCTGAGACCAGTTAGGGTTCCTAGTAACCAAAATACTAGGTGGCGACTCCCACACCATTTTTCACTGTTAAGAGACAACGAATTCCTTGTCTCCCTACATTGACCAGATATATATCCCCCATATTTATTTTTTGTGGGTGGACGATCGCCGCGACGTCGCTCACGTGCGACACCTTACATGAGGTAAGCTGCATTATTTATTTGTCTAATATAAACTAAGAAAATGTTATGTTTTTTAATCGTTGGTCTATCTAGGGTTTAAGAAAAGCCTTCCTTAGTAAGGAAGTTTTTATCTTATCATGTTAAAAATCTAACTGATCTAGTGCCCATATAAAAAGTAAAATAAACTATGTTTTATTTAATATCGAGTATATTAAAAGAAACAAAGAAAATTGGTTTGGTATTTTCAAAATGTAAGCTAAAATCTTTTGACATTTTACAAATTTATTGTAAAATCCATCTAATATTTTTTTTTAAACATGCAAAAATATTTTATATTTTCTTTGAAACAGATGCTAAAATAATTTTAGATTTTTATGGCCATATGCATGAAAAAAAATTACTATTATTATTTTTTGGATTTGTTTGGAAAAAAAACCTATTTTTTCTAGTAATAAAACAACCCAAAATAAGCTAAAGGGGTGTTTGTCAAAAACACACTTAAACTCAAAAAAAAACCTTCACAAAAATGGTAGAACAAAATGGGTACAAAACCCTTCGAACTAATTGTTTTTTTGACCCAACCTGACCGGGTTGACCTGAAAACAAAAATCTTAGTTTGACCCGAAAACAACCCAAAAATAAAAAAAAAAGTCATAAAAAGATTAAACATAAAAAAACATAAAAACTCAAAAAAAAATTAAACAAAACGGATCAAACACCAAAAAAACAAAGAACACTTGAAACTGAACCCAAGAATGTGGGTTCCAAATCATACCAGATTTGGTCACAACGAAGGCACATACATGTTTGAAATCATCTAAGGATCAATACTTTAATATCCAATCACTTCGATTATCACTAAAATATCATGATTTTGTCGAAATGAGTTTCAGTTCTAAACCGAAACTCTAGAATTAAAAGCCATTGAAATCATGTTTTTTATGCAAATAAACACTAGATTATTTGTTAATAATGCATAAGGAAGAGTTTTGGGCAAATCAATGAAACAAAACAAGTCAAAATCATATAGCTAAGGAAATATTCTTGGGAAGAACACAAAGAAGAAATGAAGAACATTCAACGTGAACCCAACAACATGGCTCTCAAACTAGACTAGATATGGGCAAACTGAAGGCATATATATGTTGAAAATCATGCAATGATCAATAATCTAGTATTCATACATTTCGATTATCAATTAATCATCATAATTTGACTAAAATGGGTTTCAGTTCAAAACTAAAATTCTAGGATTAAAAACCATTTAAACATGTTATTAATGCGAATAAATACTAGATTATTGGTTTATCATGCATAAGGAAGGTGTGTGTGTAAATAAATGAACCAAAATTGGTCTAAATTTAGGGGCTAATGCAATGTTATTTCCAAAAACATGAAGAATATTGCCTAAACCCCAAAAAAAAAAATCCAGCCATTACCAAGCCTAGAAATGGATATTTTTTGCTTCTAAAACATGGTTCTTTTATCTCAGCAAGTCATAATATCATACACAAAAATATTTGAATAAAAAAAAACTAATAAAAAAACATCAAAATCAAACAAGAGATACCAAATCAAACAAGAGATACCAAATCTAAAAAGACTAGATATTAACACAACATGGATTCAAAATTGGTTTTCTGAACTTATTTTGTGTATGAACAGACCTAGCAAACTTAGGGTAAAACACCCTTACTTTAACATGCATAACTTAAGCTAAACAAAAATTAAAACAACATTATATATATATCGAAAACAAACTTAAAAAACAACTTCAATGTATCAAAAACATTAAAAAAAATCAAAATAAACATCATTAAATAAAAACACAACAATAAAGAGATGAATAAAACATTACTTGTTGAGCATTCAAACCTCTTTTTTATGTTTATAAACATAAATATAAAACAAAAGTAAAAAAAAAACAAAAAAAAAAGCAGACCATAAAGGACCTACTTTTATATCAGAAACGTATACCTAAAATAACTACTCTTTGTTTGTTTGCTTTTTTTAACTCTCATAAACTTGCAAAACTAAGAAATTTTTTGTTTAGGCTCTTGGACTTCTACACTTGTGTTTCGTATTGATATTTTTTTTCTTTTTTCTTCTCTCCTCTCTTTGCCATCTCCTTTTCTTATTGATATTTCAATTTTATAGGGTTTTGCTAGAGTTTTTGGAGGTTTTAAATTCACTTGTGAACTTTTGATCTTGAAAGAAATATTGTAAATCCTTAATAAGAATCTATTAAGAAGGCTTTGCGTGTGAACACACGAAAAGAAAGTTGGTTTTTGCATGAAACTTGCACTGTTAGAGTTGACTGAGTTACCCACTTTTGAGGCTTCATCATAGAAAGTCTGACATCATCGTCACCTAAGACCATCTGAAGGTGGTAGAGGGGATGGACACTTTTCATTTAAATCTAAACTTGCTCAATTTGAAAGTATGTAGCTCCACATTCATTCGTTTGAAATTTCCAACTCGATAAGTAAAACTTAAAAAAAAAGAGTCAATCGACTGAACGACGCATCACTCACTGTCTCTTCTTTAAGTCTGAACGACGCATCGTTTAGGATTTTTTATTTGAGATTGGAAAATTTCTATTGGGCTCCTATTCTTATAATTTTATTTAATTGCACCTATAATTTCCTTCAATCTTTTAATTTCATATAATTTCACTCAATCCAAACTCAATTATCAGCCCTCTAAGTTGGCTGCTTTTTTTATTTTCGTCCTTGATTTTTAATTTCTTCCAATTAAAGCTTAAAATTGACTTTAAAAATCAACTTTTCTTACAATTAAACCCTTAATAAATTCAAATAAACCT
Source organism: Populus trichocarpa (assembly GCF_000002775.5). Lineage (NCBI taxonomy): Eukaryota > Viridiplantae > Streptophyta > Magnoliopsida > Malpighiales > Salicaceae > Populus > Populus trichocarpa. The sequence goes on along the minus strand of NC_037303.2, from coordinate 755,699 downwards.
TGAAAAATTCTAATTAAGTCCTTAACATTCAATTTTGAATTTTTCTCCTCAAATTGAATTTTATTTGCTAATAGGGCCTTTATCAATTGAAAATACACTATCAATTTTTTTAATCTTGTATATTTGATCTTCCTCGACCAATCTTCAAAAATTTCTTGAGCGTTTTGTATACTCTTCTTATTAATATATTTATTTTATTTTCTTTCAATATTTTTTGATTTTTTTGTATTTTTCTTTTTTATTATTATTTTTTATTTATATGAGCCCCAAAATTAATAACAACATTAACATCCACTAACACATGCAAATTCACCCTTATAATCTTTCATGTTATATTAGGAATATAGGCGCTGATCCACACAGAATGAGTCTAAATATGCAGGTGGCCTTAGTTTTTATTTTTTTGAAAAAGAAAGTCCATGCTTAGGAAAATATAACATGAAATATATATATATATATATATATATAAGTTTTGGAAAAAAACTATAGTTTTGAAACCATCACAACTCAACTCATAACTCAGGTTATAGTTTGACGGAATCAACTCACGAGTTAGTTGATTAACCTGAGTTTATTGTTTTTTTTTAAAAAAATAGTTGATTAACTTGAGTTTATTTTTTTTAAAAAAAAAATCTTTATCTAAAATGTCTTGATTTAAAAAATAAAAAATAAAAAAAACTTGGAATAATTTTGTTTTGAACAAAAAATAAAAACAAAGTTGATCAGATCTAAATCATAAATTAACTCGTAAAATCATCCTTGATATGATCTTTAATTAACTGATTTATTTATTATTATTATTATTTACAGTAGTTTCCATTTAGCAACCAAACCAACTTACAACATATTTTACTTCTTTTGAGGGAACACTCTTATATTATAAACCTTTCTGTTCAACAAAACGGCAAATTCCTTTGTTCAAACCAATTTCTGGCACTGTCGATCCATTAATATAAAAACCTTTTATTGAGTTTGAATTAATCATTTAAATTTTCAAAATTGAAATAATTATTTAATATAATATAAAAAATGTAATAATTCAAAAATTATAAGTTTAAACCCTACAATTGTTTTTCTTCTAAATAAATTAGATTTACATAAAGATGCTTATAATTTATTTGAATATATTTTTAATTTAAAAATATTTTTTAAAAATGTCATTCATGGCACTCTTATCCTTATTGCATGGAAAAACAAAACACTCCTTTATTACAAGTTCATAAATTACATTATTTAATCTTCTCATAATTATATATCAGATGCGGGCCATGAGGTTCGCATTTACTCCCCTGAATTCAAAGTTGATGTCTTTCGTGCTGTCAACTTGCATATCATTCAAACTCTTGGTTGCAAATGGATATGGCAATCATGGAGGACGGATAGTAAATGATTGTTTTTTATTTAAAAATATATTAAAATAATATTTTTTATATTAATATATCAAAACAATTTGAAAATATAAAAAATTTCATAAAATCTGAATTATAAAAGTTAAAATTTGTCTCATTTTAAAATTTTTAATTTTAGTTGAAAGTTTTACACATATCAACAAAATCTTATATTTAAAATTTTAATTTTAATTAATTAAAATAGAATTGAACTCCCGGCCGTGTGTTGTTATTGAGATTGTAATATTATATCAAAAATCAATTTTGATCTTATAAATTGTTGGGTAAATTTAAAAAATAATTTAATATTACTTTATAATAAATACAAAATCAATAAAATAAAATCAAGAAATTCTGTGACTTGCATGGTCACCACGTAGCTGGCTTATCTTCCTCTTGTCTCTTACGTGGAAAATTTGTGACATGCATATCACCACGTGGTTATTTAGTTTTGGTGTGAATAGTTTGCCTAAATTGAATGCTATATATTTAACAGACATGTCGCGTTGCTCTTTCTTCTTGAGGAAAACTCTGACAAAAAACCCTAACTCTTATTTCATAAGTACTAATTGTGGGCCACTCCCTCTGCTTAGATTATAGCATTGCATCCTTCGGTTGTTAGTGATTTTCAGAATAATTTTTATTTGAAAATTTATTAAAATATTATTTTAAAAAAAAATATTTTTTATTTTAATATATATATATATATAAAATAATTTAAGATGATTTTTTTATAAAAAATACTTTTAAAATATAAAAACAAAGACTTTACAAATACTTAAAAGAGTTTTTTTATTGAAAAAGATGATGATGACTAAAAGCCTGATCTACTTGGATTTTTGTTAGTGATTTTTTTTAATGTTATTATATTTATTTAATTAAAAAAAATTTATAGTACTGGTTGTATGTTATTGAAATTTCGGTGGGACTTCAATATTTATTTTTATTTTTCAATTTTTTTTTATAATGTGTAGTTCATTTTACATTTTTATTAGAAGTTATTATTTTAAATAACACAAACTATAAAAATCATGTTTTGAATCATGATTTGTATAAACTAAACTATGATATTTTATAATTAAAACTATATTATTTTGGCATGATTTAAAAAAAAAAGACATGTAATAAAAACAAATCAAATTCCACCACTTGCCCATGCATTAATAATTAAAATTTATTTACCCACTTACGGTGAGAATGAAGACCACAAGCCTATATGCAATTACTAATTTACTAGAGACAACAACAAGGATAAGGTTATAGGTCCGCACATCAATATTTTCTATAAATTTATTAATAATTAAAATAAAATAAATATTTTTTTATATCAAGCAAATAAATTTAATATCCTTTAATATTGAGATTTTTTAAAAAAAAAAACATGAAATAAAAACAAATCCAATTCCACCACTTGCCCATGGATTAATAATTAAAATTTATCTACCAACTTAATGTGAGAATGAATACCACAAGCCTATATGCAATTGCTAGAGACAACAACAAGGATAAGGATAAGCTTATAGGTCCACACATCAATTTTTATAAATTTATTAATCATTAAAGTAAAATAAATATTTTTTTATATCAAGCAAATAAATTTAATATCCTTTAAAGTCGAGAAATATCGATGAGATTATAAGTAAATTAATTAGACAAAGATTTCTAATAAATTTCTTATCATCAAGCGAATATAACATTAAAAGCAATTTTTATTCACTTGGTAGTAGTTTTAAGAGTAAAGTTTGCATTTGTTTTAAGCAAACGTTCAAAAACCTGAAAATTTAACTTAGTTTATTCTTCCTTGATAAATCAAGATAGGAGTTGCAATAATCAAATTAATTCTTTTGCTTCTTACTCTAATCCCTAACAAAAATTATAGATTGAAAAAAAAACTAGAAAGCATATATGTCATCTCAAAACAATTTAATAAGCATGAATAACAATTAATAGCATAATTTTAAATAAGAAAAAATAAATACTTGAATCTGAATGAATTACAATGATAACATTACTTCTCGTAACTTGCTAATGAAGATTGTCTGTATTCCTATTGAATCAAAATTAGAAATTAGTTCATAGTTGTATTTTTGATATCAATGCATCAAAATAATTTGAAAACACTAGAAACATATTAATTTAAAGTAAATAAAATAATAAAAAAAAATTAATTTTTTTAAAATGTTTTTAAAACGTAAAAACAAATAAGGTCGAATTCATCAACCCATTAGTGGATTTTAAGCATAGAAAGGATTTTTTAAAAAAAGAGAGGGAGAGAGCATCGTCACGTATCTAAGAATATATATTATGATCCTGAGGTTGCTCTGGTGATACGAGACCCTGTACTATTGTCGTTGTATTAAATAATTGCATACAGCGTTGAGCTTCTTATCTTCATTCTTACAACTTTAGTACCTTAATGAGTTTATTATTATTATTATTATTATTATTATTATTATTTCCTCTAAATGTGAACTCATCAGCTTTAGTGACTATAAAAAAAATGCATAAAGAAAGTTTGACCTCTTTTCTTTTCTTTTTTTGAGTGGATATATATGAAACTGTGATGCTTAGAGTTGAGAAAATTTATTCATGGCTATGTTCACCCCCTCCAGCTCTGCTTGTGTTAGGATTTTGTGGAATTCTTATTGAAAAATGAAAAGGTTATAGAGTTTAATGGATAATGGGATCTCCATGTTTAATATTGAAAAATAGATCTTAGTCATGTAATTGAGAAGGGATGATATAAGGTTGTTTTTATAGCCACAACAATGAGAAGGGACCGGAGCATTTCCGTCGGTGATTTCATCGGTAAATTAATTACCAACGGAATATGTGTCTTACACCGATGGAAAAATTTCGTCGGTAAAACTATTAAATTTTATAGTGGCCTGTGTAGCTGGGCTGGGCCTAGCCAACCCAGCCTGGTCACTGGCCCACGCTAGTGACCAGCCCCCCTCTGCCCATGCACGCCTAATATTTTACGCGTGCATGAACAGTGCGAAGGTAATTAAATTACCTTCGCACTGTTCATCACCTTTCTTGCTGTGCGAGAATGAAACAAAAGAAAAAACAAAGTGTTGCAACTGGTGATTCTCGGTGTTGGTTTCCTTATGTTTTCTTTTCGTTTTTTACATACTAACATGCATCATCTCATTCTGTAGGAACTGAGAAAGGCAGTGAACACACCTGGTTTTGAGAAGAAAGAGACGATGGTGGTGCTGCGTTCTCTGCTTCACCGTGTCCTCTGCTTCCGTTCGGTTTGCTTCCTCTTCTCTCCCTTTTGCTTTCTCACTATTTCTCCGATCTCTCAATTTTCTCACGTTCTCCTAAACTGTCTCCCTTCTGTTTTTCTCCTCACTGTAGCCTCTCTTCCTCCCCCCTTCTCTTCTCCTTTTTTGTTCGGCTCCTCCTCTGGCTTTTATAGCGAGAGGACGTATGAGTTTTTGGTAAGCCGGCGTGCATCACGGTGGCGAGGGATGTCAGCCGCGATATGCGCCCCTCTTGATTTGAAAATTGCTCTATTATCGCTACTAACATCTTCTTCCTTTATTATCAAGATTCACAGCTATTGAAGACAGTGAAATGCGCTTCAGTGGAAACGGCGCCGCTTAGGTTCTTCTGGTTTGGTCATTGAAGTTTTTGCAATTTTATAATCAAACCCCTGACAAAAATTTCTAATCGGATCCCTTAATTTTGGTGCCTTTTCTGGTTTGGTTCTTGGTTTGAGGCTGTGTCAATTAAGTCCTTAATTGGCCATCAAACTTCAATAATTATTCAATTAAACCCTTGGTTTGGCCAAATCAACTCTTCAGAATTATAATTGGACCCCAGAACTTTAATTTCTTCTAATAAAAACCTAAATTGACTTAAAAATCAATTTTTCTTGCAATCAAACCCTCCATAAATTCAATTAAATCTTAGATAAAATTTAATTGAGTCCATAAACATCTGATTTTGAATATATTTTTTTCAAAATTGAATTTTCTTTGTCAACAAGACTCTCATCAGTTAACAATAAACTGTCAAATTTCAACCTTTTACATTTTTGAACCTCCTCAACCAATTTTTGGTCATTTTTCAGCATTCTAGCATCCTTTTCTCACTCATATTATTTTTTAGATTTCTTCTGAATATATATTTTTTGTATTTTTCCATTTTTGTTTGGGAACCCAAAAATGGGTAACAATAATATTTATAAGTTTATTGTAATCATATACAGACGAATCAATATTTAGTTAGTTTTTAATTTTGTAAGTGTCTATTTTTTATTATATAATTAAATAAAAAATTATAAAAAATAATTAAAATAAGATTACAAGTTTGACCGATTAATTTTGATTAGTTAGGAATCAAACATTATAAATTACACAAATAATTCTTGATTTATTAATTAAATACATGCATATAAGTTTTAAATATATTATTGAATTTTTTTTAATTAAAAACATGTATAAAATTTCATCATATAATTTCTTTTAAAATTATCCAGCTCTTGACAAGGTGCAGATCAAATGGAAGGAGTGCTCAACTATATTCTAATTGACTTTTAAGGAATTAAGTTTTTTTTTGTTTTGTTTTTGTTTTACATGATATCAAAACGACAAGACAGTCATTCTCGCTGACCCCAGGATTGATGGGCCTTAGAAAGGGGACCCTATAGCCTTGTCGTTGTCTCCAATAATTGCATATAGGCTTGTGTTCTTGTAGATTTTAATTATTAATGCATGGCAGAAGGTGATATTGACTTTTTTTTTATTAGCACCGCTTTTTTTTTAAATAATGCCAAAACAATATATTTTTTAAAATCATTATGAAATATCACAGTTCATATAAGTAACAAAAAAAACATATTGAAAATATATCAAGATTACAATATCATTAATATCATATATAAAAAAAATCCAAATGAAATAATTATAATAATTACTAAACAATCACCAACATAAATTCAAGTAAATTATATTTGTTTGATAAAGACAAGTAAGTCATTATTGAAAACACATGTTTTTTTGCAGGTTAATTAATTTGAACAAAAACCAACTCAAAATTTTATAAAAATTCAATGGTCAAAAGATTTAAATGGTCAAGAAAAAAGAAAGACATAAAGTGACATGGTAGGAGAGAGAAAAGGGAGGAAGAAAAAAATAGAACAAGAAATAATGGACTAGAGCTTTGTTTTTTATACCCAGTACCGTTTAAAAAAATATAAATTAGTTAATTTAGGTTTAATAACAACTTTATATAATGATCTTTTAAATTGTAATTGAAATCATTTCATTGAGATCTTTTAAATTACACCTTGGAGTTGTCTCACGTCGCTACAGACCGACAAATTAGTTCTCTTGCATAAAAAATCACTAAGCTACTTTGTTTCTTTTTCTTATTCAAATTTCTTTTATATATATTTGAAAGTGTTAATTTAAAGTGTTTTTAATGTAAAAAAAACATCAAATTGGTCCTTTTTAGCTATCTTTTATTGCCTTTCATATATTCTCATTTCTATGCCATAAAAAAAAAGCTAACAGAACGAACAAAAAAGTATACCAAAAAAATAGAAGATGAGAAATATAAATAGACAAAGTTAGAGGTGACATATTCAAATAGATAGAAAAAACAAAGAAAATGCTTGAAAATAATTTTTTACGTGTAAAACACTCATGTCTAAACTTTTTCATACAGTGTTTGTCTCCGAGAATGGTTAATTTACTACAACATTTTGAAATAAAATATCAAAATACCAATCAAATGTCAAACCTTGTGATCTTCAAAGCTTTCATTTCAGGGAATGTTTTAGAAAATAATATAAATCATATCTTAGAAACTCATCTAATAGCTTAAGTTATTGGGTTGAACTTATTCTTTGACATGTGTCACTCCACCTGCTTAGATTATAACATTGCATCTAGGGTGTCTGGATTAGTAGCGGTTGTTTTTTAAAGTGTTTTTCATTCCAAAACGTATTAAAATAATATATATATTTTTATTTTTAAAATATTATTTTTAATATCAGTACATCAAAATAATATGAAAACATTAAAAAATATTAATTTAAAATAAATTTTTTTTTTTCAAAAATGATATCCAATGTCAAATACTCCGTGTGTTAGTAATTGTTTTTTAGAATAATTTTTATTTGAAAAATTATTAAAATAATATTTTATTTTTTAAAAATATAAAAACAAATAGGATTTAGAATTTTTACCAAAACTTAAAAGAGCTCAAAAGCCAGCTTGTGAAAAAGGTGGCGGTGGCCAGAAATGTTTTTTATGAAACTGTGATGCTAGAGAGTTAGGATCATTTATCATATTTCAAGTAGGATTTAAGATTTTGGATTTGAATTTGGGGTTAATTAGCATTTAATGTTTAGGGTTTAAAGTTTGGTTGTTGAGGGTTTAGGATCCGTTTATGAAAACATATACATAATAATGGGAACCAGGTAGGAAGGGGACCATATAGTGCTGTCATCTTCAATAGTGTTGTCGTTGTCTCTGAAAAAGGCATACGGCCGTGTTGTCTTCATCTTTACAGCTGGGTAGATTTCAGAGAGTGGCGGAGGAGGTGGGTGCGTAGCAGCTGGAAGTGGGGACATATGAGACCTTGGCTGCAGAAATGGAGAGGACAAACACGTGATCATTGTTTCACTTACTCGTGAGCTTGTTGGGGTCTTGCTGCAGTTGAAAAACAAATTGAAATTGATAAGAAATAACACAATTAAGAAAATATTTTTAAAAAAATAGTGCAGTTAAAATAACGTAACATTTGCGAATGACAGGAAAGTCTTTTTTGAAGATATACCGAAATTTCAATGATAATTAAAAAAGAAATTCAAAAAAAAGATATACCGAAATGGCCACAAGAACTGCTTTAAGGTGACAGAGCTCATTTTTCAAAATATTTTCTGTATTGTGTTATTTTTTTTATTTGTGCTAATTTACAAGAAAAACTCTTCTTTTACTCCTGTGAAAATTCTGCAAAGCTAGCTCTCTTATTCCCATCTCTAGCTTGTGAAGCAACGCAAATTGGAAAATGGAAGTTCAAATCACATCTAGAAAATTGATAACTCCATCATCTCCGACTCCTCCCCACCTTCAAAACACGAGAGTGACATGTTTTGACCAGCTTGCTCCATTTTTTTACGTGCCTACAATCTTCTATTACCCTGTTGAGGGGGAAGAATATGCTGTCAAGAACGCAGAAAAAAGTTTGCTGTTACAAAAATCTTTGTCTGAAATCTTAACACTCTATCATCCATTCGCAGGAAGATATGCAAGAGATAATCTTTCAATCGAATGTAATGACAAGGGAGTAGAATATTTGGAAGCCAAAGTATACGGAAGCCTCTCTCAGTTTCTTCAGCGGACATCGCCGAATCACTTGGTTCAACAGAACTTTCATCCACACTACAGCTCTCCACTAGCAGTGCAATTCAACGAGTTTGAATGTGGTGGAGTCGCTATAGGTATTTCAATGACACACAAGATAGGAGATGGATTCACCATGTTCACATTGATTAACAACTGGGCTACTGCATGCCGAATAGGAGTCAATAAAGTTCATCCCCCAAGTTTCGAATTGGGTATCATTTTCCCACCACGAGAAGCATCTAGAGTTCAGAATGTGGTTCTAGGAAGAGCTCCGACTAATAAGATTGTCACAAAGAAGTTTGTGTTTGATGGTGAGGCAATATCAAATCTGAAAGTAGCTGCTAGTGCAAGCAGTTCACAGTTCAACAGACACCAACTGACGAGAGTAAAGGTTGTGACAGCACTTATTTGGAGTGCATTTATTAGGGTAGATCAAGCAAGGGATGGAAGAAGGAGACCTTCCATGTTGAAAGTTCCAGTGAATCTGCGAGGAAAGACAAATATAAAAATCCCAGAAAACTCTTGTGGGAACTTTATAAGTTGGGCAGTAACGCAATATCTGCCAAATGATGAGATAAAGATGCAACTTCATGAATTGGTAAGCAGGATCCATGATGCAATTGAGAAAACTGTCTCAAATTATGAGAAAGCATCAAATGGCGAAGACTTATTTTTTATGGTTAACGAAGACTTTCAGAAGGTAAGTCAAGCATTGAAGGAAAGTGAGGCAGATGTCTATATGTTTTCTTGCTGGAGCCGGTTCCCACTGTATGACGCAGATTTTGGTTGGGGAAAGCCTGCTTTGGCGAGTAGAAGTGTGCAGGTTGAGAGAGAGATGATTTTGCTTCTGGACACTAAAGATGGCAAAGGAATTGAGGCAAGGGTGAGCTTGGAAGAAAACAAAATGCTTCTTTTCCTACAAGATCCATATATTCTAGCATTCAGTCACTACAAAAAAAGCAGACTATAATTCTCCTTCTCGTATGTTTAGTGACATTATTAGTGTCGTTAAAAATGTTACCCATTTAACTGGGGCTTTATTTCTTGATTATTCAGTCGAGCTCTGAGTGTGAGTTCGCCAAATAATGTGTGCAATCCTGTGAGCGTTGCATGTGAATGTTTTATTTCGCAGGCTTTCATCTTTAATTAAGTCGAGTTGTACAAGTGTCTCATCAGTGACAATTTTTTGGTAGTAAAAAGATCTGCCGGATCTTTCAAGCAAATTATTATCGTCATTATTGCTTTCATCACATTTTGTGTACCAAGGACTTCAAAGCATTATTGCTTTCATCATCCATTTTGTGTACGAAGGACTTCAAAGCAACTGTCATTTTCTTCGGCACATTTTCATCCATTTTAAGATCCTTCATCTTTCCTTCATTTGCTGTTAACGAAACAATAAACTCATCAGAGTTTAGAGTTCTGAGGTTCTTGGAATTCTCTATTGCCGTGACCTTTATCTCCCAAACCTGAGGTAATGACCTCGAGATTTTGCCAACCATTTCTTTATTGATAACGTTTTACCTAAAGCCGCAAGCTCACTAAGAATACTAATGAACCCAGTGTGCATTTTTCTTATGTCTTTGCCCGGTTCTATCTTAAAAAGTCCATACTCTCAAGTGAGGCATATTAATCTAGAGACCTAACTTGGCTCAATGTTTCATGAGTAACCTTAAGCAACTTCCATATCTCTTATGCCGTCTTGCAATTCTTTACCCTAGTAAACTCTACCTTAGACAAAGCAGAAAGCATTTATAGCCTTTCCATTACAACAGAGGTTATGAATTAAACTGTAAATCAATAAAAACACTTTTTTTTTTTTTTTTTACAAACTAAGTGGTCACGTGCAGCAATTTCACTCAAACCACACGCATAATTTGGCGATCTCACAGTCAGAAACCGGCTGGATTTCTTTATTTGATTGCACACACCAAACATAACAAGAAAATAAAGCCTAAATTACATAACCAGCTTGGAGCACAAAAGGGAGAGGGGTAGTTGATGATGATACAGCTTAATTTTTAGGAGTACTGAATGCTAGAATATCAGGATCTTGTTGAAAAAGAAGCATTTTATTTTCTTCCAAGCTCACTATTGCCTCAATTCCATTACATCTTTAGTGTCGAAAAGCCTAATACACTCCCTTGAATAATTTGGGAAAGCATTTTCAATTCCGCTATTAATTCGACTTACCAATTCATGAAGTTTCACCTCGCTCTCATCACCTGGCTTGAATTGAGCGACTGCCCAGCTTACCAGGTTTCCACAGGAATTTTCTGGTATTGGTTGTGGTATCTTTCCTCGCAAATTAACTGGAACTTTCATGAGGGAAGGCCTCATGCAGCCATGTCTGGCTTGAGACAACCTCATTAAACATCTCCATATAAGTGCTATCATGCAGCCATGTCTGGCTTGACACACTAATTTTTTTTTTTTTTGTCTGATATTCTAGTTAAGTTTTTATTTTTCATTTCAAATATTTTATTGTATATTGGTAAAAATAACAATGTTTATATTTACACTTCACTTTAAACTAAAATTCAAGCTCTTATTGCATTAAAGATTCTCTCCTAAATACATTACTCAATACTGCTCTATTTATAAAAACAATCTTATGTTTTCTCTTGTCAATTGCAAAGTTCAACAAACTTTTATTATTAACTTTAATGAACAGTTGAGATCTATTTTTTAACATTAAATATTGAGATTTTATTAACCCATAAGCCTTAAAATCTTCTAATTTTTCCAATAAAAATTCCACAAAATCCTAACTCCAGCAGCCACATGGGGAATGAACACAGCCATCAATAATATTTTCTCAACTCTGGCATCACAAAAAATTTAAACAAAAAATTAACTTTTTTTATTTTGTATTGAAAAAATATAATTTTTTTCTTATGAATATAGAGTATATATACGAAAAGACTTCAAATCTCACATTAAAAATAAAACTTTTTTTTAGGAAACATAAAGTATATATACTAAAGGGTTGTAAATACCATATTGAAAAAATAAAATATATTTTTAGTATTTATATAGTGAACTTTAAAAAGTGTTAATAATAAACTAAAAAAATATAAAAAAAGAGGGTATTAGAGAAAAACCACATTTAAAAAAAAATACCGGGTCTCGTCCAGGTCGGCCGGGTCCCGGGTCGATTCGCCTGGTCAACCAGGTTTTGCGGGGGGTTTTCCTGAACTTTTTTTGCCTTACGCAGACCGGTCCAGCCACCAGATCGACCCACCAGGTTGGTTCAGATTTAATAACTATGTGCCATCAACATGCATTTAGTCACGGTTTGATTTGACAGTATAAATGTGTTTTTGAAAAAAATATATAATTTTTTATATTTTTAAATTGTTTTGATATATTAATATTAAAAATACATTTATAATTAAATAATATTTCAAAAATAATTGTTATTGCAGAAAAGACAATGCCAACAAAGCATGGACCAAACATTAGATGAGTTTGACCGATGTTGCCTATAATTCAAATCTACCTTGCTATAAGAATGAAGACCACAAGCTCAACGCTGTATGAAATTCTAGCGGTAGAAGAGAAAAATATCTATTGATAATAATTTATGATCATTAAAATAATTTATTTTGGTTCCTATGAATTTTATTTTATAAAAAGAGTTTCACTAAGTTCTACTTCCACCTTCAAATTTTCTAAAAAATCAGATCTAATCTTGAGGAGTTTTTGGGTTTATGATGGATTTGTAATTTTTTTATTTTTTTATAAGTTATTTAAAGATATAAATAAATTTATTTGGATCGTTGTAGTGTGTTTGGGCAAAAAAATCTCGAAAATAAATTTTTAGAAGTAAAACACTCATGTCCTCATTTTTTAAAGACTAGAGGTCATTGTAATTTGACCAGAGCAAAGCAGACGACATGTTGCATGTTTTAAAATTTTTTAAAATAATAAAGATAAACAATAAGTTATTTATCACATAAAAATAAAAAAACTCAGGCACATGAATACCTTAGTCCTACACACATGCAAGACCAGCTAGGCCACATTTCTAGGCCTTTTTTTTCTTGTTTTTCTTTTTTTTTATATCCAATTTTATCCTTGACAAACATATTTTCATTGATTTTTCTTACTTAATTTTTTTTTTCACTTTCATATTTTATTGATTTTTTATTGGGCAAAATATAATTTATTTCATTTTGATATTTATAAATTTATCATAATCTTATATAGACGCATCAATATTTAATTGGTTTTTAATTTTGTGAGTATTTATTTTTCTTATCATATATTATTAAATAAAAAATTATAAAAAAATAATTGAAATTAGATTACAAGTTTGATTAATTAACTTCAGTTTGTTAGGAATCAAACATTATAAATTACATAAATAATTCTTGATTTATTAAATAAATATATGCATATATTTTTAAATTTATTATTGAAATTTTTTAATTAAAAACATGTATAAAATCTCATCATATTAATTTTTTGAAATTATCCAACTCTTGACAAGTTGCAGATCAAATAGAAGAAGTACTCAACTATATTCTAATTGACTTTTAAGGAATTAAGTTTTTTTTGTTTTTGTTTTTGTTTTACATGATATCAAAACTACAAGACAACCATTCTAATTTTTCTTTTTATTTTATTCAATCAATTTAATATGTTTGTCTAATTCTATTATTGTTTGAATAATTAGCAAATATAATCAGGTAAATATCCTATTTTCAAGATTAAATATCATAATCTATATTTGTATCTTGGTTTTTCAAGTTTTGTTTTTAGATGTTATTAATAATTTTTATTTATTTATTTGCACATATAATTCTTAATTTATTTAATTACATGTGTACATAAACTTTTTAATTTGTTAAATTTTCAAATTACAAAAATATATTAAAAAATCTATATATCTATTTTCTTAGAAAAATATTTTACGAGTTTCATAGCTAATAGAGTAATAAACTTGGTTCTCATTGACTTTTAAGTAATATATATATATAGACACACACACATATAAACATTCTCGCTGACCCCAAGATTAATGGGCCTTGGAAAGGGGACCCTAAAGCCTTGTTGTTGTCTCTAATAATTGCATATAGGCTTGTGGTCTTCATTCTCAAATACACTATTTTTTTTTCAATGCAGAAAAGAGAGTGCTAACATAAAATAAAATAAAAATTAATTTTTCAGAAATCTAATTTCTATAAGAACTATTTTCCAAAAAAAAAAAATACTTTTAAACAAACAAATTACCGAAAATATAAAACCATGGGCCGAAAGGGACCCTATACTATTGTCGGTGCCTCTAATAAATGCATACAGCGTTGTGCTTGTGTTCTTCATTCTTACAGCTGGGTTGATTTGGAATCCGGAATTTAAGTATGAGGATCTACATTTAATGTTTGGTCCATGCTTTTTTAGTTTTAAAATATAGTGTTCTACGAGCATGTTTCCTTCCTTGAGTTTTTGGATTTAATTCTCAAGTTTAATTTCCAAAAAAATATATTAATTTTTTTAAAATGCAGCAAGCCGATGAAAGGGTGCGTTTTTTAATAGCTTCCGACAATGGGATTTATTTGGTGAATCTCAAATTCTATAAATTAAAAAAGGTGTATTTTTTTTCTTTAAGTGGAAAAAAATCAAATAAAAGACATAAAACCCTACATAAAAATACAAAAAAAAATGAAAAAATAAAAAATATATATACATTAATGAAAAAAACAACGAGAACATTATAGAAGTTTGGATTGAACATATTAAATAATTAAATATAAACTCTAATATTACTTATTGGAAGAAAATAATAGAGTGTGGTAGGTAATTGCCATCTTGTCGTTTGTTTGTTTTTTTTTTTTTTCTGTGCGTAGATATTTTCCTTATAATTTTGATTAATTTCCTTTCCTACGCTTACATATGAACAAACACAAAAATAAGAGTAAAGAATAAGAAAATTTGAGAGGAATGATGTTTTTCATTAAGTGTTTTCTCAAAAGTTATTTCTTTTTAATTCTTTTCTATATCTCTTTATGTTTGTAAATTATGTTTCTGATTAAAAATTTATTTATAAACCTCAAGTCTTAAGACATCAAGGAATTTAAACTACTCAAAAAATCTTAATCTAATAAGAAATCCAATATTATAATTAAACAATAATTTTAATAAACTAATCTATTATAAATTCTTCTTCATTGAGAATTTCTACATTAAGGATTCATCCTTAACTAAAATTTTCTCTAACAATGATAAAACTCTAATATTAATTATTATGTATGCCTAATTTTCTGAGTTTTATTTTCTAATAGTAATTAAACACTATAAAAGATTGCTGGGGTGTAAAAACATTTTTAGAAAAAATAATTTTTTCAAATTAATTATTTTTTGTATTTTTAGATTATTTTAATATTAAAAATAATTTTTTTAAAATGTTTTTGATATTTTTTAATAATTGTTTTTTGAAAGCAATCGCTATTTTAATAATAAATGTGCTATTTTTTTTTTTAATGCAGAAAAGAGAGTGCCAACAAAGCATGGAACAAAAATTAAATGAGTATATATGTTGCCTATAATTCAAATCAACCTAGCTCTAAGAATGAAGACCACAAGCTCAACGCTGTCTGCTTTTATTAGAGACAACGCAGGGTCTCTTTCCTGAGTCCCATGGTTATAATTGATGAATATGTTCTTAATTAGAACGTTTGAAGCTCTAGTAAATTAAAGAGTTTTTTTTACTTTAGATATTATAAATTATAAATAAAGCTAAAAGATAAGAGAAAAGCAATACTTTTCTATATCCATTAGCTCTTATACTAGTAATTTTATAGTGGTGGTTTTTTATTTTTTTTGCATTTTAACTCTTTTTTTTCTTTGGTTATTGATTTATATATATATATATATATATACTTTAGTCAGTTATTACAGTATTAAAAAAATATCTCAGTATTGAGTTGGTATTCAAAAAATTCAGTATTGCAATATGATTTATTTGTAAAAAAAATTAGTTAAATAATTTTATGTTTATATGTTTTCTTAACTGATGAACATAAAGGTTTGAAGCTCTAGTAACTTAATGAGGTTTATATGTGTGTGTGTGTGTGTGTGTGTATATATTACCTCTAAATATCAGCTGGAGGTTGAGTGACTTAAAAAAAAAAGCATAAAGAAAGTTTGACCTTTGTTCTTTAATTTCTTTGAGTGGATATGAAACTGTGATGCTAGAGTTGAAATATTCTAGCAGTATTTTTGTCTTCATCATAATGTATGCCTGATTTTCTGAATTTTATTAATTAAACTCTATAAGAGATTGCTGGGGTGTAAAAATATTTTTTTAAAATTGATTTTTTTGTATTTTTATATCATTTTAATACTAAAAATAAATTTTAAAAAATTATTTTGATATTTTTTTAACTATTTGTTTTTGAAAACAATCGCTATTTTAATGATAAATGTGTTTTTTTTTAATGCAGAAAAGAGAGTGCCAACAAAGCATGGACTGGACATTAAATGAGGTCGACACTATTTTACGTATAATTCAAATCAACCTAGCTGTAAATGAAGACCACAAGCTCAACGCTGTCTGCAATTATTAGAGACAACGACAATAGTATAGGGTCTCTTTCCTGAGTCCCATGGTTATACAATACACCATTTAAAACATGATATTTAATAGTGTGTTGTTCTTTAGAATAATAATTTTTTTAAAAAATATATAAAATGGATTGCAGGAGAAAAAAAAGAAGAAAGAAAAAAAAAATCAGAGATATATCAAAGCTTTGATATATCAAATCCCTGGACTCTTTTAAGCTTGTGTAGAAATTGTAGAGTTGATTTGTTTTTGTGTTTCAAATATTTTTAAAAACAAGCCTGAAATTGTTTTTTAAAGTATTTTTTGTATTAAAATATATCAAAATGATATTTTTTTATTTTTAAAAAATTATTTTTAAAATCAGCACATCAAAACGATTCAAAACAAAAAAAAATTTTAGTAAAAAAAATTTAAATTTTTAGGAAATACGGTTTGTACCGCATTTCTAAATATTTTTGAATATTTTATGTTTTTGGATTGTTTTTAATATTAAAAAATTAAAAAATATTATTTTAATATATTTTAAATAAAAAATATTCTAAAGTAATATCTTAGATAATCTAAGTGGAGGGAGTAGCCCGCAATGAGGACGTACTTGTTTCCTTCTATTGAGATGATTGTAGTCAAGTTATATCAAAATTAGGGTTTGAAGATCACAAGGTGACATTTCATTCTAGTGATTGGAATTTTGATATTTTATTTCAACATGCAGGAAAAAACTCTGAAATCATAATTTATAAACAATCTTTTATAGTGTTTAATTACTACATTAGAAAATAAAATACAGAAAATCAGGCATATATACATTATGATCAAGACAAGCAATTTTTCAATGAAAATACTGCTAGAAAAATTTGAACTCTCCAGCATCACATGAAGTTACTGGAGCTTCAAACCTTCTAATGAAAAATATGTTCATCAGCTAATAAAATATATAACCATTGTCCATATATGCTTTGTTTTTATGGTGTAAATATTTTTCTTAAAATATTTTTTTATGTATATTTTTAGATGGTTTTGATATATTAATATTAAAAATATTTTTTAAAAATATATTTTGAATATATTTTCAATTAAAATATATTTTGAAAACAATAGCTATGTAAATAACAAATACACTATTCTTTTTTTTTTTTTAATGATCCGTGTTTGTCTTTTCCATTTTTTAAAATGAATGCAGCCATCAGATCCCTTAAATTGAGAGAATAAATCAGATTACATGAATAAAGAAATTAATTAAATATATAATGCATCAATCTTATTTCTAAATATATTGAATTTTAATACTCATCACATGTAACTGAAGAAGAAACATTAGCTAGCTATAGTAAAGAAAATTGAAGAAGGCATACAAACTGCAAAAACAAAAGAAAAAAAAAACTGATGAGACATACAAAGCAAATTCAAAGGCATGGAGCACAAGAAACTACAAACACGAGTTACGCAAACTGGACATACAAATCAACATTACATATACCATGTGAAGAAGAAACCGATGATGTTCTTAGGTAGTGAAAGCTAAAAGATCAGGATCTTGTTTAAAAAGAAGCATGTTGTTTTCTTCCAAGCTCACCCACGCGTCAATTCCATTACCATCTTTCGTGTCAAAAAGCAAAATCATCTCTTTGTGAGCCTGCACACCTCTACTCACCAAACTGGGCTTTCCCCAACCAAAATCTGCTTCATACATAGGGAACCGACACCAGCAAGAAAACAAATAGACATCTTGTTGTTCAGTTTGCTTCAATGCTTCATCTAGCTTTCGAAAGTCGTTCATCACCATGATAAAAAATTCATCAGAACTTGAAGCTTTCGCGTAATTTGTGAGAGTTTGTTCAATGCCATCATGGATCCGACTTACTAACTCGTGAATTTTCAACTCGCCCTCATCATTGGGCATAAAATGGGGAGCTGACCAACCTGCAAAGTTTCCACAAGAGTTCTCTGGTATAGGAAGATTTGTCTTTCCTCGCAGATTGATAGGAAATTTGATGATGGAAGGTCTCATTCGGCCATGTACAGCTTGAGACACCCTAATACAACTCCCCCATATGAGTGCCGCCACAGCCTTTACTCTTGTGATTTGTTGTTTCGGCAACTCTGAACTGTTATTTCTAGCGCTGGCACTAACAGCAGCTTTCAAATTTGATATTGCTACAGCATCAAACACAAACCTTTTTGTGACAATCTTATTTGTAGCTGTAGCTTTACGTTCCCAATTCTCGATTCTAAATGCATCTCTTGGTGGGAAAATGGAACCCAATTCGAAACTTGGAGGGCATGCCTTGTCGATCCCTATTCGGCACGCAGTTGCCCATGCCGTAATGAATCCAAATGCCGAGAATGCATCGACCATCTTGTGTGTCATAGATACACCTATAGCAATTCCACCACACTCAAACCTGTTGAATTGAACAACTAGCGGAGGGCTACTAATAGGATCGAACATTGGTGGAACAAAGTGATTCTGCAACTGGGTCTCGAGCTCTTCATCGCTGAGGAGCTGAGAGAGAGAGCCAGCTACTTGGGCTTCCAAATACTCGGCTCCCTTATCATTGCATTCAATTAAGGGTTCATCACTCGAATATCTTCCTGCGAATGGATAATATAGCGTTAAGACCTCAGACAATGATTCCTGTAACCGCAAACTTTTCTCTGCATTGCTGATTACGCCACATTCTTCTTCATTAGCCGGGTAGAAGTGGAAGCTAGGCACGTAATGATTCTGACCATGCTGGTCAAAACTTGATATTTTCAAGCTTTGAAGGTGGGGTGGAGTTGGAGATGATGGAGTGATCCATTTTCTAGATGTGATTTCAATTTTCATGTTCAAATGCTTTGAAATATGAAATAAGAGTTAGGGTTTTTTGTCAGAGTTTTCCTCAAGAAGAAAGAGCAACGCATGACTTCAGCATTGCGCGTCTGTTAATATAGATATTGGAGCATTCAATTTAGGCAAATTATTCACACCAAAACTCAATAACTACGTGGTGATACGCAAGTCACAAATTTTCCACGTAAGAGACAAGAGGAAGATAAGCCAGCTACGTGCTGACCATGCAAGTCACAGAATTTTTTTATTTTGTATTTATTATAAAGTAATATAAAATTATTTTTTAAATTTATCCAACAATTTATACTTCAAGATCGAAATTGGTTTTTGATATAATATTACAATCTCAATAACAACATGGCCGGGAGTTCAATTCTATTTTAATTAAAATTAAAAATTTAAATATAAGATTTTGTCGATATGTGTAAAACTTTCAACTAAAATTAAAAATTTTAAAAGGAGACAAGTAATGTGAATAGGTATAAGTTTTTAACCCAAATTTATAATTTTACAATTTACTTTTATAACCTAAATTTATATTGTATTTTCTATGTTATTTATGACAACTTGACCATGTTTTGCAGAGGCAATAGATAATCATGGTTAATTGCGTTTCAAGTAGTTTTTTTTTTTTTTCACAATTCAATTTTTTTATTTAAAATTAATTTTTTATATATTTTCAAATGTCTTGCCTTTGCATTGATTACCTATCCGTCCTCCATTGCCATATCCATTTGCAACTAAAAGTGTGTTTGGCAGTGTGGTTGTGGGTACTTTTCAAATAATTTTTCATGCTAAAATGCATGTCAATGATGTTTTTTTATTTTTTAAAAATTATTTTTGATTTCAGCACATCAAAATGATCCAAAATATATAAATTATATTAAATTTTAATAAAAAAAAAATTAAATTTTTTAAGAACACAATACCAACCGCATTCCCGAACGAGCTATAAGAGTTTTAATGATTGACAGCACGAAAGACATCAACTTTGAATTCTGGGGAGTAAATGCGAACCTCATGGCCCGCATCTGATATATAATTATGAGAAGATTAAATAATGTAATTTATGAACTTGCAATAAAGGAGTTTTTTGTTTTTCCATGCAATAAGGATAAGAGTTCTGACTCATTGTTATTAATGCGGTGAATGATATTTTTAAAAAATATTTTTAAATTAAAAATATATTCAAATAAATTATAAGCAATCTTTATGTAAATCTAATTTAATTAGAAGAAAAAGGGTTTAAACTTATAATTGTTGAATTATTAAATTTTTGATATGAGATTAAATAATTATTTCAATTTAAAAATTTAAATGATTAATTCAAATTAATAAAAAAAATTTATATTAATGGATCGACAGTGCCAGAAATTGATTTTAAATGATTAATTCGAATTTTTTTTATATATATTTGGAAGTGTTAATTTAAAGTGTTTTTAATGTAAAAAAAAATCCAAAAAATCATTTATATATTTTATGATTTAAAGTGTTAATTTAAAGTGTTTTTAATTTTATGAGTATCTATTTTTTTATCATATAATTAAATAAAAAATTATAAAAAAATATATAGTTGAACCCGAATTATAGGTTTGATTGATTAATTTTGATGAAATAGAAATTAAATATTATAATTTATTTTGATTGCGTAAGTCATTCTTGATTTATTAATTAAAAACATGTATAAACTTTTAAATTTATTATTATTTTTTTAATTAAAAACACGTGTAAAATGCCATAGACTTTTAAGTAATAATATTTTTTTTTACAATATCTCATAATGTGTCGTATGTCACTCTCTTAATTTGTTTTTTTTATGTAATTGCTTAGCATTTTGTTGTTTTACTTTTTAGCTAGGGTTAATTGAAGGTTAAAATTATGTTTACATGAGATTTTTTTAACAACATCATCATTTAAATAGCATAACCAATTCACTCTTGGCCTGCTAATTTGAAAAAAACACAGCAATTATTTATTTATTTATTAATATTTATTATGGTTGATTAATTTTATCGGATACTCTAATCAAGTTTTTAATTTTTATTTCAAATATTTCATTATATATAGGCAAAAATAATAATATTTATATTTGCACTTCACTTAAAACCAAAATTCAAGCTCTTATTGTATTAAAGATTCTCTTCTAAAAACATTACCTAATACTGCTCTATTTGTAAAAACAATTTTATATCATCTTTTATCAATGGCAAAAAAAGACAAGCTTTTGTTATTAACTTTAATCAACGGTTAAGATTTATTTTTCAACATTTAATATCAAGATTCCATTAACCCATGAGCCTTGAAATCTTCCAATTTCTCTAATAAAATTCCATAAAGTTATAATCCAAGCAGCAGTTAGATAGAAAAAATGTATTAAAATAATATATATTTTTATATTTTTAAATTATTTTGATATATTAATATTAAAAATAAATTTTAAAAAATATATTATTTTAATATATTTCTAATTAAATAATATTTCAAAAATAATTATTACCAGATTGTTATCGGAGAAAACAGAATGCCAGCAGAGCATGGACCAAACATTAAATGAGTTTGACCGATGTTGCCTATAATTCAAATCTACCTTGCTTGCTATAAGAATGAAGACCACAAGCTCAACGCTGTATGAAATTCCTGCGGTAGAAAAGAAAAATATCTATTGATAATAATTATGATCATTAAAATAATTTATTTTGGTGGCTGTGAATTTTATTTTGTAAAAAGTTTCATTAAGTTATACTCTCACCTTCAACTTTTTTTTTAAAATCAGATCTAATCTTAAGGAGTTTTTGGATTTATGATAGATTTGTAATTTTTGATTTTTTTATAGATTATTTGAAGATATAAACAAGTTTATATGGGTTGCTATGATGTTTTTGGGCAAACAACACTTGAAAATAAATTTTTTAGGTGTAAAATATTTATATTTAATTTTTCAATGATTAAAAGTTATTGTAATTATGTTTCGTGAGATTAATCGAGATACATAAAGCTAATTTAAATATTTATATTAATAAAAAAAATATTATTATAATTTAGTTAGAGCAGATAACATGTTAGCTGCTTTTAATTTTTCCAAAAACATAAAGATGAACAATAAGTCTCCCATAAAAAAAAAAAAAAACTTATGCACATGGATGCCTTAGTCATGTGCGCCAGAACTTTTTATTGGAGGCCCAGGCATGCAAGGCGAACCAGGGCCACATTACTAGGCTTTTTTTGAATTTTTTCTTTTATTTTTCCTTTTCTTTTTCTTTTTTTATTTCCAATTTTATCCTTGGCAAATAGATTTTTATTAATTTTTCTTACTTATTTTTTTTTTACTTTCATCTTTTGATATTTTATTAATTTTTTATTAGAAAAAATAGATTTTTTTCATTTTTCTATTTATAAGTTTAAATTTATCAAAATCTCATATAAACATATCGATATTTAGTTAGTTTTGGTTTTTAATTTTATAAATGTCTATTTTTTTTATTATATAATTAAATAAAATATTATAAAAAAATAATTGAAATTGAATCACGAGTTTGATTGATTAACTTCGGTTAGTTAGGAATTAAACATTATAAATTACACAAATAATTCTTGATTTATTAATTAAATATATGTATATATTTTTAAATTAATTATTGAAATTTTTTTAATTAAAAGCATGTATAAAATCTTATCATATTAATTTTTTAAAATTATCCAACTCTTGACAAGGTGCAGATCAAGTAAATGGAGTACTCAACTTTGTTCTAATTGACGTTTTAAGGAATTAAGTTTATATATATATATATATATATATATATATATATATATATATATATATATATATATATCAAATAGATGGAGTTCTCAACTTTGTTCTGATTGACGTCAAGATTGATGGGCCTTAGAAAGGGGACCCTATAGCACGTTAAAAAAGAGGAAAGAGAATATATATATATATATATATATATATATATATATATATTAGAGACATACCAAAATTTTTATTACAATACCACCAATACTATAAAAAAATCAAATCTAGATTTGCTTTTTAAAGTCACTGGTTTGAGTTCCACAAACTTTATGGTCATTAGAGGCTTACATGGTCGTTAACTTCAGGGCCGCTGGGATTAGTCTAGGTATGTGTAAGCTAGCCCGGACACCCACGTTAATCTAAAAAAAAATCTAATTAAGATGATTACAATAATATCAAAAAAGATCACCAACAAAAACACTAAGTACATCATATTTTTTGGCAAAGTCAAGTGAGCGACTACTATCTTTTCTAGTCATGCTCTTGGGCTTTTTAAAGCTTTTGTAGAGATTTTAAAGTCTGTTTGTTTTTGTGTTTTAAAAGTTTTTTTAAAAAAAATTAAATTTTTTTTCTTTACCTCAAATTATTTTGTTGTGTTGTCATATTATTTTTCTGTGTTAATATAAAAAATAATTATTAAAAAGACTCTAAGATTGATTAGAGAATCTAATGATCAAAATATTAGATGGGGACTTCATCTTTATTTTTATTCATAAAAAACAAGAATTTTTTGTTTTTTTTCCATTACTAAAAAGATCCTGGCCCAAAAATAAATGACTGTAAAACCGCACACGTGCGACAAAATTTATTTGGTGACTCCCAAATATTATAAACTTAAAAGAAAATCTTTTTTCTTTAAGAAAAAAAACTCAAATAAAAGATACACTATCACATCGGTATGTTATATTAAGAAAAATTAATACATTTTTCTTAGAAGCTAAACTTAAAATTTAAATCTAAGAAATTTAAAGAAAAGATACATCCTGATAGAATTAACTTCAAATATTTTCCTATTAGAGTATTGAGAGCCAAAAATCAAGTACTTCCATGCTTGGATGAATTTGGGATCAACCAAGTTCAATTGGCATGTTACATCTATATTTTGCTAACCTTGAGATGATAAGTAGGCCACCAAAGGCCCTGCTGGGTTTTCTTCGAAATTAGTTCTCTTGGAATAACATAGCCAAATTCTTGATTTTGCCCTGACTCTTGCTTGATGCCTGTCTAGTACAGAATATTGCTGTAAAAAGATATGCCTTGTAACATGACTTTTGCAACCTTAGCTAGCAATCATTTTCTGACATATGTCATGTAAATGTAGAAATGTTTTTTTCTATTATTAAAGAATTATTTGCATCGTTGAAAGTGAATATATTTATCTTATAGAATATAATATAATTATTTATATAATTATCTAGTTTGTTTAAATAAATTATATATAAAATTTAGATAAGTTTTATTAAAAGAAAATAAATATAAGTTATCCAAAAAAATCTATCAATTTTATTTTTTTTGCGAACACAACTAGAAAATTATTAATAATGTAATAGACTAGAAAGCGTGATGATAATGTTTATCATATATATCTTTTATCACATGGATGTGTATATAAAAAAGAACAATATGAAGCTTTAACAGGGCAAAAGTAGCATTGGGCACTTACAGCGAAACAAGAGTGTCCAATCAGCTAAGGAGTTACACAGAGTTCCGCATCATATACTCTTGACACATGAGTGGTGTGTAAAAAAAATTCTCAAGGAGACTTGTTCGTTGAAGAGTTGGAGAGCCTGCAGACTCCTAGATGAGTTCTTGTGTTAACTGTTAGCAACTAGATGTTATTTTTAGGATGGCAATAATGTAAAGATCGTCAGGTGTTTTTGCAAGATACTATGGTAAAAGACAAAATAGAGAGCTTGTCTTGACAAATAAAGTAGTATAGTTATTGTCGCATATGTACGGCATCGCAGCAATTGTCCTCCCGGTTGAGATCTCTCTTGAGATGAAGTTGCTACTTAGTATTATGATTATTAAAAATCTTAACTAGTTTCAGAGTCTAGATGAGAGGACTTGCAGTGTATATGGATGATGTAACACTCCTAGTAATTAGTATACCTCACCTAAGATAATTTGTATTGTTTATTTGTCTAATATAAATTAATGTGATGTTATTTTTCTAATAGTTGATTTGTTTAAAGTTTAAGAAAAATTCTCCTTAATAAGGAAGTTTTTGTCTAAAGCCTAACAATTATAAAGTCGAAACATAAAATTAAAAGAAATTATCTTTTTTATTCTATATCGAGAATATGTTTTATATATAAATTTATAATCTCACATATTAAAATAAAAAAAATTGATGTTTTTGAAATATAGACCAAGTTCTCATGACTTTAAATCAAAAAATGCATGCAAAATAAAGGACTATTTTTTTATGATTTGTTCAACATGATAAAATATGAAAATTTAACTTATTTTTGAGAAACTTTGCCTTATGCAATTAAAAATATAAAAATAATTTTTTATTGTTTTTTTTTTTAATAAAACCAAATAAAATGCACAACCCATATCAATTTTTCCTCTACATGTGAGGTCCTATATATATATATATATATATATATATATATGTTTGACCTTTTTTTCTCTAATTTCTTTGAGTGAATATGATCAGGAGAAATGTGATGCTTGAGTTGAAATTTTCTAGTAGTTTTTACACTCAAAAATTGTTTTTCCTAATCATAATGTACGTATGCCTGATTTTCTTAATCTTATTTTTTATGCTATATAAAAGATTGCTCATTGCTTGTGATTTAGAGGTTTTTTTTAGCATGTAGGGATAAAATATCAAAATACCAGTCACATTATTTATTAAACCAACACAAATCTTAAACCTCAATAACTCTATAAAAGAAAAGAAAACATAATTAGAATCAACCTCTTTTACGCTTTCGTGGAAATTCTATTAAGAATAATAGTCAGGATGCAAAGCTATAATCTAAGCAGTACTTACTTCTCCTTCCCTTTCTTCCTTTTGTGTTAACAAAATTAGATTCGAAATATTTTTAAGTTAATTTACAATTTTTGAATATTTTTAAGAAAAAGGCACAAGATAATGTTTATTAGGAAGGTGAAATCCACGCGCCTAACTTTTTTTTATTAAGTGAATAATATGTCATCAAATTTTTTTTTAAAAGAAATATAGCTAATAATGTGTCGCTTGCTTGTGCATATAATATGTCCTTTTTTAGTTGAAATCCTAGCCACTAAAAAGTTGGGTCCAAGTTTTTGGATCAACAAACTTAATTTTCTATTTGTTCACCTTCAAACACCTTAGAAACATCCTACGAATCTCAATAACTCTTTTTCAATCCTAAAAAACTATAATCACTCTAAAATCCAATTGAATCAGAAACTAATATAACAGGATGTATATGGGAAAATTACATAACAGGATCGCATATGGAAAAATTAAAACTTCAAGGATCAAAATGTAGTTTTTCACTCCCATGAACACTAAAAAAATAAAAAGGGTTGATTTTTATTTAGTATTGACTTAGTTTATATCATACAAACAAACCATCTAGTTTACCTTAGATAAAGTGCATTAGGAGTGATACATCCTGTATATACATAACCAGTTTTTTAGTTAGACTTTGAGATCAATTAGGGTTTTAGTGACCAAAATACTAGATGACAACTCCATTTTATTTTTACTGATAAAAAACAAAAAATTTTAATTTTTTCCACCATCACTAGAGAGATCTTGACCTGAAAAAAAAAATCCTTATGACGCTACACACATGCGATAAGATTTATTTAGTGACTCTCAAATGTTATAAACTAAAAAAAATTCTTTAAAAATAAAAAACTCAAATAAAAGTTGTCCGACGTAAGTAATAAGGAGAAAAAATTTGAGTAATTTGAATTGTGATTTTTTTTTCTTGTTGACTCTTTCATCCTATCATCGATGTATGGTGTATAAAATGTTATCAGGTGAAAACTTTATTAATAATTTTATATTTATTTCTCTTGTCTTCTCACACAAAAAACTTTTATATTTGAATTTTGTATAAATTTACTATTATTCTATGCGTAGTTTTTATATTAATTTAATTGTAGAAACAAATATACTTAATGAATATTTGATCATTAAAGATGTCGCACGTGCTCCGCGCGGCGTCGATGGTGATTTTTGTTTGCTTGTTGGTTCTTTTTGGGAGTCGTCATCTAATATTTGGTTTAGAATCACTAGGAAACCCGAGTGTGCTAGTCTTTGTTAGAGATTCACGGGTAAGGGACTGGTTGTGACTAGGGAAGATGTTAGCACCCTTAACGCACCCTACCTGAAGTAAATTGTTTCGTGGTTTGATGTGATTTAAAGACTTTGAAACTGGTCTTATCAATGACGTCTTAAAAAGAGGAGAAAAGTTCACCTTAGTAAGGAGATCCTTATCTTATCGAGTAAAGAAAACCTAATTGCTCTAGCATCAATAAAAATAAAACAAACTTTTCTATTTAATATCAAGAGTATGTCTTACGTATAAGATCGTAATCCTGGATACCAAAAGAAAAACAAATTTTTTTTTGAAATATTGGTCTAATTCTCGTGACTTTAATAAACTTGTTATTAAAACCAAAAAATGCATGCTAAGATATATTTTTTAAAATTTTCTATGTTGTATGAAGCAACGATATCATTTTTTTGTTTATCTTTGAGAGACTTGACCGTATGCATCAAAACAAAATATTTTCTTTTATTTTTGTTTTTTCAGATATATATATATATATATATATATATATATATATATATATATATATATATATATATATATTCGTACAAAACTGGATATTTTAATACTAGATTTGTATTTTTACAATATAAAAATACAAACCATAAAATAAATACACAAGAAAACTATAAATGTTTTTTTTAACTGGTCCCACGTAGCTGGACAGTGACCCGGGCTGGGCAAATAAGAGGCACGCGTGAGCTTCCTTACCGTGCATGCTCCGTTTCTGTTCAAGTGAATTATAATTCACTTGAACATAAACGAAAATGGAAATGCATGCCCAGAGACGAGAAGAACAAACCTGGAGGCGGAAATGAAGGGACGAAAGCGATGTCGAAGAAGTCTTGGTTGGTCTCTCAGCGCTTTCGTCTGTTTTAGCTCTTCCCCTTTGTTCTCTGTTGGCGTCCGTCTCCTGAGTTTTTCTCCTTGTCTTCGTCCTTCTCTATCTCTACTGGTTTTTCGGTCTCTCTCCTCCCTGTTCTCTTCTGTCTTTTTTTCTGGTATTCTTCTGTGCCTCCTCCACATCTGTGTGTTTTTCTGTTCTTCACTTTGTATCCATTTTTTTTTGCCTCCTGCCCTCTCTGCTTCTTTTTCTCCTCTTCTCCTGTTTTTTTTATTTCCCCTGTTCTCTCTTTTCCTCTCTTTTGTTCTCCTCTCTGTGATCTCTGTGTTTTCCTTCTCCCCTCTGCCTTTGGTTCGTGGCCTTTCTTGGACTATTAATTAAATTACGAACAGTTACGGGATAAACTATTTATCATAAAATATGGGTCATTTTATTTAGTGGGGTTCGATTACATTCAAGTACTTTTAGAATAAAATAAGTCAAGCCTCCAAGTGAAAGTACAAATACTTTCTTAACATAATCAAAAATAAAATTGAGATTTTTTATTAAATAGGATTAGATGTCACATTCTATGCTCGTGATTTTACTGGAAATTAATATATCCCCCATTAACAAAAAGACTAAATTTCACCTCCGATTTGTTTTGAAAAACAAAATCAAAATAGAAAGCCCCTATAGTTGCATTCACATGTCCATGTTTATGTCTGCAATCAATCAGTTTCAAGACACAAGTTGTAATTAAATTTTGGAAATGCATCCTATGTGATGATAAAGATTTTATCAGTATATTATTATAAAAAAAAATTAGTTCAAGAAAGACTTAAAGATCTAAATTTTCAGGAATATAGACATTCTTCAATAAACGCGTATTAGATATGACGCTAGTTAGATCTTAGCATGTTGGGCTTGGCACACTACCAAGCCCCAAATACATTGGATAGGACATTATGGAATGACTATTCTCCCTTGTACTTGTCTAAGTAAATAACCCCCCTCCCTTAAATCTAGCATGAGGAAAGATCTCAGCTTCCAAGGACTTTAGTTATATTTAACGTCTTGAATTCTAATCTTCTACACCTTTTAGGTGTATAAAATTTATTCAAGAACCTATCATATTTTCATCAAACATTAATATAGATACAAGAGATATTTATCAATCATTAAATGCTATCAGGATAAAATTACAATATAGGCCCTCCTCTGCATAAAAGAACATGACTCTTAGGCTATAAATACACTATGAAACATTCAGAACAGAGATTCATAATTTTCATATATATTTTTAGAGCATTTCTCTCTAAAATATTATTGTATTTTTCTCTTTAAAAAGATACTTATTTAAGTATAAAAGAGTCTTCACCTTCACCTAAGAGAACTTTTTGTAAGTACTATCCACGAACTACCTTAACTTATCAAACACCAAGTATAAGTTATCAAGTATCTTAGTTAGGGAGAATGGATGAGATTTTAAGGACAAGTTGATTAATCGATTATCTAACCCGAGAGCTTATTTTTAAATTATTAGGATTTTTTAGGATTTCATCAATACGTGATTGACATTTTGTTTATTCAAAAACCATTTCTCTTAGATTTGTTTCATAAATATGTATTAAGAATTTTATTAAGCCAAAATTGCTCGAATCCATCAATCAACGAGAGATGCTTGGAATTTTGAGAAATCAACCAATACTGCAAGACCTAATTGAGGTTCAGAGGTGCTTTTGATTTTCTATTTTGGGCTAAATCTTTTGGACTAACCGAAAATACAAAGCCTAATTTGGACTACTATAATACTGATGAGTTTAGGCTTTTCTTTTTTATTTACGTTATTTAACGTGTGTTTTTTTTCATCCTCTCATGTTATGTTTACATGGTTTTATATCGCTTGTGATTGATTTCAATTTGCATGTTGTGTTGTATTTTCAATGTCAAAAAATATTTTGGTATTAAATTGATGTCTAATTTTATAAAATAAAATTTTATTTTATTAATTCAAAATATTAAAGCATAGACCAATGTAATACATAAATATAAAAATTACAATTTAGTCTCTAAAGCTTTTACTTTTTTATTTTTGGTACTTGTACCTTTTGAGTTTCATGTTTCAATCTTAAACATTATTTATTTTATGTTTCATCGTAGGAAAAAAATAAGAACGAGAGGAGAGAGAAAGTGTTTAGTGTAACACATTTTAACAACAAAAAAAGTTGATCATAGCGTTACTCTATTAGAGGATTTATTTTGAAGCAAATGGTTCAATAATGGTGGTGTTTACCTTTTGAAAATATAATAATAGTAGATTGAGACCCATAAGGATTTTGTTTTTAATTATGTTAGATTTTAGTTTTCTGAAATGATTATAAGCTTTTTTTTTTTAGGTTTGAGATAGGTTTATTGAGATTTCTATAGTATTTTATGGTGTTTTTACTTGAAAACAAGTTGAAAATTAAGTTTTATTAGTCTAAGAACTTCGAAACCTAACTTTTCAATCACATTATGTGGTCAAAAAGCTAACCAAAAGATGATATATTATTTGCCGAGATAAGCAATATGTCGTTTGATGTATAAAAAAATGTGAGGGTGGTTAGTGTGTTATCTATCTATTCAAAAAAATAAGGCACTTGGGTCTTACCTTCGAGGCTCATGCATGCCAAGTTTTGTTTTTTATTTTTATTTTTATGGGTTAGGCAAGCCTGACTTTTTTCTTAAATAACCCTTAATTGTTTTCCTTTAATTTTTAACAAAAAAATCTCTTTAAATAAATTTATTAAAATAACATTTAAACAATTATTGAATTATGCTATTAATTAAAAAAAATATTTAGATTTTTTACAATGATATTATCGATTACTTTACATGAATAATTATGTATTAGCTTGATATATCGAGTTTTTAAAATAATTTTCTTATTAATATTGAATGAGAATAAAATATTTATTTTTTTATATTTTTTTTATAAATTTTTTTCTCATATTTATTGTTCTCATATTTTTTTATACAAGTCTATACTTATTATTGATTCATGATTTTTTAATATTTTAATTGAAACTTGCTTTCACAATCATTTATAGTTAAAATAAATTCTTGTCATAATAAAAAATAAATGCTTGAATAAAAAATAGATTTTTTTATTAGAGATATATTTTTTCCCTTTTTAGTTAAGATCATTATAGTCTTTGTCATTTTTTTTTCTAGTTGTTGCTGTTGTTGTTTATTAAACCAATTATGTTGTTAATAAAAAAACTATTTTTTTTTATCAAAATAAAAAAAATACACAAATTAAAATAAATAATCTTGATGAAAAATACATTTTTCTTTCATATGAATGTTTATTTTTATTATCATATAATTAGATAAAAATAAATTTGAAAATATATTAAACTTGGTCAGGGTCATGACCTGGGTCACAAGCTGGTAACCTAGAGTGACTCAGATTAATCCAAAATGTTTTTATTTCATTGTTTTTCAAAAAAATAAAACTATATTTTTTTGAGTTTTTTAAAATTAAATCTGGTTTTGACCGGTTAATCAACTTGCGGATAGACTCATCAGTCACTTTATATATATATATATATATATATATATATATATATATATATATATATATATATCCTAATTGGAGGGTTAACTTAGCATAAAACTTGAGTCAGGTAAGTTTACCTAATTTTTTATAAGAATGTCAAAATAACATTGTTTTTTTTTAAGTAATCAAGTTTTAATTGGGTTAATTTAGATTTTTGATCGGTGAAACCGAGCCAACTCCCTTCTATTTTCTATAAAATATGACCCATGATAGTCCGAGTCAACTAAGGGTGTGTTTGTTTCCTGAAAAGTGATTTTCGAGAAACCGTTTTCCAAACTTTCCTGTGTTTATTTGCCATTAAAAAAATTGGTCAACGAAAAACACTTTTCAATCAACGAAAAACACTTTCATATCAAAAGAAAATTTGACTTGATTTCTAGGAAAGTGTTTTTCTTTTATTTTGGGTGGAAAACACTTTCCAGAAGTTGTGAAAAATTTAGAAATATCATATTATTTGCTGATTATATCAAATTTGATCCTCAAACTTTTGATTGCTATACATTTTGTTTGAATCTTTTTTTTTCAATTTCATCCCTTAAAATTTGATTTTTATATTAACTTTGGTCCTTATTTTTATGATTATTATTTATTTTTTTCTTATCATTTTTTTAATTGAAATTTTTTATCTATCAAATTTGATCCTCATTCTTTTGATTGTTACTTATTTTATTTAAAATAATTTATGAAACTATTATTATTATTATTATTTTAATTTCATCATCTTTTAATTTTTTTTATCTATTAGATTTGATCTCTATTATTTTGATTATTATTTACTTTATTTGAGATAATTTATGAAATTAGATTTTTTTCAATTCTATTCTCATTCAACCTTTTAATTTGTAAGATTTGTTTCTTATTATTTTAATCAATTAAAAAAAAACATTAATAAGCTATTTTCCATAACATAACCAAATACTGGAAATTGTTTTTTAATTTATTTTTCATAATATTACCAAATATCAAAATATAATTTACTTTACTGGAATTTACTTTTTTAAAAAACCATTTTTCAAAAAAAATTTATTTTTCTAAAAGCAAACAGTTTCTAAATCTCAAGTAGAGCCAGGCAAGGTTAAGGTTTAATAATAGTGCTATATTGGGAACAAACTCGTCGCAGTTTCTCTACAATTTTAAGTAATTGGCTAATTTTCTTATACATGGGGTATCCAATTGAAAATTTATTTTGTTTGGAGACTTAGTTGAAACTCATGTAATAGTTGGGGGACAAACATGTTCTCCCCCCTGAATAAAGCTAAGAGATCAACACATGTAGGCAGCTACCATAGTATCGTTGAACAACAAGATGACTGGCAGGTGGAAAATTATGTTCCCTTTCTCTGACACTTTTCACACTTTCTCACATCTTTCCCTTCTGACAAAACAAAAACAAAGTAACTTGTATATGTATCTGTCTCTGCAGATGCTGGATTGGTCAGCTACAATCATCATCATCAGCAGCATCATCATCATCAAGAACATTGCTTTACAGAGTTTTAGAGCAAAACCCAGATCGGATTTGTCACTGTTTTGATAGAATTGGCATCCTTTTATCCTTTTGCTTTCACATCTATATATATGTGCGTGCATGTATGTATGTGTATGTATCTGTGTAGATGTACTCAAGCAATTTAACAGGGTTTATACTGGCACTGGTTTCCAGTACCTTCATAGGGACCAGTTTTATAATCAAGAAGAAGGGTCTTAGGAAAGCTGGTGTTAGTGGTCCTCGAGCAAGTAAGTCAAGTTCTTGTTTTGAAAGGAATTTTGGGGTTTTGTTGAATTTAGTGTTTGTTTAGTTTGTAATGGTGATTGAGGTTGATTTTGTTTGTTTAAGGTGTCGGAGGCTATGGTTATTTGCTGGAGCCACTATGGTGGATAGGCATGATTAGTAGTAAGTTACTTTTGTTAGTGCTGCTTCTGTTGCTGTTTTGGTTAGTCAAGTTAAATGTGGTCTTTGTTGAAAAAGAATTGATTTTTAGGCTAATTTGAATTTAAGTGGAAGTGTTTGAGGGATGATTGTTTGTGTGTTCTTAGATTTGATGTGTCTTGATCTGATTGGTGTTTTGTTGGACGAATTGACAGTGATTGTTGGAGAAATTGCCAATTTTGTAGCATACGTTTATGCTCCTGCTGTTCTAGTGACACCACTTGGTGCATTGAGTATCATTGTTAGGTAATGTTTATTTCATCTTCAATTAGTATCTGTAATTGATTAGTCTAATTATGTGTAAACATGGGCAGTGCGGTATTAGCCCATTTCTTGTTGGGGGAAAAGCTGCAAAAAATGGGGGTGTTGGGTTGTCTTCTATGCATAGTCGGTTCTACTGTGATTGTGCTACATGCACCTGAAGAACGGTCCATCAATTCAGTTAAAGAAATCTGGGAATTAGCTATCCAGCCTGGTAGAACTCTGTCCTGCTTAGTTGTGCTCATCTCTTGTTTCTACCTTTCCTCCTAATCAATTTGATGTGCAATCTTTTCTTTTCCAGCATTTCTTTCATATACAGCCGCTGCGGCAGCTATAGCATTGGTGCTGATTTGGTATTTTTCTCCACGCTATGGCCAAACCAACATTTTGGTCTATATAGGAATTTGCTCAGTAATTGGATCATTGACAGTAAGTATCTCTTAAGCCCTTGCTAGGTGTATACTAGGATTGAATGAATTTAAAACCTTTGGTTTATGCATGTGGTCTAGGAACTTTGAAACTTAAACCTCAATGGAACATTTGCATGTGTTCTTATAACAATAATAACTACAGGCTTTCTTGTTTTGCAGGTTATGAGTATAAAAGCCATTGGCATTGCAATAAAATTAACGCTAGAGGGCACAAACCAAGCCAAATACTTCCAAACGTGGATTTTTGCAATGGTTGCAATTACTTGCATCATCACCCAATTAAATTATCTAAACATGGTTAGTATCTTAATATGCAGTTCTGTCACTGTGGTACTATCTGAATGGTTATGCATTTTTCTCTTTAAGTGCTACGAGCTAGTGAGTTGGTGATGTTTAACCAATTTCCGTGTGACAAGCATGCTTATGCAAATGAGGACCAAATTACTTTACAGCTCTGGAAAGAGTTGCTTTCCTATCTTCTTATTGATGCTCAAATCTATCTATGACTGTCCTGAGACTAGGTTACTATCATCATTGCCTCCATTCCATTACTAGTGAATATTCATTGGACCTAGTTGGGTGTGTGCACGCGCATTCTCGTCTTGAGGGATCTGATATCATTAAGATTTGAAATGGTTTAGTACCTGCAAGTTTATAGTCTAACCTAGGACCAAGATAACTATAATGGTTAAAGAACCATTAGTATATTATTCTAGGTACGGATCGAAAAGTGTCTTTGACTCGAGGAGGAATAAGATAAAATTCTGTTACAAATTAGGAATGCTTAGCATTTTCTATCTTCTTACAATATTAAAGTTGTACCAAAAAAAATATTTTGGTTTCAAGTTAGGAAAGAAGAGAATTTAGAGAATAAGTTCACTATTTTGGGGCTCTGAAACTGGATGAGTTTTCCTAGCAGAAAAGCTGAATTCTTGAGCCATGAAATTATGGACATAAAAGAAGTGTTTATATTTCTTAATTTGCACTCGTGTAGTGCTTTGCATGGAATGAAGTTGTCTGGACCCTTAGCCATGGACAATGGTTTGGAATATGTGAGCGTAACATTTGATTTTAAATTCAAACACTTTTATGTAATAAGTCAACCAATATTAGTGATGCACTCTAACTAACACACTTTTAGGCAGATGCCTCCTTGCCATGAAACTTCAGAAACCTCAATTGAACTCCATCATATATCTCCCATGATACACCTATAAGAATTCAATCTATACAAATGTGTGGTCTCATTAAGAATATATTGGTGATAGGGTTTAATTGAACAGGAGATGCACATAGTACTCTGAACAGATTTTGGTTGTTTATTATTATTTTGTTAATTGTGTATGATTCTTTTGTTGACTTTTAAGTCTCACATCATAAATGTTCATGGTTATCTGACAACAAGTGCTGAATACACTTTGAAAATCTGCGACAATGGTTGGTTAAAAGATGATTCTCTTTTCCTCATCTTCTTGCACATTTGAAAGATTCCTAGTCTCCAAAATTATAGTCAATATGTTGCATTGCCTTAATAGTGCTTCAGGTTCAATATGAGTTCTCATCTAATGATCTGGTGTGGTTGCAGGCCCTGGATACGTTCAACACAGCAATTGTTTCTCCCATCTATTATGCCGGGTTTACGTCTTTTACAATTCTTGCCAGTGCAATAATGTTCAAGGTATCCTTATGCACAAATGCCCATGCAGAGAGAGGGGGGGGAGGGAGACAGAGAGTAATGAGCACTTCTAACTGTTTTTGTACTTTTTCTGAAGGATTATTCTGGTCAGAGTGCAAGCAGCATTGCTTCGGAGCTTTGTGGGTTTGTTACTGTGTTATCTGGTACCTTTGTATTACATAGCACCAGAGAACCAGATCCACCAATCCTGACAGGTAAATCTCTTGTGCACTTAGGTTGGTGAATCTTGCTAGATATTAAAATTGTGACTTGAATGCATGCTTGCCAGGTATCTCATATTTGCTTAATGTTCGAGCAATGTTGCACCTGCAATTTCATTACTTTCTAATTAAAAAATCATTATTAGTTGAATCAAAATTGTGAAAATATAAAGCATTAACGCTCATTTTATAGAGACAGAAACATACAAGAAATGAGTTGTGTTTTCTAAGAAGTTATCAGGAGCACTATGTGGGGTTTCTCAGTATGATGAATTAGGCAAAGAGCATGAGTCAGGTTATAGAAGAAAAGAAGTTGGCTGAGTGAGGGGAGAAAGCAAGTCACTCAATTTGTAAGATGTAAGAGTTTGTAATGGGAACAGGCAAAAATAACTATAGGTTTACGGAAAGGTTTGAATATTTGTTTGAGGTTCTTGAACAATTTTGACATGATTTCAGAGGAACTCTTTAGATTCCAGCATCTGGCTAGAGATGTTGAAGTCTTCATTGCAGATGAGACCATCAGGTGTTTTTTTTTTATTATTATTTTTGAGAGCACCCCTTTTTATCAACTGTCAGGCTTTGAAAATTATGAATCAATTACAAGATTTGACCGCAAAGATCACTGATTGGAATAAAAAATGTGCAAGTTGAACTACCTTGAAGACAAAATGCCTTCATAAAAAAAAACTAAGTTAAATAATTGGTTTTTTGGAATGTAATTTCAAGATAATACGCATGATACTTGTGAAAATGTTATGTGAAGATTGTAGAAAATGAGTGGTAGCTATTAACTATAAAGATGTTATATTCTATAAGCAAACAAAATAATGTTTCCACTCCTACACCAGTACTGATGTGCTCTAGTTTTATTTTGCTGGAACAAGTGGTTATGTTGGCTGCAGCCAAATGTGTGATGTAATTTTAATTGTAAAGGATCAGATTCAAGTTCTTTTTATGATGGTAGGTTTTCCTCACCTCCTTGAAATGTCAGTTACTGCATGGATGACTTGTGTTCATGCTAATATGTTAAAAAACAAACATTACATGGATTTCAGTTTCTAGGGTGGCAAAAGCCTTAAAAGCCCTTTACACAGCCAACCGCGTTTCAAATTGCGGTTGGCTGTGCAAAAAGCATAAAAAAAATGATGTTTTTTTGTGGCTAACCACAGTTTGAAAAGTGTCACTTAGACAAACACACACTTAATATTATTAAAGAAAAGCAATGCATTTGTCTGATAATTCCAAACATGCAGATCTTTATACACCATTGTCTCCAAAGGTATCATGGTACATCCAAAGCAGTGGAGAACATTGGAAACAGAAGGATGAAGATGGGCCATCTCCCAATTTTATCACAATTCTCCAGCAAGACCATTTCAAGTGAAAGATACTATACTTGAGGTGCTAAAGTTTTCAAGTTTTGGTGGCACCTAAGGCCCCATGCAGGACTGCTCGAGTGTCTATTGCTTGTGCAGGGGAACACCATGTGGTAATCTTTTTGTTAGCGAATACTTCTGAGTGTCCAAAACAAATTTATCTTGCAGTCTAGTCTTATGCCATAGCCCTTTGTAGTGGTCTCTCATCTCACCTTATTTTGATTCTCACATTTTTGCATTCCCTTTCTCAGCTTGTAGCAATATTTGTTTTCATTCCTCCAACCATGTTCAGTCTCATGTGTGTAGGTTTCAAACTGAGCTAACCCATGTAGTTGGGTCTGGTCTTTGTAATCTAATTGATTTGATTTTATGTGACAAATTTATTAAATTCGAGTCTTTGGTTGTGCTGAAATTGATTTGTTCCTTGCTTACATGATTAGTGTCATGGCTGCAAGGAGAATGAAATATTTGGAAAAACTGTGGAAGGAAAATAAAACATTTGGAAAAACTCACTTGCATGATGCATGGCCTGTATTGAATTATGTAGAATGTATGTTTAACAAGCTAAGAATTACCTCATGATTTGTTATACAAGGGAATAATAACAATTATGCTAGAATCTCGTAATCTATTATGCATGGAAATAATAACCGGAGAGTATCAATTGCGAGGAACACCAGTTGTGGGGGATCATTTACACCAGTTGGAGGGATAAAGGATAATTCTGAACTTTGATTCAAATCGTATCTCAATATTCCCCTTCAAGCTCAGGGCAGGACGGAACCGAAGAAGAGCTTGTCATCATTTGGAACAAATTTGGGAGCACTCAAGGGTTTTGTAAATACATCAGCTATTTGATCATAATCTGAGATGTGTGCCAAAGAAATAACATCGAGGGAGGGCTACTTGTTAACGAACAAAATGGACATCAATCTCTATATATGTTCAGTGCGATGATGAAGGGCCATATTTCTAGCCATGTTGATAGCACTAAGAATGTGGGTGAGGATAAATCATATCCAAGCTATTTGAGTAGATGCATAAACCACAAGATCTTAGCTATGGCAGCCACTAAATCATGATATTCTGCTTCTGTCAGATAGTAAGTTATCACTCATAAATATTAACAAAACTGGTTATGGATCGACGATCATCCCAAGAACCTGCCCATTTAGTATGGCAATAACCATGAAGCGTAGTAAGAGGAGGCTTGACAAACTGAAGCCCAAGATTGAGCATTCCCTTAAGATAACGATAAATTTGCTTGACAACCATGTCTCGGGGACATTGCATGGATTGACATACAAGAGCGATTTCAGGTCATATATTGAATTAATCCAGCCATTTGCCGATACCGAGATGGATCAAGCAAAAGAGCACCTTCATTGGCTGGCAATGGAGCACCTGTGGCCAATGGTGTTGTAACAGGTTTGGCACCATCCAAACCAATTTCTTAAGGAAGAGAGAGCACATATCTCGTTTGAGTTAGAGTAATAGCTAGTGTAGATTGATCACGACCACCTTGAATTCCCAAGAAATAGTGCTATTCTCCACGGTCTTTCATATTGAAGACTAACACCAAATTAGAAATAAATTTGCTGATTTGTGAAGAATTTACTGCTATGATGATGATGCCATCAACGTAAATCAAGAGCATAAGAATGTTATTAGAGCCATGGCAACGATTAAAAGATAGATTTATCAGAAGAACAATGTTGAAAACTAGTTGTTGAATGTAGATGCTAAATTTGGTATATCAAGCCCGAGGGCTCGTTTAAATCCTTGAAAAATTCCAAATCATTTTGGATAGGATCCTATCGATGAGTGAAAGGAAACGTGAGTTCATCAGTACCAATAGCCCTTGTATAGTGGGTTGAACAACCAAGGAAGATAAACCTTTTTTTATTTATAATCAAGTTTAGTCTTGCCAAAAGGAGTTAAGCATGGGTAGCATGCATGCCCAAAAACAGAAATAGGGTGACTTGTTTAAATTTAAATTATAATATTGAATTTTATTTCACATTATTCATTTTAATCTCTTTACAAGGTTATAAGGACTAGATGAAAATTTTATTTCATGTTGTCGTTTTATTTTATTTTTTTAATATTGAATTGTTTAGATTTGAACCTAATTTGTCTATTTTTGAATTTAAATTAAAACTCCTCTCGAAATAAATTTCAGTCTTGAATTTCTTAGATTAACATATTAATTCAGATTGAATTTAATAACTATGACTTATATTCTTATTCTTGTAAAAAAAACATATTTTAATTGTTATTGCAAATTAGTACTCTGCTAGTATTGTGTGTTTTTGTGGATTTTGTTTTTAAATTAGCACAATTAATTAGAAATAATGACAGAATATCACGATTGAAAAAATAATTTGTGAAAAAGCACAATTTGTACATAACATGCTTGAAAAATATGACTTTTATAACTTTATACCATTCAGAATAATGATATTCAATAAAAAAACCATAAAATGAATTGGAGAGAAGAGAGAGTAAAGAAAAAAAGAACCCGAAGATATATCAAAGCTCTGATTATGACATCATTAATATCATAAAAAAATATTGACAAAAAAAATCTAATAACACCAAAAAAAAAAAATTATCAATGATGATCCGAGTGGGTCACACTTATCTTTCAAAGATGGAGAGCAACTCATTTATTTTTTATAACAATTATGACCTATTCAGTTTATCGTTGATGGTAGTAGCTTGCGGGCATGGAGCTTCATTTTTCACGTACCCAGGAAAGACCATCGCCATGTAGAATAAGGACTTCTTGTGCCTTCCATAACAGGTAGCTGGCTGACTCTAGTTTAATAGAAATACCAGGCAGCGTAGTTCTGGCCGGGGAAAAATCAAGCTCATTCAAGGTAGAAGAATATGTCATTGTTAGAAACTGTGAGCTCATGAAGTTTTGGAAAAACTTTCTTGCGTGATGCATGGCCTGTATTGAATTATATAGAATGTAAAATTAACATTTACAGCTAAGAATTATCACATAATCTATTATACAAGGAAATAGTATCAACTATGTTAGAATCTCGTAATCTATTATACATGAAAATCTTCAGCAGCTGGAGGGATAAGGGATTATGTCAAACTTTGATTCAAATTTCATCTCAATAATGACCTCTTACTTGTTTTAGAGTCCCCTTGTAAACACTCTCTTTGGTATTTGATGTTTCTTTCTTCTTCTTTTTCAAAGTACAAGAGCATATAGATAAATCTTGATATTTGATTAATGGTTTATATTGAGGAGATTCAAGTAACCTCTACCAAGGGTTCGTTTGCCTTCTGAAATACTTTCATTTTAAAATAAATAAATAAACTTTTGCTGTAAAGGGCCTCTAATTCTTGCTCAAGTTCTCTGATTCAAGTCAACCAACAAGTCCAATCAAGGGTTGGCTCTCCACGACATGAGTCTACAAGAACGGGAGAGAAGCTGGAAATGATAAGATGGGCATGGAATGGGAATAATAATTAGAGACTTCGCATGAATCTTTACAACATCACAATACAAGAAAGGTTATTCCTTCTTGATATTCATTGAGAACTAGTAAACAGGCTAAAATTTTAGTTTTTTTTCCTTAAGTCGTAAAAAACTTAAAACCGAATTTGGGTTGGATTTCAGCTTTTCATGGTTATTATATTGAGTTGATTCATGAGTTTGCTTGCAGACATAGAAGTTAGTAAAAATGGGATGAGAAATAATATACTAAAAAATAAATGAAATTGTAATGAGTGTTTATCTACATTTTGTGTGTTTCTATCTTTGATTTTGTTGAATAGTTCTTTGTAGTTCTATGGTGGTTGATGATGGTTATACGAATGGTTGGGTGGTTGTTGGAAATTCTGGGAATTGTTGAATGATTCAAGGATTCGTTAAATGGTTGATGGTGATTATAGGAAGTAGTGGGTGGTTGATGGTGATCATAAGAATTATTAAATGGTTGATGGTGGTTATGGGAATTGATGGATGGTTAATGGAAGTTATAGAAATTGTTGAATGGTTGATAATGATGCATGAGATTATCCTGATTTTTAATAGTTGTGTATGAAATCTAAAATCTAAAACTTGTTTTTCTTATTAGTAAGTGTTTGAAAATGTAGTTATACTCGTGTTTTTTAAAAATTATAATTTTTTTGCTAAAAATTAATTTTTTTGTATGTTTTGGATCGTTTTAATGTGCTGATCTCAAAAATAATTTTTAAAAAATAAAAAATCTATTATTTTGATACATTTCAGCACAAAAAACACTTTAAAAAGCAACCGTACTCTCAA
The DNA here is from genome assembly GCF_000002775.5 of Populus trichocarpa. NCBI lineage: Eukaryota > Viridiplantae > Streptophyta > Magnoliopsida > Malpighiales > Salicaceae > Populus > Populus trichocarpa. Next base: position 713,853 of record NC_037303.2, on the reverse strand, counting down.
ATAGACCAAAAAATAAAGATATTAGTCCTATTATTACATGTGCAATCTCATGGGAATTGTATTTTTTTAAGAAAATTAGACCATGGATTGTTGTGTGATGGTCGATAGCAATAGAGATATTGCCAATAAATAGAGATATTGCCAATAAAATTATGATTTAGGATTTAGAATGTATGGATTAATAATGTTATTTGAAAATATATTAAAATAATATTTTTTATTTTTTAAAAATTATTTTTAATATCAATTTAATTTAAAAATATCAAAAAATTATTAATTTAAAATAAAAAATTATAATTATCTTTTTTAAAAAAATACACCGCTCTCCCTCTCTTCCCTAATAGTTGTCAGGTATGAGACAGCCTCTCATTTGTAACAAAAAGAAAGATTTTCAAAAATATTGTCGAACAAATTTGCCTACCAAAAGAAAAAACCACTCGGAGATGAATTGGCAGGGAACACTACTAAAATAGAAATCTCAGGTTCAGAGACCTCAGCTTCTATTTGGTTCGGAAAAGTATAAAACAAAAAGAAAAAGAAACCGTAGCAAATCTTTAATATCAGGCATCAATATATTCACAGACAGCATGAAAGACTGAAAGCTCTGCAGAGATTACATAATAGAATAGAAGATTTGTATGCAACCACCCCCCCATTGAATTTCTCATAGAAATCCTTACCCCAACGAATACAAACCCTGTTAAGATCTTGTTTACCTGCATAAATTCTCTCTTTCACTCTCCCATTTCAAAATAACAAGTTACATCTCTATTGATACATCATCATCAGGTAAAACCAAAGGCAATAGAGAATACTTGACTCGAAGAGAGATTTTTCCCTTATCTACATTAAGCTTTGCCCCAGACACGGCCCAGTATCCAGGTGCGTCTTGCGGTCCTCTTGTCATCTCTGTTGTGTCAACAAACTTCAAAAGTTTAGGGGTCTGGGCAGCGACTGGTGGGCCTCCTGGGTACACGGCTGAGTTTATGTTTACCACTGGTTGTGGAGGAGGTTGTTTCTGAGCACTTGAGAAACGAGTACTGATCAATGTGGACATTATTCCAGATTTCTGGTTCAAGGCAGGCGAACCATCCCATTCAGACCTCCTCAGAGTTGTGGTACCAATGACTCTAGAAAATTGGAGCCGCAAAAATAAAACTTTTTTCAAACCAGACTCTCCAACTTCAAACTGTGCCCCAGTGACAATCGAGAGATCATCTTCCGACTCAACAGGGGCTGTGCAGATATGGGAGAAGCTCTTCCATTTCACTTTCTCATAATATCTGCGGTCAGAGGAGAAATCTGAAATGTTGCCACCTCGTTCATCTGCAAGCTGGAAGGTCTTCGGAAGTGAAGATAGGTGCTGCAAGTGAATCGCTAAGCAGTTGCTTCTTTTACCTTCTAAGTACAGTCTAAGGCCAGTAACCGGCTTCTTCCCCACATCAACCTGCCATGTATTGTTAAAAAAATAAATACAACAGCAAGGTGGTGAGCATCATCCACTTTCCCTTATTATAGATATTTACTGCTCTCAGACAAAGTCAAGCACAATGTAATGGTTACTAATGACAACATAGGATAGCTACTTTTACTTTGTAAAGTGTGTTTTTTCCACTCTTGATCTTCAAAGTAAGACTGAGACAAGATTTATGATCACTTTGAGATGCAATTACTTTCCAAGTGGTACTATGATCTCATATATGATGAATGACAATAGAATGGGCTTTGGTTTCTTCAATGAAGAGAATGAAAAACTTGAAAGCAAAATGCAAGGCCCTAACAAAAGAAAGGAAACAACAATCCCACAAAGCAAAACATGATGGTAAGAGCATTACTGGTGTTGTGTTAACATAAAGCTTAGGACCCATGAGGCTAAACTGCAAAGATGCGTTACTTTGTTGCTTCCTGTCAGGACCAAGGGCAAGCTCACCAAATACTGGTGCCCATTGCCTTGGAAGCTGAAACTCCAAAAACTGGTGTAATTCATCAAGTGGTGGCTTATCTGCACTCAGAAACAGGTCAAACCAAACAATAGGTAAGATTTAATAGCCAAAAAAATTCAGTGAGCGTGAAAATCCAACAAAAGATTTTTAATTTTGCTATCATTTTACAATATACAGCCAAATGCATGCCATCTAACCCATCCTTATTTGTTGATAATTTAAATAAACAGTAGTTTCCTTTCAGCTTTGAAATGTATTTTCTTCGGCAAGTATTCCATAGGAACACAATGAATGTGCACTATCAGATTCTCATCTTCACAAATTGCACAACATCAACATGCAAAATCGAGAAGAAATTTCATGCTTACAACGGATATAGAGATTAATGGCATGGGTCAAAAATCCACTCCCATTGATTCCACTCAATAATGATGTGATTGGCACAAATGACATTGAGATAACATCAGGTTCAGTCTGAACAGTCTGACACCACTCCTTGTGTGGCAGGTTTTTATTTCCACCTTTGCGCTTGCTAATGAATTTAATGTGCTGCAAATTAAACGCAAATTTGACAAAATCCAACATAAGGAATTCAGGTCATATGGAAGAAAAAGGAGAGTCAACTAAACTAAAATAACAACCACTGCACAATCTGTAGGGATTAAAATCAAATTTCAGTATGCCAGTTGCGCAATGTTAGGAAACTAGGAATTTATTCACATTTTTAACAAGTGTACCTCTGTCTGGGAATAAGAACTAGATGGCAATTGGTCCATGAATGGCAGCCCCTGCAGCTGGAGAACCTGGGAAGAAAAATGAACAAATTAAGCTATGAAACATATCCACACGAGATTTTTGAATTTCATTCATGTCAAATTATGAGAGGGGGCATAGATAGATTGATTTTCTAACCTTTTCTCTGTCATAAAATTTATCAGAATTCATGGTGCTCCTTACACCATCTACAAACATTTTGTCAGCCATATCCTTTAATTTTTTCTGTACATCAACAGGTGGGAGAGGCGATGAATGTTGTTGCTTCATACATATCATGTCCTTTCCGCCCATTTTGATGCCAACAATAACATGCGTACCATACTTCTCAATAAAACTGGAAAGAAACAGTGAAGTCAGAACAAGGTTATCAAGGATATACCAATTATCAGTGTAATAAGAAGCATAAAAGGTCACAGAAATTTCATGTCTGTTTCAGTTGTACAAAGCATATAATCAATTATCAATGTAATACGTATCACTAACAGGGTTAAATTTCTACAAATGCAATACTCAGTCTATAACACAGATGCACACAACAATCAATACAACCAAAGTACAGACACTCCAACAAGTAAGAACATGTCATAGTTGAATGGCAGAATCAAACTTTTTGGTAATTCTAATACAGCTATCCCATTGCAGATCCATTATTTATATAGGAAAGGTTAAAGAGGACCAGTGCTGACAAGAGAGAGACATAAGAATACTAACATTTGTTTATTGAGTGCCTGTTGAGCTACAGATATATTAAACACTTAAGCATATGTGCTGATAACCATGCAACATTTTATCTTTCTTAACTTACGATTACAGACAGAACATAGCCAAGGTTTTCCTTCAGAAGTATTAAGTCTTATTTGTAAGATGTTACACAGAGCCTTATATATAGGAAACTATTGGTCTGCTAAACACCTTAAACTCCATTCCCTTCCTTAGATCAACAAAGCCAAGTAAATAATCCCGCCAACAAAAAGGAAATCTATTAAGATATGATCATAACAGACCTTCAATGATCAACTCACATTCACTTCTGCTAACTTCATAGTCTACCAAACAAGTTAAATAAAATCCAATGCAAAGTGAAACTGGTGATAAAATCCTGTGGCACTAATGAAATACATTAACAATAGGATTTCTATGACCCATCATTAGTTTCCATCTCATATTTTAAAATACTTGCATCTAAGTTCTTTCCAATGTTTTCAATAAAATTGCATTTCAGGTATTACCACCCTAATATACTGAACACAGGATACCCGCACCACAGGATGATTGTTTTGACATGAATTTTGCATCCAAACATACAAAAACTTTGCCCAGTGTTGTGGCTGAAAAATTTAATCGGACCACGAACACACTATGTTCTTGTTGTCACAAATATGCCAGCTTCAACCAATAATTGTAAAATTCCCTAGACTTGCCATTCGGTGAATCAGTATTGGTAAGATTTATATGGTCAGAATTATTACAAGCTTAGATATGGTGTGAGAAAAACTTGAAATATGATCACAAGGTGAAGAAAAAACAAGCATCCTCTTCTGATCTAGATGCGGAGTGGCAATCAAATCAAAAGAGCTTTGAGATTATATATGGAAACCTCATTGAGCTCTTTGAAGATATGTTTTAGAAGCCACAGAATCTCACCTTGCCAATGCAGCAGGTTCCCATGATGATGGTACAGCTTCTTTAACATGATCACATAGCACCACCTGCGACTTATCTAGTGCAATGCTGTAAAGAGTGATGTTAACGCCATCAAAAGCAAGGGCTTTAGTATTGGCAGCATCTTTCTGCCAAACTCCTGAAAATTCAAATGCAGAATTGAAATGGCCCGAAGGAATTTTTCCAGAAAGAGATAATTCCTGGTTGAACTGCTCTGACATCTGAAAGCAAAGGGAAAACACTATGAACTGATGAATCAAGCTACTTATATCTCTAACCAAACACCATTATAATCCATTAAAAAGCAATCTATACCCTCGGTTGTATACTAAAGCATGAAACAATTTAATTTGCTCTTGATTGCAATGCGAATTTCATATTTACTTCCCAATTGATCCCATCTATATTCAATCACAGCAAACTCTACCCTCAGGGCAGTTTATTCGCACAAATAAAAAAACGCCCCTTTCATTTCAACACGGCAGTTCAAATCAACAAACTTCCTCAAATTGGACTGTCCAAATGAATTTGAAGCTATCATTTGACTAGAAGAAGAAGAAGCAAAGAGAGAAAAAGTTAATGGGATAACTTTATTGTAATCATAGGGCTTAATGAAGCATAGAACAATCTATTCTAACATTTTTTTTTTTTTCATCTTCCTTGAAGAAAAATAGTTGATATTGCAAAATCAACCATAAACTCTCTTGGGCTCATCACTCATAAGAGACAGCTAAAAGTGCAGCAAATTCTTTAACCTTTTCTTTTCTTAAACAAACACAAAGACAGGTACCTGATCATACAAATTCCATAAATAGAACACAGACACAAAGACAGGAACTTAGACATGCAAATTCAACAAAGAACACAAATAAAAGCGGACAGCAACATAAACAAAAAGAACAAAGTAAAGGTGAATTCTTCTTACCTGTTGAAAAGAAAGAACATCAGAACTAAACCTCAAACGCTCGCCTTTATCACATTTGATAGATTTAGGAACATTAGGAATAGAAAACCCACCAGGAATCACCATATTATGCACTTGTTTACCATCATCATTAATCCCTATCAATCTTGGTGAGTTTTTCTTGCAATACTTAAGCCTTAAATCAAAACCCAGATCATATCCTAACCCAATTGCCTCTATTGCTTCTTCTGCAGCTTTTTTCGCACTCCTCATCCTCACAAGTTACAATCTTTCTCTCAAAATTTTTAGCTTTCTTTCTTTTTTGGCTCAAACCCCATAAAAGATGAAGTCTTTTTTAGTCTTTCTTCTTGCTAATATTGCACTTCTTCTTGTTATTTAACGAAAGTTCTTGCATTTCAATGAATACCAAGGAGAAGAAGACGGTCAAAGTTTGATTTTTTATGTGTTTGATATTTTTGTTTCTCATTTTTTTATTTTTGAGTTTGAGGTTAGGTGAAAGTGGCTGAAGATCAAGTCAAAGGTTTTGTGCTACTGCAGCCTGCTGCTTTGGTTCCTTCATTTTAATAGGAAAAGCAGAACCCATGTCATCATAGGCTGCTGCTCTATTATTTTTTGATGTAGACTTGTCTTGTTCCTTTTGCACCTTCTTTCTTGCCTTGCCTGCCATTTTTTTAATTTGGTCTTAAATATTGGAACATTTTATCATACATACCAGGCTTACCAGCTACGGGAGTAGCAATGCGGGATAAATATTTTTATTTTTTATAAAATATTATATATATAAATTTTTTAATATATTTTAGGCATGTTTAGAGTGTGGTTGAAGTTGTTTTTTAAAATATTTTTCACTTAAAAATATATTAAAATAATATTTTTTTTATTTTTTAAAAATCATTTTTGACACCAATACATCAAAATGATCTGAAAACACTAAAAAAATATTAATTTGAAATAAAGAAAAAAATAAAAAATAAATAAAATTTTTTTAGAAACGTTTTTAAAACGCAAAAACAAATAGGTTATAGTTCAAAAAATTATAATCCATTAAAAAATTTATGCATATATATAATTAAATAAACTAAGAATCATATGCGCTAATAAATAAATAATCATTAATGATATCTAAAAACAAATCTTGAAAATCGATTAACAGATATACATCAAGATATTTAATCTTGAAAAATAAAACATTAAATTGATAAAAAAAAATATTGGGTCTAGCAAGCTTCTCCGACCCAAGGTATTAGGTCTGACAATCATGCCGGACCCAAGATATTGAGTCGGGTTCGGGCATGCCTGCCAGACCCAAGCGCCTTGGGTCTGGCATGTCTGCCACACCCAAAGCGATTGGATCACGCAGTCATGTCGGACTCAATCCATGCCTGACCCAAGGTGCTTGGGTCAGGCAGTCATCCCAGACCCAAGAGCACGATTGCTAGACTCAATTCTTGCTTGATCCAAGGCGCTTGGATCTGATATAGTTGCATGATCCCAGCACCTTGGATTTGGCATGGCTACCAAACTCAATTCATGCCCATGGGTCTGACAGTCATACCCCCCTATTTTATCTAGATTACGATCACTGTGATGACCGGAAAATCAGAATTTATGCTCTTTAAACCTAAAAACCTGTTTTGCAATCTATTTTTCACCCAAAACACATATAAAACACCCTAGAAACCATGAGAAACTCATTATTGGCCTAAAAAACCCAAAACATTGTTCAAAAAACTGAACTCAACCCGAAACAAAAAATCAATCTAAATTCAGATCTATTTTTTCACGAATTTTTAAGGTACAAAAACACCTAATATAAACTCCCCGCATCAAATGAAACAATTTGACATAGAAATCTTTTATTTTGATGGCCTAAATCGGTGTCAATATCAAGTTTCTTTCTCTACTGCCGAAATCCGACGACCTCTCTCTCTTCTCTCTTAACCAGGGATCTAAAAATAACAAAAATAATTCTTGGTATCAAAATGGAATTGGAACAATTTTGAGGGACCACAATTATATAATTTGAGTGATTTTTTAAGTTGGAGGATCAAAGTAAAAAAAAAAACACACAATAATAAATATATCGTGAAAATCTCACGTGTGTGTTTTAGTATATAAATAATATGTTTTTAACAGTTGGGATATCCTCAAATATTTTTGGCTGATTCTAAATAAAATTCTAGACATATTCATTACTGTTTTAATTTTTTTTTCCTAAACTAACTTAATTAAAAAAAGATAATTCTCAAACCAAAGACCAGAGACCGCAAATATCACAAGCATTAATTGTTTTTGTTTACAATATGAAATTATTTATTTATTTTTTACTTGAAATACATTTGGTCCCTCAATTTTTATATTTAGCTAACTTTAGTTTAATTACTGTTATTATTATCTTACATATTTTTTTTAAAAAAATAAACTTAATTTTATTTAAGTTGAGCAAAAAAATTATTTTTTTTTTCAAAAGATTATTCCGTTATTTTTTAGAAGATCTCCTATTTTGATATACAAAACCTATATCCGAACTTACATATAAAAAGCTAATTACTATATGAAGTTTTCACAACTTCATAATTGTTCAAGATTGATTAACACGAGGAAGAATTTGCTGAGTGCCCATATGAGGAACGTGTTCCACTTGTCTGCCTTGGACAATTGTTTCGAACCTTCCAAGAGATACATATGCACACGTGCAAGCTTTTTTCTTAAAAGAAAACCATAGATTAGCCCCTAACCATTTTACTAATTGATAAATAGGTCCACGTATAATATACAATTTCAATTAAGTCCCTTACCTCTAGAGTTCCTCAATTAGATCTCTCATTTAAGATCATCACTAGCTATTAAAAAAAAATCATTATCATTTAATTGCATGCAATATGCACTTTAGGGAAAAGATTAATGGATATGATTGAGGAATAGTAGCATGTGGGAGGTTCAATTGATATAAATTTTTTGGTTGGAATCTTATTGAAAATTAGAAGATACTTTGGGACTAATTTGAGAATTCCCTTTTCTTTTTTTTTTCCTCTTAGTTTCTCAATTTTCGAAGGTGATGTGGTGGGGGTGTTAGTGTTTGATGAGTTTCTCAAGATTCAATTCATTTCATATACTTAATTTTAATTCCTATAGATCGAATTCCATGAATATGAATTAGTAGTGTTGATCTCCATTTGCTGGCCACCTTCTATTTCAAGTTATAAAAGGGGCTCTTTATAATGGTCTATGTCTCATATTAAATTTAAACATGTAATTTAATCTGAATTTAGTAGATACTAAATTGATTTGATTTAAATAAATAAGTTTTTTTAGATAATTATTTTATTTAATAAATAATAAATATAATATAAATATTATCAAACCAATCCGAAATCCAATCCAAGATATATGTTTGTATTATAAAAATATTTCTACAATATTTATATTTTTTAATTCAATATATTATACGCATTTTATTATTGACATGATGCGTATAATATTTATCATTTAATATATATATATATATATATATTAAAAAACATATTATTATTTTATTTTATGTTAAATATTAAATAACAATAAATAATAGATATTGTATATTCAAATCCGGTAGATAAGATATATCTAAATTTCTTTTAATTGATGGATAATGAATTTATTTCATGGAGATAATGTTTCCAAGCAATCCCTTTAGCTTGTACAATCATCCAAAGTGAGGCACCAAGTAGACTTGGAAGTGGTCTTGGCCAGCAATGAGCCCAACGGTGCCATTTGTCATTAAAGCTGACGTACATGCATTGTCAACTTGGGAGATTAAAAAAGAAGCAATCCTAATTATTCCAAAAAGAATTTTTAAAAATTAAAATGAAATTAACGTATTCATCATGTAATTAGAGATGAAAAAAAAAACTAGGAAACTGATTAAATTAAGAAAATAAAAAAAAATTAAAAAATCTGAACTATTAAAAAAACCCAATTAAACCAATTATAATATTTTAAAAAATATTCGGTTCGGTTCGTTGGTTTTATAAGTCTAAAACCGAAAAACCTCAACCGAATAGTTAAAAATAAACCGAACCGAACGAAATCGAAAAACCAAACCAAAATCAATTCCATTAGAAAGTCCAAAAAAAAGCCTAAAAACAATATAGTTTTTGGTTTTTAATATAAAATAACCAAACCAAACCAAACAAAAACCATATGGTTGGACCCGATTTCGATTTTATTTTTTGTATTTTAAGAAATTTAAACCGAACAAAAAATAATCACCCCTAGCCATAACCATGTATTTGAAATGAGAGGAACTTTATAATTTCGGCATTAATGGGTTAATAATGGGCAATCATGGTTGGTAGTGAGTATCACAGCTATAAGAAGCCCCAAAGGCATGTGACTACTTGTGCCCTGTTTTTATGATATGGTTATTACCACCTGCTCTGCTAGGAGAACAAAGATGGATTGGCAGGTAAGAGTTGCATTATAACAAACAGTTGATCTAACAAGTGACTGAAGGGTATATTACACATTCAGGCTGAATCGAAGCAAACGAAAGACTGGTGAATTTGCTTAAAGAACTATGGCCTGCATTCAGCCATCATTCTTCCATCAGAATATGATTAGACGTTCTACTTGCCATTTGACATCCGGATAGTTTTACGTCAACTCTGCAATGAAGAGGGTTAGTGCATTTAATCAAGTTGGTAGTGCAAGTTCCATGATTTCCAAGAAAGTTGACTATTAATAATAATAAAAAAAAACACATCTCTTTCCACATATCATATTTCCCTTTCCTAGATGACATGTTTCATAATTGGCAGCGGCAGAGTTGTTTAGCTCTTACAGGAACATTGCATGAAAACTACCAATCGATGATGCTGCAAAAGACTGTACATTGGCAATAAAATAATCCTGTTGCATGGGTTCTCAGTCATAAGCTTTTAATGTCAAAGAATGTCAAGACCGTTGTTGCGCTTCTAGTGAACTTGGTGGGGACTGGGGATACAATTCGAGCACCACTAAAAATACTGTATTTGATTTTGCAAAACTTGTTTAACTAATAAATGATGCCGACGAAGTTTTCCTGCTGAATAAGGAAGCTTTGCAGGTACAAATACTAAATGTATGTCAACTATAACCTAGCTATACTCAGTCAGAAATATCATCCCCATATATTCCGTTAGTGATATCCAGATCAGCAACAGGTTTACTCCTTACTTTTGACACTCTACCATAAGATTTCAAGGGTTTCCTGCCCTTCTCTGCCTGCAATTCCAACCCCTTTTCTGAAGGTTTTCGTTTTCTCTTCATGCGTGTCCCTCCTGTGTCCTCTGTAAGAGAATCCATTGCAGCATACGAGTTAGACACCACTTGACAAATAAATTAACACGGAACACTTTAGAGTCAGGTTGCTTAAAAGACTCGAATACCAAAAGCCTAGGAATTTAGGCATGATATCATCAGAATTCCATCTGCTAAAACTATACAATTTCATTTTTCACATTGGAGATCAACTATCATACACAAACAGCATTTTCCTAGAAAGACAAGTATAGTGTGGTCTACAATTATTGACAAATCAGGCATGTGGAAAATGTTAATGTTTTTAAGATAAATCTTGAATCCCAGTTCATGGTATGAAGTGAGAATATTAACAAACCTCACAGCATGATCATTAGTTATAAGAAAATCACCACTTAAGAATCTTTAAAAATACATATGGTGTTACCTTCAAGAGGACTTGATGCATGATTCATTGCTTGTCCATTCTGTCCAGCTTCTTCAGAAAGCGGGGATCCAGAGTTATTAGAATCCATCAACTTTGAAGAACTTCCCACACACTTGTCTTGTTGCTCAGGAACGTCAGGACATGGGGTAGCTGGCAAGAAACATATTTCTTCTTGAGACATATCTGAATCACTGAAAGCATCTTTCTCCACTGTTACAATATCAACTTCATCATCTTCATTAATATCTGATTCTTTTACCTGCAAGCATACATATACTTTGAGAAACATAGAAATGGACAAAAGACTAGCTCAACCAGCCTTTTTGTGTTTACCTTTTCAGTTTCAGGTATCAAATCAAATTCATCTTCGCGTTCCACATACTCCTCATTCTCCTCTAGCTCTTTGAAGTCCGGGGCAAATGCACTCCAGTTCTCAGTATGGTCCTTAGCCCAAACATAAACCATGCCAGTCAAGGAAACAGAGACGATAATGGGGTGAACAGGATGCCATGCTAAATCAATCAATGCCTCTTTTGGACCTTCAAGGATTTTTACAAGATGTCCAACCCTATCCCATATGTAGATCTTGTGCTCTCCCTTGCTTGCAGAACCACCGATCACCCATTCCCCATCACCACTGAAACAAGGTGCTTTCCAGTGCACTTTGGTGATAGTATCCTGGAACTCCCGGAAAAGTGCTAAGCACTTTGATCCAACAGCCTTCATTTTCTCAACACCAGCTACCTCATCAACAGTCTTGTTCAGGTGCCCCAGCACAGTGAGACCATCTTTCAGTGGAAGAAGATTTTCATATATCCTGATTGTCCGGTCATTTGAATTTGTGAGAAGATACTGACCATCTCTGCTGAACACTATGTTCTTGATAACTGCACCACCAGGAGTGGGAACCATGGCATGCACTTGAATGCTTTTGTGATCTATTATAAGTATTTCTCCTTTAGAGTTTCCCACATAAACCAGATCCCCAAACTTGTTAAAGCATGCAGCAGTTGGGGTGTAAGGGGGACCATCAGAGGGTTTATTACGTGATGGAGGGGCAGGTCCACTGTCCGCTTCAGGTACTGTAACTGGTAGCACAGTAGTGTTTCCCGTGTTAAAATCTACAATCATGGGAGCAGATGAAAGAGGGCATGTCAGGCAGAGAGATGGAAGAGAGGAACCAGGATGTAGCCGGGCTAGTAGTGGGGTGTGATGAAGAGTAATACGTGTAATCTTCTCTCCACTGACAACATCCCAAAGTATTAGTGATTTGTCAGCAGATGACACAAGAATACGATGACCATACTTCGACCAGCAGATACTTGTTATGGCAGCAATACAATCTTTATCCCGGAGCTCTTTTGCAACTCCCCTGGTCTCAAAGTCCCAAATAACACAACTTCCATCAGCACATCCAGCTGGCAAAGAAAACAAAAGCAATTAGGAAATCAGAATATCTTCAATCAATACTCACATATTTCTTTAAGTGGTGAAAAATGAAGAGCGATAAAAATAACCAAGGCCTTAAAGCACGGGCATAAAGGAATGGTTTCCTTATCAAAGCATAAATCCAGGCTTGAATAAAATCAAGATGAAACACATATTTTCAAGGATTGCATAATGCATCTCAAAGAACTCCTTTATTGACATTCTACCAGAATTCCACATGGATGGCTTTATCTATTGCAGGAATTCACCTTCTTCTTATGCTCAGCACCATTGACATGCACAACTATAACTAACATAAAATCCGTGTGTACTACAGAACTTTATAGGCCATTACTGATAAAGCCATGCTCACTACACCTTTTGGTGGCTCCTTGTACCACGGCACATATAACATCCATAGGACATAGCTGAAAAATTGCTCATTTGAATGGTTTTTTCAAGGCTTTCAGGAAACCATTTGCAATAGGCTAGACACAAGTGAAGAGCCTAAAAGATTGAACTAATCTTAAGTGATTAACAGGGAGAAGCTTCACAGATAAAGACAATAGAGGTTCGCTCCAAATTATTAGACAATAATTCTTTCTAGTTTCTCCAATCCATGCATGGTATCCTAACTACAAACCACTAATAATAACAATCAATTAACAACAAATTATATCACCTCTATTGCCATTCAAACCACTAAAACCATGCTCATCTAAGCCCACACAAAGAAGATTAATAAAAACAAGACATCACTAACCATCTACCCTCGACAAAATCAAATAGTTCATTAAAAATACCATTAACATCAACAACAAAACTCATAAAACCCCAACATTAACACCTTGCGGCATTCTTCCCTGGAAATTTAATTCCTCTTATACACAAAACTCTACATTATCTCCAAAAACTGAATAAAACAAAAAATTTACACAAGCACAGCAGCAAAAACCCATCACGAAAACACCAAGAACAATCAAACTAATAAAAAACAATCAAGACCCACAATAGCTTAGCAGCCTAGCTAACCACTACTACCTACATTACTCAAGAACATAAAGCTCTAATCACATACCAGCAAGAAGCGTGCCGCGGCGATTGAAAGCAATGCACTTCGTAACCCCATGATGCAAATACTCCTCTATTACCTCTGGAAAATCCCCTTGCAGTGGATCTTTTCGAGAGAAAAAACCCAGAACATTAGCCAAAATTAGTACAGTAAAATACAATATTTCAGCACATAAACGAAAACCCAAAAATAAAATAAGCTAAAGAAAAGAAAAGAGAGAGAGAGAGAGCTGACCAATAATTGGTGCATTCATGGGTCTGTTGCTGAATTTTCCCTAATTCTTATGTTGCTGACAGTAAGCTTAAAAAGAAAGAAACTTTGGTTTATGTTATTTAATCTTTCTAGTGTAGTGAGTAAGGATGAAAGTAGAGTCGGAGGAGGAGAATTGTGGTGTCGTGGCGGCGCGGCGTAGGAGGAGTTTTGTCGTGGGGAAGACAGGGAAGGGAAGTCGAGTTCTGTTACGATTCCGAGAGTGAGGGAAAGTTAAATTATTTTCGGATATTTTATGTTCATCTAACAAAACGCTACCACTCTTTTTATAGTTTTTATTTTATTTTTTAATCTAAAGTAAATGGTAACATATATTTTAGCCCCTACCGTTTCCACAAGATTTCACTTCAGTCCCTATGATATTTCTTAATGTTTGATCCATAGTTTCCAAAAGTATCAATTTAGTCCTTTTCTGTTAAGTAGCCATAGGCAATGTATCTTGTCTTGATGTGTTTATATATTGAAGGATTAAAAGTTAGTGGAAATAGAAAAAATTAATAATAATAATAACACTAGTAATAATTTGTGAGAGAAAATTAAAAATTAATTGGTGTGTATTTTGAGAAAAAAAAAACACGTTGGTTAGAGGTCACTATTATCTTATAAAAAAACACCAATTTATAGAGGGTAATGATTACCCCTTTTAATAATTCATCTGCTAATAATTAAATAAATAAATAAAAGTTTACTCTTGTAAAATTTAGCACCCTCTTAACCTCTACCAAGCATAATGTGTCTTTCATGTAGAATATTAACTTTATCACGTATTAAAAAAATAGTAAGAGAGATAATGATTTTATTGTATATTTATTTACTGTTTATTTTATGATAAATCACTATAAATTGAAATAATATTTTTTAAAAAAATTTATTTTGGTCCTTAATTTTTTATTTTGTATAATTGAATTTTTTTGAGCCGGCCAATCAATTTTTTTATATTTTTATGAGATGGTGAAATTGATAAATAGAGAATCAATGTGAAAAATACAAGCAAAATAGGTGATATATTCTAATTTCATCCAAAAAATTTAGTTTAGTCCCTTATCTTTATAACTTAATAGCTTATCAGTCCCTTAGGTTTTTCAAAATTCAAATTTTTTACCAAATTTTATTTTCATCAATTCTCATTCTTTTTAACTTAATAGGTGATCTTTTTAACTTTATTTTCCCTTTCTTTTTTGTTAGAGGAGAGAGAGAGAGCTCGCTAGATTCCGGTGTAGAAAGAGTTCATTGTTGACACCTTTTTCCGACCACTAAAATTGTTAAAATTGATGTCAACGAGTTCCACTAGATGATGAGAATATTATGGTGATTGTTTTAAGCCTCCATATAGCCTAAAAATTATATCTAAATCGAGGATGTGATATTTTTTCGGTTTGATTTGTGGTTTAGACCATTTTTTGGGTTTATTAGGTTGATAGATTGGTTTCTTAGTATTCTAAGTGTGTTTGTAAGATTTATTTTCAGTGAAATTGATTGAAAAACAAGTTTTTCTTGACCTATAACCCTGATTTTCCAATCACTGTAGTGGTGGGTGAAATTTAGGTTGGCAGATAACAAGTCGTTTGCCACATAGAGCGATGTGTTATTTGCCTATTCTTTTTTTTCAAAAGAAAATAGAAGCAGATAACAAGTCGTTCATTTTTTTTAAATAAAAAAAATAATAATGAGTCTGGGCATGAATGCCTAAATGCCTAGGCTTTTTCTTTTAAAGTCCCAGGGTGTTGGGTCATTATATCGCAATGCTAGGCTCTCCTTTTCAACTCTTTTTTTCTTTTTAAATATATTTAGGTTAGATATAAATTTATAAAAAAACAAAATTATTGAATCCAATTAAAGTCTATGACCTGAATCACAACTTTGATGGGATAAACCACATCATCTAGGCTATTATTATTTTCTCTTTTTATGCATTTTTTTATCCCTCAATTTTTAAAAATACAATTCCTCCCTTGCTTATCGATAAACTATTTTTTCATTTAAATTAAAAATTTTAAAAATGAAATTTTATTTTTTGTTGTCAATGACTTATCTTTACTTTCTCAGTCCCACACACTCGTCATGATTTTTTTCCTTTTTAAAAAAATATTTCATGAAAAAAGGTTGACAAGCATTTTATTGTCATATAAATCTATTAAAAAAATAATCTTTAAGATAAAAAAATACTAAATCCAAATGCGTGGTTGACTTGCATCGCAAGTCTGATTGGTTTACTGAATTCGCATAGTGTTTTTTGAATTGAGTGTTGTTTTTTACCAGTTTTGTTCTTGAACATTGAGTTAATTAAAGATTTAGTTTTTCAATTAATTTTTTAAAAGATTATCCCCACAAGTTTTGCATGTCAACATGGGTAGATCTAATGTGTTTCCGTCTTAATATTAGATAAAAATATTGTTCACTTTACAATTGATTTAAATTTATCTTTAAAATTTATTTAAATTCACTTTACTTTTTTTTTTACATTTCAAACAAAAAATATTTACTATATTATTAAATTAATATATTAAGGTTTTTTATTGTTGTTTTATTTTGTTATTATATTATTAAATTAATCAAGATTTAATTCTTATTTAAAAATATAATTGTTTTTTGAACTTTTAAGACTTCCTTTTACAATAGATTTTAAGGTTTTTTTATGTTGTTTTATTTTGTTATTATATTATTAAATTAATTAAGATTTAATTCTTATTTAAAAATATAATTGTTTTTTGAACTTTTTTCTGGGTTAAATTTTTTTTTTGGTCTGCTCTGTGATATCATGGGGGCCATACCAATCTAGTGTACGCTAAGATTGTTGGGAAAATATGGATTTGAAGGGGGAAAAATCAAATTCGCTAGTTGTACAACTAGAAAATACACAAACATAACTATAATAATTTAGATGGTAGTCTAGTAGTAAGTACTTGAGAATAAAAGGTTTGTTTTTTCTGTGGTTTCAGGTTCGAGCCATGTGGTTGCTCATATGATGGCCACTGGAGGCTTACATAGTCATTAACTTCGGGGCCCGTGGGATTAGTCGAGGTGCACGCAAACTAGTCTAAACACCCACGTTAATAAAAAAAAAAATACACAAACACATCGCATATATTACTGCACGTATTAATTATTATGCTGATTTGAGATTTTTTTTCCACTGTGTTAGTCTGGGAAAAAACTCTATTTAAATTACCAATCAACCTACATTCTTAAGCATCATTGATATATGATAGTATAATATAATAATACTAAAATATTCAACAAAGGTTTCATAACATGGTTACTATCCCCTCTTTTTGTATATTTTTTCTTTAGCTCTATCGAGATTGTTTATCAAATTTAAATTGAAAAACTTAAAGTTAAAACACTTAATGTCTTGTTTGTTTGTTAAAAAGTAGTTTTTTTTTAAAAAATAATTTTCTTAAAAAATAAATTACTTTTTGATATTTGGTAGTGTTATGAAAAATAAGTTGGAAAATAATTTTTAGTGTTTGGTTATGTCATGGAAAATAAGCTGAAAAATAACTTATTAATGTTTTATTTTTTTTCAAGTTTATTAAAATAATAAAGAACAAATCTTACAAATTAAAAATTTGAATGAGAATGAAATTAAAAAAAAGAAGATAATTTCATAAATTATCTCAAATAAAATAAATAATAATCAAAATAATAGAGATCAAATCTAACAGATAAAAAAAATTAAAAGATGATGAAATTAAAATAATAATAATTACAATTTCATAAATTATTTCAAATAAAATAAGTAATAATCAAAAGAATGAAGATCAAATTTGATAGATAAAAAATTTCAATTAAAAAATGATAAGAGAAAAGCAAATAACAATCATAAAAATGAGGACCAGAGTTAATATAAAAATTAAATTCTAAAGGGTAAAATTGAAAAAAAATTAAAACAAAATATATATAGCAATCAAAAGTTTGAGGATCAAATTTGATATAATCAGTAAATAATATGACATTTCTTAATTTTTCACAACTTTTGGAAAGTGTTTTCAGCCCAAAATTAAAAGGAAAACGCTTTCGTGGAAACCAAGTCAAATTTTTCTTTGACTGAAAAGTGTTTTCTGTTGACCAACTTTTCTAATAGCAAACAAACACAGAAAAGTTTGGAAAATGGTTTTCAGAAAATCACTTTCCGTCAAACAAACAGAGCTTTAGTTAAGTTTTTTCATAATCACTATGAAACGCATTGGACAATGTTTAACTATAATTTTAAAATGTTAATGCTGAAACCATAGTTTGATTTCAATTAATTTAGTGCTTAAATAGTAAATAACATTATTATTAAGCCCGGTTCAACCAACGAATCAACTTATTGACCCACCCACCAACCAGATCCCAAGCTTAGGTCAAGTTTTAAATTTATAAGGGTGGAATTTTAAATTTATAAGGGTGGAAGTTGACCAGTGTGATCTAGTCCACTCGTAACTTGAGATTTGGATTAAGTTTTTTTTTTATAATCACAATGAAACTCATTGTATGAATATCTAATAATACTTTTAAATTTTTTATGTCGAAACCATAGTTTGATTTCAATTAATTTGGTGCTTAAATAGAAAATATTATTATTATTAAACTTGATATAACCAACAAGTCAACTCATTTACTTGCCTATCAAATCCTTAATCTAGACCGAGTTTTAAATTATAATGCGTGGAAGTTAACCCATGTGATCTGGTTTTTATTAAGTTCTTTCATCACAATGAGACCCATTATATGAATGTTAAATTCTATGTTTAAAATGTTTATGTTGAAACCATAATTCGAATTTAATTTTTATCTATGTGATTTAGTCTACCTGTAACTTAATTGATCTAGTCAAAACTCGTTTGACTTTTAAAAAAGTTAAAAAGCTATGTTGCTCTAAACTAGATTAACTCCCTTAATCCATGACTTAAACTTTAGACTAGGTCATAAGCCGACCTGAGTTTAATAATTTTGTTAAAAATATTAAAAATAGGCTTTGTGATAAAAAATGAATGAGCACAATGTCAACAAGTCTCAATATAAATTCTTTATACAAGTCTAAAAAATAAGAAATACATTAAGTACTTAGTCTTAATTTACCTCAAACATTTTTGAAGCAAATTAATCATCGAAAAACAATTAATTTGATTTCTGGATCCCCTTTTCTACATCACTTGAGTAGCACCAGTTGATGTCCTCGTTTCCATGTGATGTTCTGTGATATCCCCATGCTTGGTTACATCATATTTTTCTCCATCGCCCCACAATGCATAAGCCTCCTCACCATGCACAGCATCATCCCCAATAAGCAATTGCTCCTCAGACATTCTCAATGGTATCACAAAGTTTATCACTACACAAATAATTGATGTGACGACAACGTTCCATCCAATAATGAAAGCACCGCCAACTAGTTGTTTGAGTATTTGGATTCCACCGGAACCACCATAGACACCGCCCCTTGAGTTTGTCACCGGCAAAAATAGTGCACAGAGCTCAGGTTCTGCAAAGAGGCCTGTTAGAACACCCCCTAGAAGGCCAGCAACAGCATGGGTGTGAAACACTCCTAGTGTGTCATCAATTTTTTGCAGTAGTGTCCATCTTTTGTGAACAATCATCATGGTAAACCATGGAACACTACCAGATAAAATTCCCATGATTATGGCAGCCCATCCTTGAACAAGACCTGAAAAATATATCATTATAGAAACTCCAAATCAACCTTATTTTACGAATAACCAGTAATTTTTTCCATACTCTTTTTTTTTTTCCAATTCAAATCAATTAAAACTCCAAATCTACCATGTCTCAAATCTAACTGGCAGGCGGATTGTAGTTTTACAACATAGGATTTTAGTGCTACAAAAATCCGTAGCAAAACGTCTAAGAAAAGAATACCATTTCTAATTTGAACTTCAGTATCAAGCCCCTATGATGAAGGCCTCAGTTTTGAGGACCGATGGATTTCAGATCAAGATATAGCACAGTCATTGAAAATTTAGCCTAACTTGGCCCAGTTTATAAACTTTTCATCCATCTTAAATTTGGTGGGTTTTAAATAAAAAATTCAAAATTTTGCCGAATAGCATTTAGGCCCTGTTTGCAAACGATCCCAGTCTTAAGAGGGAGCTGCATATTTTGACTAAAAGAAGAATTATGCACTGAATGTTACCTAACTTTGACAAAAGAAATGGGCAAAAACGTGGCAATAATTATGGCCACTAAAAGTTGAAGAGTGAGTTGGAGCTCACCACGATTCGGCGCATTAATGAAGAAATAATACAGCCTACCTTTGTTGAATTCTAGCTGCCATTTGAAAAGCCTATAAAAGGTTGTGTTGAGAGCAGAAGCATACGTATCAACGAGAGCCAAACAGAGAGAGAGAGAGAGAGAGAGGTTCTGCCATTGTGGCAGCGACACGAGCTGTACTGAGCAGCAGCTTGTGTAGGCTGGTAAAATGTGGGTGATAGAGAAAGACGAGACACTTGCAAGAGAGTGTGGGTATGAGGTTTGGTCTTTGTCCTCCATTATTATTGTAAATTGTGGTGTTTCTCCTGTTCATTAATACTGTCTATTTCATGGATATAAGCAAATTACTGAACATATTAAATTTTTTGTGCTTAGTTTCTGGGCAAAAATCAATAGGATTGTCTATGGTATTAGAACTTTGAAGTTACTAATAAAGTGGCATCGAAGCTTCGGTATTCCCAACACCACGGAGATGTTTAATATCTTATATGGATTGAAAGGAAAAGATTTAGAAAGTTTGTAAGCTTCAAGCACCATAATTTCATTTTAAAAACTTTTTTTTTAAAAAAAAAAATATACTAGAAAATCAAGAGTTTAAGGTGAAACAATACTTTGAAATGGTTAGTCAGGTGCAAATTTATAGCAATATCATCAATAATCATATTAAATTAATTTTTTATGATTGGAACAAATGAGTTATGTGATCTCTATAAGCTCCTAAACCTCTTGACTAAGCTACATGGTACTTAATATATCTTTCACTTTCCTTGGCACTCTATGGTAGTATTTACTTTTTAAAATAATTTTTCATTTAAAATAATATTAAATTAATTTTTTAAATATTTTTTTGATTATTTTGATATGTTATTGTTAAAAATAAAAATAAAATATAAAAATTATTATTTTGATATATTTTTAATTAATAAATATTTTTTAAAAGTAGTCTACATAAAAAATATTTAAGAAACTTTTAAACTTCAAATATCATCTATCTCCAAAAGATGATATTTTCATCTTCAAATCTAATATACAAAACCTATTTATTTTTGTGTTTTAAATTAAAATGTTTTTGAAAAAAAATATTTTTTTAATTTAAAATTAATATTTTTTAGTGTTTTTAGATCATTTTGATATATTTATATCAAAAATCAAAATGAATTTTAAAAAATAAAAAACATTATTTTAATATATTTTTAAGTAAAAAATACTATGAAAAAAATCATAATAACAAACGAGCCCCGAAGAAATGCAATTTTAGTAGCTTTGTCTTCAACTTTTGATAAGTTGGATTATCCTATATATGTTGTACCTCATCAAATTTATATTGAAATCTAAGCTTTAGGAAAATGATTAATTTTTTCTTCAACTTTCTTTACCAAAATATCGTTCTACATGGTTGGATCCCACGTGAACAGTATTCCCTCCCTAATCTTTTATTTTTAAAGTCTATTGAACTAAATTAATCCTTGAGCTAGCTCTTCCTTTTTCATGTTTCCTTCCAATGCCAATGAATGAAAGTTATGAACGAACAAATTAGAACTTATGAAATAATTCTTTAAGTTAAATAATTTATGAACAAGTTTGCTATGGCAAGGAACAGAGATGGAAAAGTCAACTGATACTAGTTAGTGAGAACTACTCATTTAACACGCGCTTTGTTGTGGGTTATACTTTTTTTTTTAAAAAAATATTAGGTATACAAGTTGTTTTAATGTGTTTTTTTATATAAAAAAATTTAAAGTGTAAATTAAAAAGTCTAAGTAAGCAAGATCAAGATATTCTATGAGACATGCATTTAATTGTATTTACTGAACTTATTTATTTAAATAACTAAAGATAAATCCACACTCTAAAAAATTCATGAATAAAAAGATAAATACAAATAAAATTGACTGAATAAACCTACGATATAAAAAATATTATGCAAGGCAAACACATTAGCAATACAATTTAAAAACGAATATTTTTTATTTTAAAAAATAAACTTCATCTGTAAAAAAAATTATAGATGAATTAGAATAATATTTTGAAAAATGAAATAGAAACAAAACACCTAAAAAAACTTATATTAAAAAAGACATGTAAAAATCATGACCTAGATCATGAGATCCGGATAAACCCATAGAAAAAACTTGAAGATAATTACATAACTAATATTAAAAAAAAAACTAATATTGAACAATAAGATCATATAAAGCTAAATTCCCAACAAATTAAATGTTGAAAAATGAAATCATGAAAAAAATAATTATACAAAAGGATTAAAAAAATAAGGGTAAGAAAAAACATTAATTAGAGGGATAAAAATTTTCAATTGGAGGGTTTAATTGAATTGAAAAATAGCTTTAATAAAATAAAAAAATAAAAAGAATAAGAGTCAAACTGAAAAAATTAAAACAATAAAAAATTTGATTGAATAATGAAATTGAATGAAAAAGAACTTCAACAAAAGTGTTAATGACACAATTAGAAATTAAAAAAAAAATGAGGACTGGAATAAAAAACAGAACATATGAGAAATTGCAATTAAAAGACTAAATTAAAAAGAATATAAACTTCTATAAATGAAAAAGGAATGAAATAAGAAATTAATAGAATGAAGGCTGAAATTAAAAAGTAAGAAAAAAAGGACAATGAAGTACTTTACATGCCAAGAGAGAGAGAAAAATCAAACGATCATTAGTGACAATTCGACCATCGTAAGCTATCACACACCACTCCAAATGGAAAAGAATATGATGACACATTTAGAGAGATGATAAAAGGTCAGTTATGTCCACTGGGTAGCGTTACACGCACCGCCTGAATGGTGTGGATGCCACCCACGCGCCAGAACATGTCGAGCACGCTCCAGCAGCTTTAAGCATTACAAAATTTGAAAAAATTATGAAAATACTGAAATGCCCCCACGACCTCGACAATTACATAAAATACATATGTGGAAGTACAAAATACCCATAAATGCTAAGCTTATGTTTTGTCTCTTTCAAAGTTAAAGATGTAATTTCACTGTACATTTAAAATTGAAAACCTCAAAATACTTTTATCTAACAACACAATATTTTTTTGATCCCGGAGGTAAATATATATTTTATTGTTAAGAAGCTTTTGCTAAGTTAAGAAAATTATTAGTAAATAATTTTATATTTTGTTGATTTTAGAGACCAAATAATATTTTTATTATGAAAAAAAAAGTATCATTGCCCCCACCAAGAAGCTTAATTGTTTTGGACCAAAGGATGCAAGGATAATTTTACTGCAGGCGAAGATATATTTTATTGTAGATTGAACTCCAGCAAAACAACCACACTATTTAATGTTTTAGGTAGTTTGATTTTTCAAGAAAAAGATTATTAAATGCTTAATTCTAGCTCCAAGACCAATAAAAATCTCAATAGTCAAAATACATGCACGGTGATTGGACCGAGAGCAAACATAACACGGCGAGGGAAGTCGAAATTACCTGCACCAGGAGTAATGCAAACAAGGCCAGTTATCATGCCCTGAACAGCACCGATGACAGAAGGTTTCTTGAAGAAAATGACATCTAGCCAGGTCCATACAAGAAGGCTAGTAGCTGCGCAAATGTTAGTGTTAAGAACGGCCATGGAAGAGTCAATATTGGCAGTGTATGGATCTCCGCCGTTGAAGCCAGCCCATCCCATCCACAGCAGCCCTGCCCCTGCTAACATTAGCAGTACATTGTTCGGTGGAAATCTCTCTCTATCCTTTGATGATCTTGGACCTACCTGCATCAGTTAACTTGAGAAATTTCTCACCACCAATCTTTTGAAAGATTCTCTCCTCACGTCATGGAAGAAATCTTAAGAACAAAACAAAACTATTACGTTCTTGTTCTTAGTCAGCTCCAATAATCTGACAAAAATATCAATTCTAAAATTATTTGTTATACTAGTGATTCATTTCTTGTCATGGGTAAAAACTAATTAAGAGTTGGTTTGTTATTGTATTTTAAAGGTGATTCTAAAAATTATTTTTTTTTTTAATTTTAAATTAATATTTTTTATGTTTATAAATATTTTAATGTGTTGATGTAAAAAATAAATTTTAAAAAATAAAAACAAATGTTATTTACACTTTAAAAATAACTACTATCTTAATACTAAATTAATATCGGTAAGAAATAATTTATGAGAGAGCTAGCTCTTTCTTGAGCTATATGAATTAGCTAAATAAAAATTAATTTGTTATTTATATTTTTTAGAAAGGTTGAAAATTCCACTAAAATCTAGTTTTTTCTTTATATGCAAATATGATTTAAGAAAAAAAGAAAAGAAAAGAAAATCATGGAAGGGCAGTACTATACTACTATTAGAGATATTTTCTCATGTTTCAATACTGAAAATGAAGAGAAAAGGCTTTTTTTATATTCAAGGGGAAAACTAGCATGCATCTATATATGGTCTCAAAATTTTGAAAATGTAACCCCTAAATAAATTTTAAGAATTAAAACAGGTTAGTAAGTAAAATTTGCTTAAATTAATCACTAAAACAACTAATTAATTCAAAGGACTGAAGATCCATAGAAATATTCACTACAAATTATAATGTTTCTGTACCAAGACAAGGTCTCTGCAATATCTTCCAGTGTAGCAGAAATTAATTTCATGATGATTAGTAGTCAAAGTTATGCAGCTAGTTGCATTTCAAAGCGTCAAGCTCACAAAGACTTGTAATTCAGAGGCAAAGAAGAAGAAGAAGAAGAAGAAGGAGGAGGAGGACTGACCCAAAAGGCAGTAGTCAAGCCGGCGATCCCTGAAGAAAGATGAATAACATAACCACCAGAATAGTCCATGACACCCCAGTGAAACAAGAATCCACCACCCCACAAGCTGAAGGCACCAACAGTGTAAGAGAAAGTGAGCCAAAGTGGCACAAAAGCCATCCAAGCCTTAAAATTCATTCTTCCAAGCACTGATCCAGCCAAAAGAATAAGAGTGATTGCAGCAAACACGCACTGAAACCAAACCATGGAAGCCATGGGATAAAATGGTGTAGCCATTGCAGTCTCCACACCACCGTTATCGTAGGACTGTGTGGTCTCAGGGAGTGCAGCTTGCTTGATTAGAAACTTCTGGGCCAAGGCAGGTCCTGCTTTGCCCCAAAAGGGGAAGAGCCTATCCCCAAAAGACATTTTGTAGGCCCAAACCACCCAGCAGATTACAACAGCTGCGAAAGCGTAAAAGGCCATGAAAGCTGAATTGACTGCCCATTTTTTCTTGACAATGCTTCCATAGAGAATTACAAGTCCTGGCACACTCTGGAGTCCAACAAGGGTGGCTGAGATCATTTGCCATGCGTTATCGCCCTTGTTTAACCAGTCAGGAACTGAAGCAGCTAAGCCTCCTTGGTATGCCACTGGGACTGGGTTAGGTGGAGGAGCAGCCATGGTATTTTAGAGGATTGTGACTAGCTACTGCGCCTTCTACTGGCCTAGCTCTGTTTTTTTCCCTACAATATGCAAGACCTTTCTGTAGAAGGAAATGGACGCAAGGGCTTCATAAATTTATAATGGAAAGTCTTATGGGAAAAATATTGCTTCGAATATTGTGATTAATAATTTTTTTTAGTTTGTTTTGGACTTTTAAGAGTATTAATTTTCAGGTTTTTTTACTTTCTTTAGGTTGATTTTTTAGTATAAATCTCTTTGAGAGATATATTTTACGTTAGAGTTATTTATTTAATAAAAAAATTAAAATTAAAATTCAATACGACAATCTTATCCGATTTTAATCTAATCTTTCTAATTTATTGTCTTTTAATACGTTATTCTCATCCACGGTGGGAAGAAAATAGTCTTTCAGTTATAAATTTTATTTCATTTGTCAAAGGATGAGAATGATAAATTTTATTATTAGATTACATTCATGAAAGTTTATAATTGTAAATCTTGGGCCAAAGTTTTTTAATTATTGTATTCTTCTTCGTTAATTTATCGGAGTAAGGCTCGAAACATGATTTTATATTTAATTATTTAAAATATATTTTTAAATATTTTTATACATTTTAATATAAGAAAAAACAAGGGGAGTGAAGCCTAAAGAAATCCCCCCTCTTCCCATTAAAAGGTTTTTCCAAAAGAGTTAACTAATTAATTATTTCCCATTCTTATTATCTCCCTTTCCTTCCTCTCCACTCACCCCCTTCCCAAATGCACTACAAAGAGATTCTAGTCTCGTTGATTTTTTTGTTGTCTTCTAGGAATGTGGTATATATACTTTTACTCAGACCACTTAGAAAGTATCCTATGCATTGACTATAATGCGAGTAGAGTGGGCTAAGGTCTCTATGAACATATGTGATTACACGAGATAAAAACAACACTCAATTAATAATAATAATAAAACAAATACATATATACCCAAACCTGTCAATCTCCATTTGCGAGAGAGAAAAATGCTACCACCTTGATTTTGGAATTGCCGCAGCATACATGAAGAGTGCTATCATTGATGCATTTCTTGCGTCCCTCCTGACAAAAGACTAGTAACAAATCGGTATACATAGAGTAGAGGTGTACGAGAGAGTATGATAAAAATTGTTTTTTTAAAATATATTTTATTTAAAATTTAAAAACAATCAAATACATCGGATAAGTTTTTTAAAACTCAAAAACAACTAAAAACAAAAAATTAAACTTCTTGAGCAGAGGTTAATGTTTTTTTTTTTCATAGTAAATTATTATTTTACCTTTAAAATCAACCAAATACATAACTATTTACCAAGGGTTTGTTTTTTATTTAGCATAAGTTTTTTAATAATAAAATTATATATTTGTCCTTGGAGTTAAAAAAATATTTGAAATAAAAAATAAAATATTTTAAATATTTTTAAAATATAAAAACAAACATGTAATAATTAACTAAGTACACTAATGCATACAAAGATCCATCCCGATGGAAAAGGATCTTTTGCTTCTAATCTAAGCAAAAAAATAAAAATAAAAATAAAAAATAAGATATTAAGACCTTTTATTTTATTTTGTATATTACATGGAAAGATTCTAAAAACGGTACCTTGTCATACTGGCTAGCTTGAGATGTCTGCTACTATTATAATAAATTTTCTGTCAAGCCTAAAGCTGGGTACAACTTTATATTATAGGACCATCACTGTAGTACTAAATAATGTCAAGCTGGGCAGTAATGGAGGGCGAGGATCTCGTGAATCTTTTCTCGAGATCCATATGAGTATTATATATCCCAGGAATCTTCAATTATATGTGCAATTATCATTTTTTTTATATTATTGTAGTTAATATTCCATACACACTCATCGTACGTGCATGGCCTTCTACCTTAAAAGGATTTTTCCTTTCTTTTCGTTTTTTTAATATTAAATTGTGTATTTCAATGCCCAATGACGCACTTGGTAATATTTTTTTATATATTTTTTTATTAATGTTGTTATTTGGGCCCATTTATACATACCTTGACTAAACTCACGGGTTCTGAAGTTAATTACCGAGTGAGCCTCTAGTAATCCTGAGATTTGTGGGACTTGAATTGTTGACCTCAAAAGAACAAACCTATAGCCTGATTGGTTGAGTTACACCCCTCATGATTATAATATTTTTATATTTGATCTTTGAAAATAATTATTAAAAAATAATATAAAATCCTTTTGAAATATCATTCAACAATTCAAAATTTGGGTTTATATAATTTTCTAGTATGAAAATAATATTTTAATAACGAATTAAACATCATTTGTTTGTATTTTTTAATTAATTTAATTAAAAAAATTAAGATGAGTGTGTGAAAGTTTGAAATTTTTAAAGGTTTTGATGTTGAAATCTTACACACATTTGAATTTTTGGAGTACTATTTTTTTAGAAGATAGACCATTAATATTTTGTCTATTAGTTTATTTTCTAATTTATTTAAAGATAGCCTGAGATTATTTCATCAAAAATTAAATCTTAAATAAATAAATTAAAAATCAATTTATCCTACCGGCATATCTAATTTATTGATAATTAATTGATTATGCTGCCGTTATCTATGGGCAGTTCACGTGATTAGATGCATCCAGTTGAACATAACAGGCACATCACTTTATCATTTTTAATTATATTTATATTTCTGTTAATTTTTAAATCCAACGAAGCCAGGAAAATTAGGTAATATCCAAATTCCCCGCATCAATCGTCTTGCAATTGTGCATGCCTATTGATAATATCTTTAGTATAATGTTTATATGCTTTCATGTTTAGATTAAAATAATTTTTTAATAAAATATTAATGTTTTATTAACCAAATAATAATGAATTTAAATTTTATTATTTAATTCTATTTGATAATATCCTTAATTTTATCTAACATTTTAAGTTCTATTTGATAATATCCTTAGTTTTATCTAACATTATAAGTTTTTGAATTTAAAATTTGATCATGAAATTGTAAAAGAATTAGCATTTAATTTCTCAAAAAAATTAGGATATACTTTTAAAAATCACTTGGGTAAATATAATATTATATGAAAACCACCATCTTAAAAGAGTCAAAATAAATAAGAAACACTCCTTAGAGAGACATACTCTTAAGAGGATAAATAAATAAGAGTTAGCATTTTTTTTTTAATGTTTTGAAACTATTAATTAGACATAATGAGTTTTGGGTTTTTATATTAGTATTTGTACATAGGAGAGTTCATATACATTTTTGAGAGGATAAATTACTAGGTATCTATCAAACCGTTCATAAATATTTATGCTGAAATATACACGTAAACTATCACTTCAGTATATAAGTAATTAATAGTTTTAGTTTATCTAATAATTTATCATGGGAGAGAGAGACATACTCAAAATTGATCATGCTAATTGATTTGGTTATGGCAATTAATCAATAAAAAAGGATAAAATAGAATGGTTGAAAACTAATTATTTGATTATTGAATTTTTATTTTAATAAAGGAAAACAATAATGGTTGATTTTTTATTTTAATATTTAGAATGATCTAACATTATTATTATTATTGAAAAAAAAACATAAACTTGATTTGAAGGATATAATTAAAGACCACAAAAACTTTGAGAAAAGTAAAAAATTAAAAAACTAAAAGAAAAAGGACCAAATCAAAATTAGTATTATTTCTATTGGAAAAACAAAAATAAAAAACTTGATATTAAAAATAAAATTGAAAGCTATGATAACTTTGATAAAAGAGCAAAGGAAAAATAATCAAGAGTTGAAGGGTCAGATTGAAAATATTATATATACAAATTAGAATTGAAGAATTAAATTGAAAATAAATAAAACTTTAACACAAGAAAAAATGAAAAACAATTAAAACTCAAAGGGCTGAATTTGAAATACAAAAAAAGAACAAGAGTTAATTTTCTGAGGTAGAAGAGAGAAATGAAGGGAAAAAAGAAAGAAAGAAAGGGCCATTAGTTACAAACTGACCACCTTTAGCAGACACGTGCCATCAATAAAGAAAAAAGGGCATGAATTGGAAACACAAAAAAAGAACAAGAGTTAATTTTTTGAGATAGAAGAGAGAAATGAAAGGAAAAAAAGAAAGGGTCAATGATTATAAACTGACCACCTTTAGCAGAAATGTGCCACCAATAAAGAAAAAAGGACATGGAGGAGAGCCAAATGAGACTTTTAAAGCTCATTTTCCAGCACTAGAAGATGCCACACGTGCCGTTCAAAATACGTTACGTCTCCCACACCCTAATATCTCTTTACATTTTAAAATTATAAATTAAATATTAAATTATGTTACTACCCTCTACCAAACCAACAATTAAAAAAAACCGAGAGAAAAAGATGTCAATACTCCTATTTTAATGACTTAAATTTTTTTGTCCCTAAGGTTATATATATAATTTCACTGTATGCTTAAAAAGAAAACGACACCAATACCCCTACCCTATAATTTTAGGCTTTTTTTATTTTTTTTTATCCTAGGAGCACCTAGGTTCTTTAATTGTTCATAAATATATTGAATAGATAAAATACCCCCAAAAAAATTTATAATACCTAATGAATCGTATGCAAAGATAAAAATGCCCCTTGTTTAAAGGAAATTTTTTTTTCTTGTGAATGACAAAAAAGCCACCGCACTGTGGTGGCGAATAAGAAAATATGAGGGAGGCTATAGTAAATCATCCTTTTGTTTTAGTTTTTTATTTTATTTTATTTATATAGAATATAAGGTAGTATCTAAACCTTAATTACATACTGACATCTAAGCTAGAATCAAGCTATAGTTGAATAATCTTATAAATAAAATAGAACATTTGAGCCTTAATTACATATTGCTATTGTTTTCAGGGCTAAATAAAATAGTTTCAGTTGCCTCTCGTTGTCCTGGTGTCATAGTGGCTAATTGATGAATTTTTCCCATATCATCATCTCCCTATAGACACTCCTGAGCATCACAGATTACTGAGAGTCTTCCATGCCATGGAAAATAGTTGTTCCACCATGAAAAGTGACTTCATTTGAATAACATGCGCTCTAATTTTGTCTGGTTGATCATCTAGCCTATTTATGAAGGTATAATTTATATTCTTTTACTAAATTGAGTTGAATTTTTGATATCATGATCACTAACTATAGGACTAGATCTTTTAAAATCAATCTCCCTCCACAATCTTATTGAACTATTATAGTATGCCTCTCAGATCCTACCATCTTGTTTTAATTAGGTCATTTATTTTTTCACTTCATATAGTTGAGAGGTATTTGTTCCATCCAAATATGTTGTTGTTATTATATCCTATACTGATATTGCCATAGGAAACCAATTGAAATTTCCAATCAAAATTGGTTCCATTAAATTGATTAGCTAGCCTTTGATATCATAGTTTTAACTCCTCCACTTTCTGTTATTAGGGTCTATTCATTCTATTTGAAAAAGTTCCAATTGATATATCCTAGTTTGTCTTTATCAAAGATATACATCTCAACAATTTAGGCCTATATGGCATAATTGATACCAATCAATCCAGACAACAAAATATTCACGAGTTTGGTGTAAAATTTAGGTAATCAAAATAGTCAAGTCTTATATGGTTTCTTGTGGGTCAGTGAGTTCCATTGGTAGGAATGAAGAAGAAAAAAAATTGTTTGCATAAAGTGATTCTACGGTTTTTGTCGAGTATATATTCTCTAATCTAATATCATATTAAGAATATTTGTAAAGAATTATAATTTTCTTTGACAAATAGAACAAATTTATATAAAGAACAAGGTAATATTTAGATCTTAATTACATATTGATATCTAGTATATAATCAAGCTATAATTGACTAATCTTCCAAATAAAGAAGAAATATATAGTCCTTTATTACATATTGATATTTAAGCTAGAATAAAAATACATGTTTCTTCAACTTAGTCTGATAAAACATATAGATCAATCTTATGAATTTTTTTATATCAAACTAGTCCTTTATTTTGATGAGATTATAAAGGCTTTATAAGTAAGGATTTCACCCTATCCTTAGTCTCGAGATGTCCAACACCATGTCCATCTCCATATTAATACATGCACTGCGCCATTCGTGCAAGGTTCATTGCAATTCCAATGAAAGTTTGGGAGATACGGGGATTAGCAAATTGATAATCATTTATTTTCTTCCATGTATTTCCAATTAAACTTTTTATAAGTTCACGAGCTTTTTCTTCAGATACTTCGGCTTCATGCATATAACATTGAATTGATTTGGAAATATCTCCTCGTTTTAATTCATCCTATAAATAAAAAGAAATAGAAAATTAGCATGCATATACTTAAAAAAAACCATCACAAATAACAATCTTTACCAAAATGAAAATGAAAATGAAAATGAAAGATTGATATATTTACAAACTGAGATAAGTTAATTGATCTAGAAATTTACTAAAAAAATACATAGTTTCCAAAAGTATCACTTCAGTCCCTATGATATTTCTTAATGTTTGATCCATAGTTTCCAAAAGTATCAATTTAGTCCTTTTCTGTTAACTAGCCATAGGCAATGTATCTTGTCTTGATGTGTTTATATATTGAAGGATTAAAAGTTAGTGGAAATAGAAAAAATTAATAATAATAATAACACTAGTAATAATTTGTGAGAGAAAATTAAAAATTAATTGGTGTATATTTTGAGATAAAAAAAAAACAGTAACGTTGCTTGGAGGGTCACGATTATCTTATAAAAAAACACTAATTTATAGGGGTAATGATTACCCCTATTAATAATTCATCTGCTAATAAATAAATAAATAAAAGTTTACTCTTGTAAAATTTAGCACCCTCTTAACCTCTACCAAGCATAATGTGTTTTCTATGTAGAATATAAACTTTATCACATATTGAAAAAATATTAAGAGAAATAGTGATTTTATTGTATATTTATTTACTGTTTATTTTATGATAAATCACTATCAATTGAAATAATAATTTTTAAATTTTTTTATTTTGATCCTTAATTTTTTATTTTACACAATTGAATCTTTTTTAATCCAAATTAACAGTCAATCAATTTTTTTTTTATGAGATGGTGAAATTGATAAATAAAGAATTAATGTGAAAAACACAAGCGAAACAGGTGATATATTCTAATTTCATTCAAAAATTTAGTTTAGTCCCTTATTTTTTAACTTAATAGTTGATCAGTCCCTTAGATTTTTCAAAATTCAAATTTGTTATCAAATTTTATTTTCATCAATTCTCATTCTTTTTAACTTAATAATGATCTTTTTAACTTTATTTTACCTTTTTTTTTTGTTAGAAGAGAGAGAGCTCACTGGATTCCGATGTAGAGAGAGTTTATTGTTGACACCTTTTTCTGACCACCTAAATTATTAAAATTGGTGTCAACGAGTTCCACTAGATGGTAAGAGTATTATGGTGATTGTTTTAAGCATCCATATAGCCTGAAAATCATATCTAAATCGAGGATGTGATATTTTCTTCTGTTTGATTTGTGGTTTGGATCATTTTATGGGTTTATTAGGTTGATAGATTGGTGATATTCTAAGTGTGTTTGTAAGATTTTTTTTCGATGAAATGGGTTGAAAAACAAGTTTTTTAACCTAGCTCTGATTTTCTAGTCACTATAGTGGTGGGTGAAATCTGGGTTGGCAGATGACAGACCGTTTGCAACATAGAGTGACGTGTCATTTGTCTATTTTTTTTCAAAAGAAAATAAAAGCAGATAACAAGTCGTTTATTTTTTTAAAATAAAAAAAATAATGAGTCTAGGCTTGAATGCCTACATGCCTAGGCCTTTTCTTTTAAAGCTCTAGGGTGTTGGGCCATTAGGTCGCACTACTATGCTCTCCTTTTCAACTCTTTTTTTTTTTAAATATATTTAGGTTAGATACAAATTTATAAAAAACCAAAATTCTTGAACCCAATTAAAGTCTATGACTTGAATTACAACTTCGATGGGTTAAACCACATCATCTAGGTTATTATTGTTTTCTCTTTTTTATGCATTTTTTTTGTCCCTTAATATTTAAAAATACAATTCCTCCCTTTCTTATTGATAACCTATTTTTTTATTTAAATTAAAAATTTTAAAAATAAAATTTTATCTTTTGTCGTCAATGATTTGTCTTTGCTTTCTTAGTCCTACACGCCCTTCATGATTGTTTTCCTTAAAAAAAAAACATATTTCATGAAAAAGGTTGACAAACACTTTATTGTCATATACATCTATTAAATGAAAAATAATCTTTAGGATAAAAAAAATACTAAATCCAAATGCGTGGTTGACTTGCATCGCAAGTCTGATTGGTTCGCCTGAATTCACATGATATTTTTTGAATTGAGTGTTGTTTTTTACCCGTTTTGTCCATGGACATTGAGTTAATTAAAGATTTAGCTTTTCAATTTATTTTTTACAAGATTATTCCCACAAGTTTTGCATATCAACCTGGGTAGATCTAATATGTTTCTGTCTTAATATTAGATAAAAATATTGTTCACTTTACAATTGATTTAAATTCATCTTAAATTTTTTTTTTCTAAGAAGCACATTAACAATACCTAAACTTTGTTTTTGCATTTTAAAAAACAAAAATATTTACTCTGACATATGACATAACGCGAGCGAATGAGCTAGACTTTAAGGGGTTTTTTTACAATAGATTTTGGATGGTATCATATTTCTATATGGTTATTCCAATCTCATATTTTAGGTTGCGGGTTTCATGTGTTAGCTTAACTTTACCGAAGACAATATATTTTTTAATGTATTTCTTATTGTCGTCTTATTTTTTTATTATATTATTAAATTAATAAAGATTTAATTCCTACTTATCGAGTTTCTTTTATTTCTTTAATAATATAATTTTGTTTGAAATTATTTTTGGATTAAATTTTTTTTTAGTCCGCTGTGTGATATCATGCAGGCCATCAATCTAATATACGCTAATATTATTGTTGGGAAATATGGATTTGAAGGAGAAAAAAAATAAAATTCGATAGTTGTACAACTAGTAAATAGACAAACACTTCGCATATATTACTGCACGTATTAATTACTATGCTGATTTGAGATTTTTTTTCCACTGTGTTAGTCTGGGAAAAAACTCTATTGAAATTACCACTCAACCTACATTCTTAAGCATTATTGATATATGATAGTATAATATAATAATTCTAAAATATTCAACAAAAGTTTCATAACATTGTTACTATCCCCTGGTTAAGTGCAAAAGTTTGCATTCGATGTTTTTAAGGCTAAGAGATTAGTATCAGACTTTGCAAAATTTACCTCGTACGTATTCCTCTGGGCCTTTCCCTCTTTAATTTGGTATTTAAATAGTAAATACCATGGTTATTAAAACCAATTTATTCAACAAGTCAACTTGTTGACCCACCTATCAGATCTCTAGACCAGACCAGACTGAGTTTTAAAGTTAACATGTATAATCTTCCATAAAGTTTTTTCATCATTATAAAACGCATTGTATAAATGTCAAACTATACTTTTAAAATGTTTATGTTTGAAACCATAGTTTGATTTCAATTAATTTAGTACTTAAATAGTCTTCGTACAACCAATAAATCAATTTACTGACCCACCAACCATATCCCATGCTTAGGCCGAGTTTTAAATTTATAACGGTGGAAGTTGAATTATGTGATCTAGTCCTCTTGTAACTTGAGATTTGATTCTTATTAAGTTGTTCTTTTTTTTAATCATAATCACAACGAAACATAATGTACGAATATCTAATTATATTTTTAAATTTTTTATGATGAAACCATAGTTTGATTTCAATAATTTGGTGTTTAAATAGGACATATTATTGTTATTAAACATGATATAACCAGCAGGTCAACTCATTTACTCGCCTATCAAATCCCTATTCTGGGTTAAGTTTTAAATTATAATTGGTGGAAGTTAATCCACGATCTGATCTTCATTAAGTTTTTTTTTTTCCACAATGAAACGCTTTGTATGAATGTCGAATTATACTTTTAAAATGTTTATGTTGAAACTATAATTCAATTTAATTTTAACAAGTGTGATCTAATCCACTTGTAACCCCCTTAACTGATTGACCTAGTTAAAACTCGTTTGACTTTAAAAAAATAAAAAATTATGTTGTTCTAAGCTAGATTAATCCCCTTGGCTCATGATTTAAACCTCAGATTAGATCATAAGCCGAACCGAGTTTAATAACCGCTTTGTGATAAAAAAAAATTGAATGAACACAAATTTAATGTAAACAAGTCTCAATATAAATTCTTTATACAAGTCTAAAGAATAAGAAATACATTAAGTACCTAGTCTTAATTTACCTCAAACATTTTTGAAGCAAATTAATCATCGAAAAACAATTAATTTGATTTCTGGATCCCCTTCTCTACATCACTTGAGTAGCACCAGTTGATGTCCTCGTTTCCATGTGATGTTCTGTGATATCCCCATGCTTGGTTACATCATATTTTTCTCCATCGCCCCACAATGCATAAGCCTCCTCACCATGCACAGCATCATCCCCAATAAGCAATTGCTCCTCAGACATTCTCAATGGTATCACAAAGTTTATCACTACACAAATAATTGATGTGACGACAACGTTCCATCCAATAATGAAAGCACCGCCAACTAGTTGTTTGAGTATTTGGATTCCACCGGAACCACCATAGACACCTCCCCTTGACTTTGTCACCGGCAAAAATAGAGCACATAGCTCAGGTTCTGCAAAGAGGCCTGTTAGAACACCCCCTAGAAGGCCAGCAACAGCATGAGTGTGAAACACTCCTAGTGTGTCATCAATTTTTTGCAGCAGTGTCCATCTTTTGTGAACAATCATCATGGTAAACCATGGAACACTACCAGATAAAATTCCCATGATTATGGCAGCCCATCCTTGAACAAGACCTGAAAAATATATAATTATAGAAACTCCAAATCAACCTTATTTTACGAATAACCAGTAATTTTTTCCATACTCTTTTTTTTTTCCAATTCAAATCAATTAAAACTCCAAATCTACCATGTCTCAAATCTAACTGGCAGGCGGATTGTAGTTTTACAACATAGGATTTTAGTGCTACAAAAATCCGTAGCAAAACGTCTAAGAAAAGAATACCATTTCTAATTTGAACTTCAGTATCAAGCCCCTATGATGAAGGCCTCAGTTTTGAGACCGATGGATTTCAGATCAAGATATAGCACAGTCATTGAAAATTTAGCCTAACTTGGCCCAGTTTATAAACCTTTCATCCATCTTAAATTTGGTGGGTTTTAAATAAAAAAATTCAAAATTTTGCCGAATAGCATTTAGGCCCTGTTTGCAAACGATCCCATCTTAAGAGGGAGCTGCATATTTTGACTAAAAGAAGAATTATGCACTGAATGTTACCTAACTTTGATAAAAGAAATGGGAAAAAACGTGGCTACAATTATGGCCACTAAAAGTTGAAGAGTGAGTTGGTGCTCACTACGAATTCGGTGCTTAATGAAGAAATAATGCAGCCTACCTTTGTTGAATTCTAGCTGCCATTTGAAAAGCCTATAAAAGGTTGTGTTGAGAGCAGAAGCATACGTATCAACGACAGCCAAACAGAGAGAGAGAGAGAGAGAGAGGTTCTGCCATTGTGGCAGCGACACGAGCTGTCCTGAGCAGCAGCTTGTGTAGGCTGGTAAAATGTGGGTGATAGAGAAAGACGAGACACTTGCAAGAGAGTGTGGGTATGAGGTTTGGTCTTTGTCCTCCATTATTATTGTAAATTGTGGTGTTTCTCCTGTTCATTAATACTGTCTATTTCATGGATATAAGCAAATTACTGAACATATTAAATTTGTTGTGCTTAGTTTCTGGGCAAAAATCAATAGGATTGTCTATGGTATTAGAAATTTGAAGTTACCAATAAAGTGGCATCGAAGCTTCGGTATTCCCAACACCACGGAGATGTTTAATATCTTATATGGATTGAAAGGAAAAGATTTAGAAAGTTTGTAAGCTTCAAGCACCATAATTTCATTTTAAAAACTTTTTTTTTAAAAAAAATATACTAGAAAATCAAGAGTTTAAGGTGAAAAAATACTTTGAAATGGTTAGTCAGGTGCAAATTTATAGCAATATCATCAATAATCATATTAAATTAATTTTTTATGATTGGAACAAATGAGTTATGTGATCTCTATAAGCTCCTAAACCTCTTGACTAAGCTACATGGTACTTAATATATCTTTCACTTTCCTTGGCACTCTATGGTAGTATTTACTTTTTAAAATAATTTTTCATTTAAAATAATATTAAATTAATTTTTTAAATATTTTTTTGATTATTTTGATATGTTATTGTTAAAAATAAAAATAAAAAATAAAAATTATTATTTTGATATATTTTCAATTAAAAAATATTTTTTAAAAGTAGTCTACATAAAAAATATTTAAGAAACTTTTAAACTTCAAATATCATCTATCTCCAAAAAATGATATTTTCATCTTCAAATCTAATATACGAAAACCCATTTATTTTTGTGTTTTAAATTAAAATGTTTTTGAAAAAAAAATATTTTTTTAATTTTAAATTAATATTTTTTAGTGTTTTTAGATCATTTTGATATATTTATGTCAAAAATCAAAATGAATTTAAAAAAATAAAAAAATTTATTTTAATATATTTTTAAGTAAAAAATACTATGAAAAAAAATCATAATAACAAACGAGCCCCGAAGAAATGCAATTTTAGTTGCTTTGTCTTCAACTTATGATAAGTTGGATTATCCTATATATGTTGTACCTCATCAAATTTATATTGAAATCTAAGCTTTAGGAAAATGATTAATTTTTTCTTCAACTTTCTTTACCAAAATATCTTTCTACATGGTTGGATCCCACGTGAACAGTATTCCCTCCCTAATCTTTTATTTTTAAAGTCTATTGAACTAAATTAATCCTTGAGCTAGCTCTTCCTTTTTCATGTTTCCTTCCAATGCCAATGAATGAAAGTTATGAACGAACAAATTAGAACTTATGAAATAATTCTTTAAGTTAAATAATTTATGAACAAGTTTGCTATGGCAATTAGGAACAGAGATGGAAAAGTCAACTGATACTAGTTAGTGAGAACTACTCATTTAACACACGCTTTCTTGTGGGTTATAATTTTTTTTTTAAAAAAAATATTAGGTATACAAGTTGCTTTAATATGTTTTTTTTATATAAAAAAATTTAAAGTGTAAATTAAAAAGTCTACATAAACAAGATCAAGATATTCTATAACATAAAATGAGACATGCATTTAATTGTATTTACTGAACTTATTTATTTAAATAACTAAAGATAAATCCACACTCTAAAAAATTCATGAATAAAAAGATAAATACAAATGAAATTGACTGAATAAACCTACGATATAAAAAATATTATGCAAGGCAAACACATTAGCAATATAATTTAAAAATGAATATTTTTTATTTTAAAAAATAAACTTCATCTGTAAAAAAAATTATAGATGAATTAGAATAATATTTTGAAAAATGAAATAGAAACAAAACACCTAAAAAAAACTTATATTAAAAAAGACATGTAAAAATCATGACCTAGATCATGAGATCCGGATAAACCCATAGAAAAAACTTGAAGATAATTACATAACTAATATTAAAAAAAAACTAATGTTGAACAATAAGATCATATAAAGCTAAATTCCCAACAAATTAAATGTTGAAAAATGAAATCATGAAAAAAATAATTACACAAAAGGATAAAAAAAAAATAAGGGTGAGAAAAAACATTAATTAGAGGGATAAAAATTTTCAATTGGAGGGTTTAATTGAATTGAAAAATAGCTTAAATAAAAGAAAAAAAATCAAAAGAATAAGGGTCAAACTGATGAAATTAAAACAACAAAAAATTTGATTGAATGATGAAATTGAAAGAAAAAGAACTTCAACAAAAGTGTTAATGACACAATTAGAAATTAAAAAAAAAAAAGGACTGGAATGAAAAATAGAACATATGAGAAATTGCAATTAAATGACTAAATTGAAAAGAATATAAACTTCTATAAATGGAAAATGAATGAAATAAAAAATTAACAGAATGAGGAATGAAATTAAAAAATAAATAAAAAAGGATAATAAAGTACATTACATGTTAGAAGGGAGAGAGAGAGAAAAAAATCAAACAACCACTGGTGACAATCCGACCATTGTAAGTTGCCACACACCATTCCAAATGGAAGAGGATAAGATGACGCATCTAGGGAGATGATAAAAGGCCAGTTATGTCCACTGGGTAGCGTGACACGCACCACCTGAACGGCGCAGACGCCACCCACGTGCCGGAACGTGTCGAGCATGCTCCAGCAGCTTTAAGCATTACAAAATTTGAATTTTTTTTGAAAATACTGAAATGCCCCCACGACCTCGACAATTACACAAAATACCTATGTGAAAGTACAAAATACCTCCAAATGCTAAGCTTATGTTTGTCTCTTCCAAGGTTAAAGATGTAATTGCACTGTACATTTAAATTTGAAAACCCAAAACATTTTTATCCTATAACACAATATTTTTTTTGACTCTAGGAACAAATATGTATTTTTATTGCAAAGAAGCACATGCTAAGTTAAGAAAACTCTTAATAAATAGTTTTATATTTTGTTGATTTTGGAAGTAAAATAATATTTTTATTGTGAAAAAAAAAATCATCACTCCACCCGAGAAGCTTAATTTTTTTTTACCGAAGGATACAAGGATAATTTTATTGCAGGCGAAGATATATTTTATTGTATATTGAACTCCAGCAAAACAACCACACTATTAAATGTTTTAGGTAGTTTGATTTTTCAAGAAAAAGATTATTAAATGCTTAATTCTAGCTCCAAGACCAATAAAAATCTCAATAGTCAAAATACATGCATGGTGATTGGATCGAGAGCAAACATAACACGGCGAGGGAAGTCGAAATTACCTGCACCAGGAGTAATGCAAACAAGGCCAGTTATCATGCCCTGAACAGCACCGATGACAGAAGGTTTCTTGAAGAAAATGACATCTAGCCAGGTCCATACAAGAAGACTAGTAGCTGCGCAAATGTTAGTGTTAAGAACGGCCATGGAAGAGTCAATATTGGCAGTGTATGGATCTCCGCCGTTGAAGCCAGCCCATCCCATCCACAGCAGCCCTGCCCCTGCTAACATTAGCAGTACATTGTTTGGTGGAAATCTCTCTCTATCCTTTGATGATCTTGGACCTACCTGCATCAGTTAACTTGAGAAATTTCTCACCACCAATCT
Source organism: Populus trichocarpa (assembly GCF_000002775.5). NCBI lineage: Eukaryota > Viridiplantae > Streptophyta > Magnoliopsida > Malpighiales > Salicaceae > Populus > Populus trichocarpa. The sequence goes on along the minus strand of NC_037303.2, from coordinate 673,118 downwards.
TTTGAAAGATTCTCTCCTCACGTCATGGAAGAAATCTTAAGAACAAAACAAAACTATTACGTTCTTGTTCTTAGTCAGCTCCAATAATCTGACAAAAATATCAATTCTAAAATTATTTGTTATACTAGTGATTCATTTCTTGTCATGGGTAAAAACTAATTAAGAGTTGGTTTGTTATTGTATTTTAAAGGTGATTCTAAAAAAATTGTTTTTTTTTTAATTTTAAATTAATATTTTTTATGTTTATAAATATTTTAATGTGTTGATGTAAAAAATAAATTTTAAAAAATAAAAACAAATGTTATTTATACTTTAAAAATAACTACTATCTTAATACTAAATTAATATCGGTAAGAAATAATTTATGAGAGCTAGCTCTTTCTTGAGCTATATGAATTAGCTAAATAAAAATTAATTTGTTATTTATATTTTTTAGAAAGGTTGAAAATTCCACTAAAATCTAGTTTTTTCTTTATATGCAATATAATTTAAGAAAAAAAGAAAAGAAAAGAAAATCATGGAAGGGCAGTACTATACTACTATTAGAGATATTTTCTCATGTTTCAATACTGAAAATGAAGAGAAAAGGCTTTTTTTATATTCAAGGGGAAAACTAGCATCTATATATTGTCTCAAAATTTTGAAATGTAACCCCTAAATAAACATTAAGAATTAAAACAGGTTAGTAAGTAAAATTTGCTTAAATTAAACACTAAAACAATTAATTAATTAATTCAAAGGACTGAAGATCCATATTCACTACAAATTATAATGTTTCTGTACCAAGACAAGGTTTCTGCAATATCTTCCTGGGTAGCAGAAATTAATTTCATGATGATTAGTAGTCAAAGTTATGCAGCAAGTTGCATTTCAAAGCGTCAAGCTCACAAAGACTTGTTCAGAGGCAAAGAAGAAGAAGAAGAAGAAGAAGAAGAAGGACTGACCCAAAAGGCAGTAGTCAAGCCGGCGATCCCTGAAGAAAGATGAATAACATAACCACCAGAATAGTCCATGACACCCCAGTGAAACAAGAATCCACCGCCCCACAAGCTGAAGGCACCAACAGTGTAAGAGAAAGTGAGCCAAAGTGGCACAAAAGCCATCCAAGCCTTAAAATTCATTCTTCCAAGCACTGATCCAGCCAAAAGAATAAGAGTGATTGCAGCAAACACACACTGAAACCAAACCATGGAAGCCATGGGATATAATGGTGTAGCCATAGCAGTCTCCACATCACCGTTATCGTAGAACTGTGTGGTCTCAGGGAGTGCAGCTTGCTTGATTAGAAACTTCTGGCCTAAGGCAGGTCCTGCTTTGCCCCAAAAGGGCAAGAGCTTATCGCCAAAAGACATTTTGTAGGCCCAAACCACCCAGCAGATTACAACAGCTGCAAAAGCGTAAAAGGCCATGAAAGCTGAATTGACTGCCCATTTTTTCTTGACAATGCTTCCATAGAGAATTACAAGTCCTGGCACACTCTGGAGTCCAACAAGGGTGGCTGAGATCATTTGCCATGCGTTATCGCCCTTGTTTAACCAGTCAGGAACTGAAGGTGAGCCTCCTTGGTATGCCACTGGGACTAGGTTAGGTGGAGGAGCAGCCATGGTATTTTAGAGGATTGTGACTAGCTACTGCTCCTTCTTCGTTAATTAATCGGAGTTATAAGGCTTGAAACATGATTTTATATTTAATTATTTAAAATATATTAATTATCTTCCATTCTTATTATCTCCCTTTCCTTCCTGTCCAGTCACCCCCTTCCCAAATGCACTACAAGAGATTCTACTCTCATTGATTTTTTTATTGTCTTCTAGAAATGTGGTATAAATACTTTTAATGAGACCACTTAATTAAAAAGTATCCTATGCATTGACTATAATGCGGGTATAGTGGGCTAAGGTCTCTATGAACACATGTGATTTAAATAAAAAAAAAAGAAGAATTTCTATATTAATGACGGTGATTACACGAGATAAAAACAACACTCAATTAATAATAATAATAATAAAACATATACCCAAACCTATCAATCTCCATGTGTGAAAGAGAGAAAAATGCTACCACCTTAATTTTGGAATTGCCGCAGCTTACATGAAGAGCACTATCATTGATGCGTTTCTTGCCTCTCTCCCGACAAAACACTAGGAACAAATGTAGAAGCCACCATTGTCAATTTTGCTGCAACCCACTCATAAATAAGCGACATTACCGGTATATTAAGAGTTGTTTGAGAGTGTAATAATAATTGTTTTTTAAAATGTTTTTTGTTTGAAATAAATTAAAATAATATATTTTTTAAAAAAATTATTTTTGATATCAATATATAAAAATATCTGGAAACACAAAAAAAATTAATTTAAAATAAAAAATTTATATATTTTTTTAAAAGCATTTTTAAAACTCAGAAACAAAAAATTAAACTTATTCGGCAGGGGGTTAATGTTGTTTTTTTTACATAGTAAAAATATTATTTTACATCTAAAATTAACAAAATATATAACTATTTACCAAGGGTTTTTTTTTTGACTTAGCATAAGTTTTTTAATAATAAAATTATGTATTTGTACTTGGAGTTAAAAAAAAATTTAAATAAAAAATAAAAAATTTTAAATATTTTTAAAATATTAAAACAAACATGTAGTAATTAACTAAGTCCACTAATGCATACAAAGATCCATCCCGATGGAAAAGGATATTTTGCTTCTGATCGAAGCAAAAAAAATAAAAAATAAGATATTAAGACTTTTTATTTTATTTTGTATATTACATGGAAAGATTCTAAAAAGATTCGAAAAACGGCTAGCTTGAGATGTTTACTACTATTATAATAAATTTTCTGTCAACCTAAAGCTGGGTAACTTTATTATTATAGGACCATCACTGTAGTACTAAATAATGTCAAGCTGGGCAGTAATGGAGGGCGAGGATCTCGTGAATCTTTTCTCGAGATCCATATGAGTATTATATATCCCAGGAATCTTCAATTATATGTGCAATTAACATTTTTTTTTATTATTGCATTTAATATTCCATACACACTCATCGTACGTGCATGGCCTTCTACCTTAAAAGGATTTTTCCTTTCTTTTCGTTTTTTTAATATTAAATTGTGTATTTAAATTCCCAACGACCCACTTGGTAATATTTTTATATATATATATTTTATTAACATTGGTGTTCGGACAATTTATATATATCTCGACTAATCTCACGGGTCCTAAAGTTAATGACCGAGTAAGTCTCTAGTAATACTGAGATTTGTGGGACTTGAACTGCTGATCTCTAGAGAGCAAACTATAGCATGATTAGTTGAGTTATACCTCTCATGATTATAATATTTTCATATTTGATCTTTAAAAATTATTATTAAAAAATAATATAAAATCCTTTTGAGATATCATTCAACAATTCAAGATTTGGGTTTATATAATTTTCTAGTATGATAATAATATTTTAATAACGAATTAAACATCATTTGTTTGTATTTTTTAATTAATTTAATAAAAAATCAAGATGAGTGTGAAAGTTTAAAATTTGTAAAGGTTTCGATGTTGAAATCTTACACACATTTGAATTTTTGGAGTACTATGTTTTTTAGGAGATAGACCATTAATATTTTGTCTATTAGTTTATTTTCTAATTTGTTTAAAGATAGCCTGAGATTATTTGATCAAAATTTAAATCTTAAATAAATAAATTAAAAATCAATTTATCTTATTGGCGTATCTAATTTATTGATAATTAATTGATTATGCTGCTGTTATCTATGGGCAGTTCACGTGATTAGATGCATCCAGTTGAACATAACAGGCACATCACTTTATCATTTTTAATTATGTTTATATTTATGTTAATTTTTAAATCCAACGAAGCCAGGAAAATTAGGTAATATCCATATTCCCCGCATCGATCGTCTTGCAATTGTGCATGTCTATTGATAATATCTTTAGTACAATGTTTATATGCTTTCATGATTAGATTAAAAATAAATTTTTAGTAAAATATTAGTGTTTTATTAACCAAATAATAATGAATTTAAATTTTATTATTCAATTCTATTTGATAATATCCTTAATTTTATCTAACATTTTAAGTTCTATTTGATAATATCCTTAGTTTTATCTAACATTATAAGTTTTTGAATTTAAAATTTGATCATGAAATTGTAAAAGAATTAGCATTTAATTTCTCAAAAAAATTAGGATATACTTTTAAAAATCACTTGGGTAAATATAATATTATATGAAAACCACCATCTTAAAAGAGTCAAAATAAATAAGAAACACTCCAAGAGTTAGCATTTTTTTTTTAATGTTTTGAAACTATTAATTAGACATAATGAGTTTTGGGTTTTTATATTAGTATTTGTACATAGGAGAGTTCATTTACATTTTTGAGAGGATAAATTACTAGGTATCTATCAAACCGTTCATAAATATTTATGGTGAAATATACACGTAAACTATTACTTCAGTCTATAAGTAATTAATAGCTTTGGACCAAGAGGTTTGCTCCCTCTGTGATCTCAGGTTCGAGCCCTGTGATTGCTCATATGATGGCCACTGGAGGCTTACATGGTCGTTAACTTCAGGGCCCGTGGGATTAGTCGAGGTGCGCGCAAGTTAGCCCGGACACTCACGTTAAACTAAAAAAAAGAAATTAATAGTTTTAGTTTATAATTTATCACGAGAGAGAGAGACATATTCAAAATTGATTATGCTAATTGATTTGGGTTATGGCAATTAATCAATAAAAAAGGATAAAATAGAATGGTTGAAAACTAATTATTTGATTATTGAATTTTTATTTTAATAAAGGAAAACAATAATGATTGATTTTTTATTTTAATATTTAGAATGATCTACCATTATTATTATTATTGAAAAAAAAAACATAAACTTGATTTGAAGGATATAATTAAAGACCATAAAAACTTTGAGAAAAGAAAAAAATTAAAAAACTAAAAGAAAAAGGACCAAATCAAAATTAGTATTATTCCTATTGGAAAAAAAATAAAAAACTTGATATTAAAAATAAAATTGAAAGCCATGATAACTTTGATAAAAGAGCAAAGGAAAAATAATCAAGAGTTGAAGGGCCAGATTGAAAATATTATATATACAAATTAGAATTGAAGGATTAAATTGAAAATAAATAAAACTTTAACACAATAAAAAATGAAAAAAAAATAAAACTCAAAGGACTAAATTTGAAATACAAAAAAAGAACAAGAGTTAATTTTTTTAGGTAGAAGAAAAAAATGAAGGGAAAAAAGAAAGAAAGAAAGGGTCACTGATTACAAACTGACCACCTTTAGCAGACATGTGCCACCAATAAAGAAAAAAGGGCACGGAGGAGAGCCAAATGAGACTGTGAAATCTCATTTTCCACCACTAGAAGATGCCACACGTGCCGTTCAAAATACGTTACGTCTCCCACACCCTAATATCTCTTTACATTTAAAAAATATAAATTAAATAGTAAATTATGTTACTACCCTCTACCAAACCAACAATTAAAAAAAAAACGAGAGAAAAAGATGTCAATACTCTTTTTTTAATGACTTAAAGTTTTTTGTCCCTAAGGTTATATATATAATCTTACTGTATGCTTAAAAAGAAAATGGCACCAATACCCCTACCCTATAATTTTAGTTTTTTTTTTTTTTATCCTAGGTGGACTTAAGTTCTTTAATTGTTCATATATATATATATATTGAATAGACAAAATACCCCAAAAAAACTTTATAATACCTAATGAACCGTATGCAAAGATAAAAATGCCCCTTGTTTAAAGGAAATTGTTTTTTCTTGTGAATGACAAAAAGGCCACCGCACTGTGGTGGCGAATAAAAAAATATGAGGAAGGCTATAGTAAATCATCCTTTTGTTTTAGTTTTTTATTTTATTTTATTTTATTTATATAGAGTATAAGGTAGTATCTAAACCTTAATTACATATTGATATCTAAGCTAGAATTAAGCTATAGTTGAATAATCTTATAAATAAAAAGAACATTTGAGCCTTAATTACATATTGCTATTATTTGAGGGCTAAATAAAATAGTTTCAGTTGCCTTTCGTTGTCCTGGTATCAAGGTGGCTGGTTGATGAATTTTTCCCATATCATTATCCCCATACAGACACTCCTGAGCATCACAGATTACTGAGAGTCTTCCATGCCATGGAAAATAGTTGTTCAACCATGAAAAGTGACTTCATTTGAATAACATCCGCTCTAATTTTGTCTGGTTGATCATCTAGCCTATTTAAGAAGGTATAATTTATGTTCTTTTACTAAATTGAGTTGAATTTTTGATATCATGATCACCAACTATAGGACTAGATCTTCTAAAATCAATCTCCCTCCACAATCTTATTGAACTATTATAATATGCCTCTCAGATCCTACCATCTTGTTTTAATTAGGTCATTTATTTTTTCCCTTCATATAGTTGAGAGATATTTGTTCCATTAAAATATGTTTTTGTCATTGTATTCTATACTGATTTTGCCATAGGAAACCAATTGAAATTTCCAATCAAAATTGGTTCCATTAAATTGATTAGCTAGCCTTTGATATCATAGTTTTAACTCCTCCAATTGCTATTATTAGGGTCTATTCATTCTATTTGAAAAAAATTTCCAATTGATATATCCTAGTTTGTCTGTGCCAAAGATATACATCTCAACAATCTAGGTCTATATGACATAATTGATACCAATCTAGACAACAAAATATTCACGAGTTTGGTGTAAAATTTAGATAATCAAAATAGTCAAGTCTTATATGGTTTCTTGTGGGTTTTTGCCGAGTATATTCTCTAATCTAATATCATATTAAAAATACTTGTAATGAATTATATTTTTCTGTGACACATAAGACAAATTTATATAAAGAACAAGGTAATATCTAGATCTTAATTATATATTGGTATCTAGGATATAATTAAGCTATAGTTGACTAAACTTCTAAATAAAAAGAAATATATAGTCCTTTATTACATATTGATATTTAAGCTAGAATAAAAATACATGTTTCTTCAACTTAGTCTAATAAGACATATAGATCAATCTTATGATTTTTTTTTTATAATCAAATCCTTTATTTTGATGAAATTATAAAGGCTTAATAAGTAAGGATTTCACCCTATCCTTAGTCTCAAGATGTCCAACACCATGTCCATCTCCATATTGATACATGCATTGCGCCATTCGTGCAAGGTTCATTGCAATTCCAATGAAAGTTTGGGAGATACAGGGATTATCAAATTGATAATCATTTATTTTCTTCCATGTATTTTCAATTAAATTTCTTATATGTTCACGAGCTTTTTCTTCAGATACTCCGGCTTCATGCATATAACATTGAATTGATTTGGAAATATCTCCTCGTTTTAATTCATCCTATAAATAAAAAGAAATAGAAAATTAGAATACACACACTTAAAAAAAGCCATCACAAATAACAATCTTTACCAAATTGAAAATGAAAGATTAAAGATTGATATATTTACAAACTGAGATAAATTAATTGATCTAGAAATTCACTTAAAAAATACACCATCCATCTTTAGTGTCAACGGATTTTAAGATGAAAGAGGAGATACCATGTTGGTGATCGGGCCTTTACCAACAAGTTAAAAGTAGTTTTTTGGGCCGAATGAAAACTTAATAAGTAAAAAGTGACCCATTTATAGTTAAAGTAATGCATTATATGTTTCAAAATTCATTTCATTACTTGGGCCAGTTAGAGGCCTATGCGTAGAGAAAGAGGATCTGTGGACTAATATAATTTACCATAAAAATGAGAAAAAAAAGGGAAGGACGAAACTATGTCAAGGAGAGGGAGAAGTCTAGCATACCGTGGAGGTTCCAAGATCATCAGCAAGGCGTAAAATCATGGATGACCATCGAATTATATCTGGGTATTCGTCCATGAATTGTGAGGCCTCCTCTGTTGTTGGATTGGAAACATAAAAATATGCATGAACTAGAATCACTGGTGCTGAAATTGAAATCCATGCATTGTCCATGTATTCTTGAAGAGTTGGTGTATATCCACTGAAGTACCACTTAGCCTCCAATAAATATGATTTACACAAGTCTGCCCACTGAAAATTAACCATAGTCTTATATTCCCAAAACATAAAAAAGGCAAAAAATAGAGCTATTTAAAAGATAACTATAGTTATCAAATCTAGCCTGATCCAATGAGTTAATCTAGTGATTTAAAATCTAATTTGAGTTGAATTTCTTTTTAATTGATTTTATCAAACCTAGCCCAACTTAACTCGTTGACCTAATAATCCAAAATCTAACTAGAGTTAGATTTTATGGTAAAATGTTTTTTACATTGACCTAATAAATTCATGCACCATGATGGTTGATTTATGATTTAATTGACTTGATTACATCAAATTCAAACCTGGTCCGATAAAAACCAATTATTTCAAAGAAATTAGAAAAAAAAATGATAAATCCAATGACCAAATAACTCAAACTTTAAACCAAGTTTGACAACTATGAAAAAAACAATAATATTAAAAAAAAAAAGAGCAAATACCGCTTTCTTCAAGTAAGGAAGGATGTCAACTCCTTGATATTTAAGAATATCATAAGCCATTTCATTAACTGAATTGAATAATGCGAGAAAACATAATTTCATATAGTCTGGAAGCCGATCCATGCAATTTAGATCCCATCTGAAATGAGAACATAAAAATATTTTAGTTAAGGTTTTTTTTTTTTTAAAAGAAAAAACAAGTGAGCAAACTCTAATATATAGCATTATAAATGTGCCCAAGAGGCCAAGAAATAGGTGCTGCACAAACCTTACAACGGCATCTGTGAATAGCTCAAGCTCATCTAAGGTACCATAGACATCATAAACATCATCAATTGTTGTTATAAGTGAATTAACTTTTGTTAGCATTCTCCTGCAATTACCAAACTGAGGTTCAAATATGACCCCCACAGTCCATAAGAAATTCTCCACCAGCCTGTCCCTGGCAAAATCCAACTTTTCTCCAAGTCCTGTCCTCTTCCACCACCTGTTCATGTTAAGAAATTAAACTGTCACCATCAGAGAAAAGCTATATAAAGTAAACTAGTGATATAGGAGGATCATCAAATCTAAAAAAGTTTAAATTATTACATACAATTTAATGAAATAATATTAATTTTTATATATATGCTGTTTAATTTGCTTCCAAATTGTACAAAATAAATGAATAAATAAAGTATCTTATTAATTCTACGTACCTAGATGAATGTTTCAGATCTTCTTGGTGTATTGCTTGTACCATGTTGAAATCCAATTTAGCTAGTTCTAACAACACAGGTTCCATATCAGTTTTAGTTTCATACACATTGATGAACCAATTGGACTCCAATCTTAGCATCCTCCAAGCCAGTGGAAGCTCTAAGGCATGGCTCACCATCTTTGAAAGATATTCGGAAGGGTTGCACTTCTTGACATATTTTTCAAGATTTTTGGTGGTGAAGTCTCTTGCATCCTCCAAGATGCTCTCGCCTTCTACCAAGAAGTATGAAGCTTCATACAGAGCTCCTCTACAGAAGTAGCTATTCCCTTCAAATCTTCATGAATCCATGCCCTAAAGTTTCCTTGTTCGTCCTTGAAATGATTGAAAACCTCTACAAGTGGAGAACACAATTAGTCATGAGAACGCATATAACCATCAATATCTACATTGCTTAAGAGAGTACTTACCTTGAGGTACCTTGTATCCATGCTGCCTTAGGAGTCGAAATTCTAGAGCAGTAGCATACAAGTCATGTACTGTCTTTGTATTCTCTACATGATTTTTATAGAATAAACTCTTCAACGTGCTCTTTATTTCATCAACAAAATGGTAAGATAACCCCAGTCTTTGCAAGGCATCGATTAGCTCAAGTTGATCCAAGGGTTTCGATGCGTTCGCCAGCATCATCCTTATGTTTGCCTTCAACTTTTCGCTTCGCGCTGTATATGGCTCTCCCTAAACAACATCAAATTCAAGAACTCAACTCAAGTTGTTCGAACAATAACATAACATGACATTATAATAGCTAGCAACTATACCTTATATTTACTAGTCAGTGACTGAACAAAATCATACTCCCATATGGAAGTTTGATAATTTGCCGACCGCCGGACAATTTGACCAGCAGCTTCGGTGGCAACCATGCATCGAACTTTGGTAGGTAGAGAGCGATAATTCTTGCTTGATACAGGTCCTGCTAAGGCGCGACTTGGAGATGCTAATGTTGGGAGAGTACAAAATGATGAAGCAAAGTGGGTAAGAGCCATTCCTAAGTGTTTTGGATTACTTGGAATTTTTGAGTTGAGGATGGAAATGACGATTACATGCCGATATTTATAGATGGATCATCTAGCCTTACCAAACGTCGACGTCAAAGGTTCCATGTTAAAATTCTTACAGCACTGTCAGCCGAAAAATCTACATCGACTTTTGCAAATCTACCTTTAAGACAATACTTGAAGATTAACTCCTACTAAGATAAACTTCAATCAAATCAAATCAACCAATGAATTACAGCAAAGTTGTCCTTAATTTGTTGAACTAACATTAATTAATTAAATATCACGATTCTAAGTTCGATAATAATTTAATATCATTGTTTTGAATTGAAATATCAATTAAATTCCACCAATTCCAACAATAAATTTCTATTCATCAAAATATAACAAAAAAATATTTCTTATAAGATTTATTATTTAGTTTATTAATATTGCATTTAATTTAGGTAATGAATTTATAGAGTAAATTTTTTTTTTAAAATTTTAATAAAATTTGAACAGAGTTTCTTATATATAGTTATACCTACACTTAAAATTTTATCCCGCTTAAAAAAACCTTCAAAGAACTACAATAATCAAACTCAATAAATTCTTATATTTTATAATCATAAGTAGCTCAAGAAATGCAAATTAAAACACACGCAAATATATATGTTTGTTATCTATAATATATTTACACTATTTTTATTTTGCATTTTTTGTTTTAACGAGTTTTAAAAATGGTGGTATATGGTAATGTTGTGTTATTATGAAGAACATGATGTCAATGAATCATCTCAACCCAATAGCTTAAGCTGTTAGGTGAGGTTCAAGATATAATTTATATTATTCTCTAACACACCACCTCAAGTGAAAGCTCTTTGGGCTTGAAACTTGCACAGGTCAACATTACCTTTTGCTTAATTTTTATCAAATAAATGAGGATGGTGAGATTCGAACTCGTGACCGCTTGGTCATTAAGGCTCTGATACCATGTCAATGAATCATTTCAACCCAATAGCTTAAGCTGTTAGGTGAGGTTCAAGACATGATTTATATTATTCTCTAACACATAAGAGATAAGATCATATATATTTTTTATATATTGTGCTATCATTTGTATTGTATTTACACATGTTTTCACACATTTTTAAAATTATAATCTTATCTTGTTACACTTTTATTGTCCAAAACCAAACAATGAATTCCAACAAACTTGTCCTTAATTTGTTGGAACTCTAAAAGTCAAGCCATCATAAATCAAACCTATCACTCTATATATTTGTTATTACAAGAACCTAAAATACATAGAAAACCATTGTACACATGCCTAAAATCACAATGGATTAATGTTTCTTCCATTGACAAAAAAACTCAACAGAATTGGTATTGAGAGGTAAAATAGATTTTTCATGAGGTTTATTTGTGATTCTGTATTTGTTGAGTGGCAGCTCTATCTTTTGACATTTTTTTTTGCATAGTAAAATTACTTGAATACCCTTCAAAGCAAGAAAAACACTTGCCTATAAACATTTTCAGTTTTTTCTTTTTTTAAGCATAGTGTAAAGATCCAATTTCCCTTGTAATCAAAATTTTTTAAGGCATGGCTTAATAGGCTTTTTCATCATTTTATAAAGGTTTTTTCATAGTAATTATTTCGTGCTAGGAGTAATGTGGTAATTTGATAAATAAATTTTTTAAAAATAGAGAAAGCTATTGCCTCTCCTTAGCCTTTAAATAGCGTGTGCGATTGACTCTAATGGTTAAAAATTATTGTCCAATGTGTTATTGGATTCCCTGCGACATCCTATTTTTCAAGCGACAATGCATGCACATTGTTTTTAAACGGGTTATTGTAGACAACATTTTTATTTTTTTTCCTTTTCTCTCTCATCCATTAAGACTGGCATTGACCATTTAATATTTTAGGGTAGCCCCCTTAGCTTTGCTTATTTGAATGTCGGTCATTTTTTTAATTTGTATTTTTTTGTCTTTGGCCTTTTATAGGTTTTCAATTCTTTTTCAATTTCATCATTCATTCTAGATTTATTATTTTTTACATATTTAATTTTAGTCCATATTCTTTTTATTCTTTTAATTTTTTATGCCTCTTTTGTGAACTTTCAATTGTTTTTAATTTCATCATTTGATAAAAAAATTTATTTTTTATTTTTATTTAATTTAGTCCTAATTATTTTGGTGATTTCTTCTTTTAATTATTTTGTGAATTTATTTTTCTTTTCAATCTAACACTTTAATCCAAAATTATCCATACTCTCATTTGTTATTTTTAAAGCATTTTTTATCCTTGTTCTTATAATTGCTATGTTTTCTTTTTGATTATTTTGTATATTTTTTTTAATTTCATCATTTAGGATTTAATTTATTAAAAATTAGACTTCATGATTTTTTTTTCAGGTATGATACTTCTGATTAAATAGCCCGGGTCACGGGTTTTATAAGCTAATACAAGTTGATATCATTTCTTAAACTTATTTTCTTTTCGATCTCATTACTAAATATTGATCTTTTTATAAATAAATTAGGTTTTGTGGTCAGTGGTTTTGTTAGGTTAAATTGTTTTTCACTTAAAAAATCATCAAATTAATACTTTTAGATGTTTTTTTTTAATGATTTTAATATATTAATGTGAAATTAAAAAAGAATCTAAAAAATACTATAATATATTTTTAATTAAAAAATACTTCTAAAAAAAAACCTTACATCAAATTACAAAAGATGATATAAATGTGAGCCAAATAATTTAAGAAACGTTAAGCTTAAGTTAAAGTTGGATCAATTAGCTACCTAATAACACAAGTGGCCCACTCATAGTCTTCGATCAATTTGCTACCTAACAACACTCTGTTTCCCATTCCAAGATTTCCCCATATCAAAGTAATTGTAGCAAAGACAATGTCTTTTTCCATCACAAATTGATTGCACTTTTTGATTAAACTAGTCCCTCCTTTTTGATGAAATTATAAAGGCTTGATAAGCAAGGTTACCTCTAAAACTCTATTTTCTATCGCAAAACACTTTTAATTAACTTAAAAACTAAAAATTCAAACAATTTTTTTTTTAAAATCCCCAACCCCAACCCCAAATAAGAATACGAATCTATAGTTAACACCCACCTTTTTTAGTTGTTTTATAGATGCTAACTTCAGATCTTCTAGTGATTTTTTTTTTCTAGCTCCAAGACTGCAAGCCTCTCATGTTTTCTCCCCTCCTCTGCCATTGTTTCAGAACTAATCCTTATTGTCAAACTATTGGAGGCAAGATTATCAAACTATTGATAATTTAATATAATTTTTCCCTCTTTTCAAGAGCAAAATCATTTTCTCTATTTTTGATATATATGCTGTCTATATAATTTCATCAATGCTTTAACAATTTAATGCAAGTATTCACTAGATTTCCGAATATAGAAGTATATATCTCAAATTGAAATTCTTTTATATCCTTAAATAGAAAAACATAATCCACTAAAAATAAAATCCTAACATACCGAATATCCTAATAAGTCCTTCTATTTAAATAAAATTAATTTTTTTGAGAAAATCTTAACAATTAAATAAAAATAATTTAGTCTAAAATAATGAAATTTCCATCCCCACGATCATATTTTCCAAAAAATTAAAGCTCGGACAGAAATTTTGAATTTTGTTTTTAGGCTTCCTTAATTGCCTTGGCTTGAGCCATAAAACAAAGGGCAATTTCGAAATTTCCCAGTTTAAGTTTTTTTTTAATTTCTTAATATCTTAAAAACTTCCAAAATTTCAATGATTGATTTTTTTTTTTTATGTTTTGAATTATTTCTAAATTTTTAATTTTCTAATGTACTGTATAAAAGTGAGGAAATCACTTTCAAACACGGTGAGCATTTGAGATAGATAGATAGATAGGTAGATAGATAGATAGCTTCCCTGTTTGAAATGTAATCTATAAGGGCAAAAAAGCAGTCACAATCCAAATGCATGTAAAATGTGGAACCCTGTTAAGAAAAGTTACCTTATAGATGGCCATGATCAACACTTTTGATTGATTGAGTGGAATTATAAATAAGATTGAACGTTAAACAGTGTTTGGCAATAATCTTGAATCTGATTTTCGAAAAGATAGAATGTAAACCACATGTTTATACATAGGTGGGGGTATGAATCATAGACTTAGAAATCGATCAATTTTTGTTTTTGTCATTGGGATTGATTGATTTGAATCAGAGGCTTCATTAGTGTATGTATATATATGTATTTGAATGTAAGTGATATGCATGAATTATATTTGAATTAATTCACAGATAAGAGCCTTCATGAAACATTTTGATCGGATTTAACCATTTATTTACAAAGATTTCTCAATTTGAACCAATCTAACTAAGATGTGTTAAATTAAAAGCTGTCCACAAATTATCCAACCAGTTGAAGAAATAAAAAAACACCCTTAGTAAAGAGAGGAGGAAACCACCGGAACTATAAGAAATAATTTTTTATGTCGTGAAAATGAAGTTCTGATCAATTCTTATGAAGGCGACCTAAAGGGTTTCTATTGGCTAGATTTTGTAATTTTTTAAAGGGTTTCTCTTGGCTAGATTTTGATATGTTATCTGATATCATATTATATATTTTGTAATTTATTTGTATTTTTTATATGTATGTTTTCTCATTTGCTATCATTGTTTTTTTTTTTTTTTTCATATGATTCAAATAAATCCAACTTATTTAGCTGGTTGGAACTATAATCTAAGTTTGTTTTTTACACTAGACCCACACAGAACATATATATATATATATATATATATATATATATATATGTTGAAAAAATAATACAGACATGCATCGCGTTGCAACGCGGGTAGCCGGGTACCAATCTAGTATGTATATATATAGGCACACGTAAACGGCTTATAGATGTGGAACGTAGGCGGGTAGCCGGGTACCAATCTAGAACGTAGGCCGTTTACGTGTATATACTTGCTTATAAGTGATTAAGCAGTCACAGTCTAAATGCATGTATAATGTGGAACCCTCTTAAGAAAAGTTAGCTTATAATGGAATTATAAAGAAGATTGAACCTTATACAGTTTTTGGCAATAATCTTGAATCTGATTTTCCAAAAGATAGAATGCAAACCACATGTATCGCACGTGTGCGGCGTCGTGATGATCATCCTCCACACTCATGTTTGTGTATCTGGAAAATATAGGGAGACAAGGAATTCTTGTCTTTTTATCAGTGAAAAAAATATAATGGGAGTCGCCACCTAGTATTCTGGTCACTAGGAACCCTAACTGGTCTCAGAGATCGGGTACGGAGACTGGTTGTGTAAAGGGAAGGTATTAGCACCCCAAATACACCCTACCTAAGGTAAGCTGTATTGTTTTATTTGTCTGGTCAAAATCTAAGGTTTGGTCGCATTTTCTAATTGTTGGTCCTGTCTGTCTAAGATTCAAGAAAAGCCCTCCTCAATAAGGAGGTTCTTATCTTAATGGGGTAAAACCTAACTGTTCTAGCGTCAAATAAAAAAACTACCTTTTTAATATCGGGAAAACATTTTACGTATAAATTCGTAATCCCGGATGTTAAAAGAAAATAAAATAGTTTTTTTGAATTTTTTTGAAATATTGGCCAAGTTCTCGTGACTTTAATAAACTGGTTATTAAAGCCAAAATGCATGTTAAAACATAATTTTTTTTGAAGTTTTATTTGTTGTATGAAAATACAATATGATGTTTTTTTTGCTTTTAGAGACTTGGCCGTATGCATGAAAACAAAGACATTTTTTTTTTCAAAGTTTTGACGAAAATCGGGTATTTTAATACCGGATTTGTATTTTTATGGTATAAAAATACAAACCAATATTAAGCAAAATTTAGTAGAAAAATACGCGAAAAAATCACAGATTTTGACGAAAATATTTTTTGGAATTTTTTTTGGACGGGCCGAAACCGGCTCAGAAATTTTGGGCTGGGCCGGACAAGTGAACAGTGGAGGAGGGAACCAAAGAAGATGAAGTGGAGGAGGAAGAAGAAGAAGGAAGAGGGGCGGACCTGCGGTGCTGCTAGCGGTTACTGATCGGAGAATGGCTTGGACGGCGGTCGACCCTTCTTCTTCTTCTCTGCTTTTTTTTTCTGCTCAGTTCTTCCTCTCGTTCCCTGTTTTATTCCTTCTCCCTCTCTCTGGTCGTTCTTCTATTTCTGTGGTAGCAATTGTTGTTGCTTACGGTGTTGGTGGTGACGGTGGTGGCCGAATGTGGCTGCAGATGGTGGTTCCAGGCGGCGGCTTCTCCTCCTTTCTCCTCTGTTTCTACTTTTCCTCTGTCTGTCTCTGCTTTTGCTTCTTCTTCTGTTTCTCACGGTGCAGGGGCTGTTATCAATGACGGGGAGGACGGTGACAACTGATGGTGGCTCTGGGGTGGCGGCTATGCGGACAGCAGCCGGTGGTTCTTCCTCCTTTCTCTCTTTCTTTGTTTTCACTTCCAAGACTTGGCAATGGTGTTGGTGGTGCTGCTGCTGTTCTTCTTGTCTGTGCAGAGGCGCATGCTTCTTCTTCTTCTTCTTCTTCACGGGTGTTGTAGCAGGGAGAGGAAGGTGGTGAGAGGCTGAGGAAGAATGACAATGGCGTTAGCAGTGTGGGTGGCGGTGGTGATGGAGAATGGCAGCGGTTCGCGGTAGGGAGAAAAACAATGGCCACCAACGAGTGTTCTTCCCCTGTTTTAAAACAGACTCCTCCCTGTTTTCAAATTTTTCTCTTTTCAAAACCTTCCCCCCTCCTTTTGTCTTCTCCCTTCTCTGTATTTATAGCCGCAGGAAGAGAGGGGCACCTTACCACTGCCATGGCACAGGGTAAGGTGGCTACGCTGCCCATATCTTGGCACAGGGTAGGGTTGCTGGTCATGGCTTGCATTAATGGTGGCAGGGTATGGGACGTGGCTCGTGTTTTTGGGCAAGTGAGGAGAGCAAGATAGATAGGGAGAATAGTGGAAAAAGATTTAAAATCTTCTTCTTCCCTGCCTCTGCATGGGCATGGAAGAAGGAGAAAAGCGCCGTTCAAAACGACATTGTTTTGGTGTTTTTTTTTTGAAGAAAAGAAAATGTAATTTGAAAGAACCAAAAAATGGGTTATGACAACATGTTTAATGTATTGGGATGGATTGATTTGAATCATAGACTTAGAAATCGACCAATTTTTGTTTTTGTCATTGGGATTGATTGATTCGAAAAATCTATTTGTTGCATCCTTCTATTATGAAAAAGCAACAATGAATCTCAAATACATATTTGCTATTTGTTTCATTCTGACTCTCACAATGTCTAGAGGATGCTCCATTTATGATATTAGTTGAAATCCATTCCCTTTCGTCAGTTAAATTTATATATAAAAAATTATATAATATAATTGAAGTCCTGACAAAATTCCATTTAGTCCCTAGTTTAAAAAAAAATAAAAAAAATTAAAATCTTTTGGTCCTTGTATAGTAAAAATTAAAATCTAGTATTTATGATTCCTTTTGTAATTCACTTCATAATTACTCTTAATCGTGTAATGGTTTATTACTTTTTTTTAATATATATTGTCGCACGTCAAAATCCACGCGGCGTCGGCTGGCGATTTTTTTCGTTGTCGTTTTGCTTGATTTGATTGGTTCGTTGGAGTCGCCACCTAGTAATTTATTGAAGGCTACTAGGAAACCAGATGTACTGGTCTTGTCAGAGATTCACGGGTAAGGGACTGGTTGTAGTTAGAGAAGGTATTAGCACCCCTAACGCACCCTACCTGAGGTAAGCTGCTTCGCGGCTTTGATGTGTTAAAGAAGTTTTAATAATTGTCTTTTCATTGGATATTAGAAATACGACTTACGTGTAAGTTCATAATTCTGGACCGTGAGCCAATCAAAATATTAGATTCTTCTTTTTTCTTTGCAATTTTATCATAAAAAAAATCCATAAATAAATAAATAAATGAAAACCCAAACACACACACACTCACTTTTACTATATATTTTTTTGTTTTGTTTTGTTTTTCTTCTTTTTGTTTTTTTTTTCATCTACACTTCAAAGTACAAATTCAAAACAAACTAAACAAAAATTACATTACACTTTGAAAATTACAAAAACAGCCCCTAAAAAAAATCCTGGAATTGATGGGAACGTTTCTGTGAATCCAGGGACACCTGGAACAGTGGCGGCGCGTCCTCTCCATGCGCCACGCCACTGGCGGCGCGTGGTTCACGCGCCGCCGCGAGAACAACCCAGAAACAGGGCAAAGAAGATTGGCTTCTTCTCCTCTTCTTTTCCTCACCGGCGGTGAGAATCACTGTCACCTGCAAAAGGAGAAAAACACACAAGGCAGTTGATTTTAATTTCTTTCTCTTTCCCGGTCTCGGGTCTGTTCTTTTTCTGCTCTGATTTGTTGTTCTTTTCTTCTTTCAGTGGCAGATCTGCCATGGAGGACCCAACGTTGTCAGTGAGGAGGCGGCGTTGCTGTGATAGGAAGGAGGCGCCGTTGCAAGGCTGGCGGGGAGGAGATGAAGAAGACAGCGGGGGCTGCTGCTGGAGGCCGGTCTGCGCCGATGAGGGAAGCTTTGTCGCGTCTGTGCTGATGATGGAGACCGTGGCCTGTGGCCGGTTGAAGAGGGAAGATCTGTCGGCTGCGTGCTGGAAGGCGGTGCCCTCGGTGGCTGAGAGAAGACCTGGTGCGTGGCTGGTTTGTTGTGGTCTGAAGAGATGATGGGGATGGCTCTGTGGGCGTTGCTGCGGCTGACAGAGGGGAGCTTGTTCGGTGTGTGCAGCGGCGGCTAACTTCTATGGGTGAAGAAGAAGAGCAAACCGGCTGGGAGAGAAGAGGATATAGGGAGTGTTGGCTGTAGTGGAGGGAAATGGGGCTGCACGGGTTAGATGAAGGGGAGAGGTTGTTGGTTTTGTGAGATGGGAGGCTGTGAGCGGGGGAAGAGGAAGAGGCGGGGAGAGTGGAAGGAAGAGGATGATCAGCCGAAAAGGAGGGGGGTGCCGCTCCTTTGAAAAAGATGGGTTTAGGGTTAGGGTTTTCTTTTTTTGTATTTTTCTTATGTTTCAAAATTTCCCCCACCTTGTTTGCGTGAAGACCAGTATTTATAGGTAAAAATATTGCTAGGTTTTCAAAATTGGTCCCTCAACTTTTTTTTTGTAAATTTTGATTTTTCTTGTTTTTTTTGTATTTTTTGAAAACGAGCAAATCAACATCGACTCAATGAGGAAAATCAATGATTTAAAAAATAACGTGTTAAAAGTTGAACGCGTTCCAAATATCTTTGAAAATTTAAATTCTTTTGAGACGATGCTAAAAATGCTAAAAATGATGCAAATGTATTAAAAACGTATTTTTTGGATTTTCAATGTTTTTCGCTATTTTTGGATTTTTCTGAAAATTTATCAAAACATGGGTCAAAAATTGGGTATCAACAGATGCCCCCTCTTTACAATGCTTACGAAGCAAACTCCTCAATGTTTTGCATAGTAAGCTTTGTAAAGAAAAACTTGTCTTCTTATCTTCCTAACTTGCTCAATATCCACTCATTTAAAGACCTTACTTTTTTTCTTTTTCTGTTTCTTTCTCTTTTCCTTCTCTTTTCTTTCTCTTCTTTCTTCCTTTCTCTCTCTTTTTTTTTCGTTATCCAGAGATCCCATCTGGCGACCTCCTTTACCAAAACCAAAGAATGTGTTTAGCTTGGTCAACCTGAAACCCCATTTGGCGATTCCTTTTAACCAAAGCTACTTGAGATCCCATCTAGCGACCTCATTCAACTGACCTAAAAAATATGCGTAGCTCGATCGACCTGAAATCCCATCTGGCGATTCCCTTTAACCAAAGCCACCTGAGATCCCATCTGGCGACCTCATTCAACTGGAATTAAAAAAATATGTGTAGCTCGGTCAACCTGAAATCCCATCTGGTGATTCCCTTTAACCAAAGCCACCTGAGATCCCATCTGGCGACCTCATTCAACTGGAACTAAAAAAATGTGTGCAACTCGGTCAACCTGAAATCCCATCTGGTGATTCCCTTTAACCAAAGCCACCTGAGATCCCATCTAGCGACCTCATTAAACTGAAACTAAAAAATGTGTGTAGCTAGGTCAACCTGAAATCTCATCTAGCGATTTCCTTTAACCAAAGCTACATAAGATCCCATCTGGCGACCTCATTAAACCAAAACCAAAAAATATGCGTAACTCGGTCAACCTGAAATCCCATCTGGTGATTTTCTTTAACCAAAGCTACATGAGATCCCATCTGGCGACCTCATTAAACCAAAACCAAAAATGTGTAAAAAGTGGTCTATTGTAATGGGTGACCTACCCAGGTGGAAAGAATGTGAAAAACGGTCTCTTTGTAATGGGTGACCTACCCAGATGGAAGATGAGAAAAATGTGAAGTGGTCTCATTGTTATGGGTGACCTACCTAGGTGGAAGATGAAAAAAATATGAAGTGGTCTCATTATTATTGGTGACCTACCCAAATGAAAGATATGATGTGACAAGTGTGAAAAATAGGACTTACCTGGCGAAGTCCTGAAGGGATGATAGAAGAAGGGCTGGAAAACATGATGCTTATTGATAATTCCCGATCGCAGGGTTTGAAAACTTGATGCTTCCTGATTGCAAGGTTGATCTTTCCATTTCTTTGAGATTTCCATAATGGTAGGGTTCATCTCATCTTCTTCTTATTCCATGATCAAAACCGATTCTTTGTTATCATCAATGCAATGCTTCTTTCTTTTTCCACAATCTTGCTGGACCTCATTGAGGATTTTTCCTGTAACAATTCAAAGACAATTGTGCAATGTTTTGAGGTTAGATGACATGCATGCATTCTTACCTGATTTGGTACATTTTGTTGTAACCCATTTTTGGGTCCCAAAATAAATGAAATAAAATAAATAGCCAAAGGAGGTTAGAAAAATAACAGGAGGCAGAAACGCTCAGCAAATGGTCAGAAAAATCGGTCAAGGAGGTTAAAAATACAAAGATTGGATTTTTGACAGTATATTCTTGAAGGATGAGAGCCATGTTGAGAAGGAAATTTGAATTTTGAGGAGAAAAACCCAAGTTTGGATGTTTATAGACTTAATTGGATTTTTAATTGATTTTATAGGGGATTTGATTGCAAGAAAATTGATTTTTAAGTCAATTTAGGCTTTAATTGAAAGAAATTTAAGTTATGGGGCCAAAATATATTTTTTAGGAATTTATTGGGTCAAATCAGGGGTTTAATTGAATAAATATTGAAGTTTAATGACCAATTAGGGGTTTAATTGAAAAAACCGAAACCAGGGACCAATTTGGAAAAACCGGGTAAATAGAGGCGGCTGTTTTACTTTGGTTTAGGGGCCTAATTGAAGAAATTGGAAGTTTATTGATCAATTGAGGGCTTAATTGCATAAATTAGAGGCCAAGGACTGAAGTGAAAAACGCGGCCAACTATGGGGGCGGAGATCGAATTTGGCAGGGATACAATTGAAATGAACAAGAAATGATAGATGACTGATTTGAAGTTTGGCTCATTTAAATGAAACGGCGCGTTTTATCCAAAACGACGTCGTTTCATAAAAAAAAAAAAAAAAAAAAGAGGAAGGCCAGAACGGTGTCGTTTTGAACGACACTGTTCATCTTCCTCCTTCCCCCGTTGAACAACAACAGAAGACAAAAACCATTTTCAAAAACCGTCCCGCCTCTCTCTCCTCGTCCCCACCGAAGCCCCACACCTTTAGACCACCGAACGGGTCACTGGCCGACCAGCCGTTGCGTGATTGAAGGCGCACCTGCTCCATATTTTCCTATAAATAGAGAGAGACCGAGGGGAAGAAGGAAAAAAAAAGAACGCAGGAGAGAGAGGAGAGGAGAGAGAACAAACAAGAGAGACGAAAAAGAGGAAGGAATAAACCGAAAACAAAGAAAAGAAAACCGAAAACAAAGAGAAAGGAAGAAAAAAAGGGGGAAGGGAGGAGAGAACCCGAAGAAAAAAACCGGAGGAAGAATTGGAGAAAGAAGGCAGGAGAGAGAGAGGAGAGGAGAAATAACACAGAAGCAGTAGAGAAGAGGAAGAGCCAACCTTCGGTCAGCAACCACCAGCAAAACCACCACCAGCACCACTGTCAGCTCCTCTACCCAAGCTCATCGTCGCAGGTAACTCTTCCCCTGTTCATCTTCTTGCATGTAGAACGTGCACTGTGCACGTTCTGCAAGCAAGAAATTAATTAGCTGGTTACTGTGCAGGGGCACAGTAACCGGCTAATTAATTCCCCCAATTAACATGTTACTGTGCATGTGCACAGTAGCCACCTAATTAATTAACGGGTTACTGTGCTTATGTACAGTAACCCCGGTTACTATTTGTGCACAGTACCCCGTCTGTCACTGTTGTGTACAGTATCCCGTCACAGAAGAAGCATGATGGCCTGTTGGGCCGAGATCGGCCCAACCTTTCTTTGTTGGGCCGAGTCCGGCCCATTTATTTGGGCCGGCCCAGCCCGATTTGTTTTATATTATATATTATATATTATAATATGTTATAATATATGTGTGTATATATGTATATATATATAAAATATGATAATTAAAAATATATATATATTTGGAAAAATCTAAAACATATGGTTGATTTTTTTGCATATTTTTATCAAAGTGGTTTAATGTTGGTTTGTATTTTTATACCGTAAAGATACAAAACCAGTGTTAAAAATACCCGGTTTTCGTCGAAATATCAAAGATTTTCAGAATAAAAAATGTTTTTGCTTTCAAAAAAATTCTAAAAAATCCCTAAAAATGTGGTTGATTTTTCTGCAATTTTTTATCAAAGTGGATTAATATTGGGTTGTATTTTTATACCGTAAGGATACAAGCTCAGTATTAAAATACTCAATTTTCGTCAAAGCATAAAAAATAATATTTTCCAAAAAAAATTGTTTTTTGTTTTAAAATACGGCCTAGTCTCTCCAATATATATATATAAATATTATAACATCATATTTTTACACAACAAAGGAAATTTTCAAAAAACAATATATGTATTAGCATGCATTTTGGCTTTAATAACCAGTTTATTTAAGCCATGAGAACTAGGCCAATATTTCAAAAATTCTAAAAAATCTTTTGTTTTCTTTTAGTATTTGGGATTACGAATTTATACGTAAAACGTATTCCTAAATATTAATAATAAAGTTTTGGTATAGACATTAGAACAGTTAGGACTTTACCCGAGAAGATAAAGACCTTCTTACTGAGGAGGATTTTTCTTGAACCATAGACAGACCAACAACTAGGAAAACACGAAAACACCTTAAATTTTATCAGACAATAAAACGATGCAGCTTACCTTAGGTAGGGCGTATTTGGGGTGCTAATACCTTCCCTTTACGCAACCAGTCCCCGTACCCGATCTCTGAGACCAGTTAGGGTTCCTAGTGACCAAAATACTAGGTGGCGACTCCCATTCCATTTTCTACCAATAAAAGACAATATTTTCTTGTCTCCCCACATTTGCCAGATAGATACCATACACACTTCCTAGATTTTTAAAAGTGGAATATTCGCCGCGACGCCGCGCACCCGCGACACATTTGTTTGCATTCCAAAGCCTTCTTTGTCCTTCTGATTTACCAGCTTATCCGTGTGCTAGCCACCCACTCAACTGTAAGTGTCATGCCTATCTTGGGATATCCATGATGATTACTCCTCTCGTTGTTTATCAAGCATGACTGTGCCCCCAAGTGTGGTGTTGCTTGATTCATTATGAATGAGCTTAATCGATCATTCATCTTTTTCCCAAGAGGCATGATCCAATTCATATTAACAACTCAAATATTTATAATATTTATCATGCATATGGAAAATTATCCACTCACCTGATTAAAAAACAAACCAAACACAAAAGCAGATATCGAAAAAAATTCTACTGATGTCCTGCAAGTAGAATATCAGGATTATCTGAATACAAAATGAGACATGCTAAAAAATGACTCAAAAAGAACTTACAACCTATTTAATACACTTAACTAAGGGTTTATTCCATAACCCTATATGTTTTTGAGCTAATTAGTCATTTTTTCCAAAAACCAAAAAATTAAACGATTTTTCCAAAATTTAATTCATAAGAAAACAAATAATAAGACTTGATAATAATTCACTAAATAACCCTCAATTATTCATCAAACCAATATGAAAAATCTAATATTACATCTAGGGACCAATTTGAAAATTTATCATATTTTTAGGGGTCAAATTGTAATTTTAAGAAATTGGAGGACCATACTAAAAATGTCATAAATTCATAACCATACTAGAATCTTGCCCATAATTTATCCTCAGTTCCGTACAGAATCTCAAATTATGCTCCAGGTACCATTATGTAATTTTAGCATATTTTTAGGGGTCAAATTGTAATTTTGTCAAATTGGAGGACCAAACGGAAAATATCATAAATTCCTAACTATACTGGAATTTTACCCATAATTTATCCTCAGTTCTGTCTAGAATCTAAAATTATGCTCCAGGGACCATTTTGGAATTTTTAGCAGATTTTTAGGGTCAAATTGTAATTTTGTTAAATTGGAGGACCAAACTGAAAATGTCATAAATTCATAGCTATATTGGAATTTTGTCCATAATTCATCCACAATCCTGTCCAGAATCTCAAATTATTCTCTAGGGACCAATCTGTAATTTGTTTCCAAAGTTCGGGGACTAAACTGTAATTTTCACAAATTGAGGAACCAAATTGAAATTTCATCATCTTCAACCTCAAACCCAGATTTTTTCTATAGAACACCTACTGATATATCAAGATTTCTAACTCAAATTCATCATTTTAACAAACCATAACTCAAAATCATTATTTTTACCTAAAATCTTTTAAAATCAACTAATTAACTGATCAATACCCATAACAATCAACCCATAATATTCAAATCAATTCATCAATCAAACCCAAAACAAAATATCTAAAACTCTAATCTTCAACAAAACATAAAATTAAAGCTAAAAAAACACATTTATACACATCAAATCATAAATCTTACATTTTAAATTTATTTTCTCTAACTCTCTTCTCCTTCCTTTATTTTTCCCTCTTTTCTCAACTTCTTTCCCTTTTCTTATGTCCTGCCGGCCCTCACTCTGAATTTTCAGATCCTTCTTTCTTTCTATGTTTTTTTTTATAATAATACTCTTTATTCATTTACTCTGAATTTCATTTTTTTTATACATGAAATCTTTTAATATTTTGGAAAAAAAATATAAATCCAAAAACTCAATTTACTAGAAAAAAGTTCAGAAATCATTTAATATAAACAATAATTTTTATACTCACTTTTATTTATTTGCAGTCCCTATTATGTTATATTTCAAGGCCGGCCAAGTTTATATGGATCTACTGTATGAAAAAAAAAAGTATTTGGTTATTGTTATAAAATAAAAGAGATGAAAAATAATAAATATATAAATATATTTGGTTATAGAGATGAAAATAAAGAGTTAGTAATGAATGTGTTTCGGATACCATTTTTAAATGAATTTCTGTATTTTTATAATTTTTGTATAGAAATGATATGTTTCCACGCAACCCAGATTATCTTGCTACTATGCAATCAAGTCTATTTTGAGGCTAAACTGTCTCAAATCATTTGAAGCCATTTCATGATTGAAGACAAAATTGAACCTTTTTTCTTATGCTTCAATACCAAAATCATTTTTGATATTCTATTATAAATAGCCTTCCTTATATGATTTAGATACTCAACCAGCAATTAAAGAACAGGCCTCTAGTTCATCTAAAAAAAATGGAAACCCAAGCACATTTAACAGCAAGCAGTAATCGCCAAAACAATTCTTGTCCAGAGGCAAATTTCCCATACCGTTTGTGGGGTTGTAGCTTCGCTTCATTTTCCTTCCCACAAACGGTAAATTACTTCTCTTCTATATATGTCTAGCAGTATTAAGAAAAATTATGTTTCAAAACTATATACAAGCTATTAGAGCCATTAGATTTGTGGGATCTATCATCCAATTCTGCCCTAAGATTAGAATATGATGTTTCATAATTTGTTTTTAATTTTTTAATTATATATTACCTGTCTGTGTGTTTTTTAATGATAAAATCATATATATCCTATGTCTCCACTCCTCTCAGGTCAAAGTTGATGTTAAAGTAGTTACACTTTTGTCTAGCCGTTGATTGCTTTTATTTTAAACAAAGAATTCATCTTTTGATAGAGTAAAATTCTTTTTTTTTTCTAAGGATTAAGCATATAGTTTCCAAAACTTTAATAATTGTTTAATTAGTTCAGATAAACTAGAGATTAAGTTATAACTAACTCTTTGTTTTTTTGTATGAAGTAATCATTTTAAAATCTAATAATTGATTCTTACTGAATATTTCACTGCAGGAATTCATTAATCAGTTATGTCGGCTTGGTGTGTCATATCATTTTGACGACGAGATTGAAAACAGCCTTAAAGAAATTTTTTATGACCTTCCTAATCTTCTTGAGAAGCATGACTTTGATCTCTCCACTGTGTCACTACTATTTCGAGTATTCAGACAGCATGGATTCAAAATGCCTTGCGGTGAGCGCATACTTCCACTTTATAGCCTTTCAAACCTTAATTAACATCTCCAAAACTAATTCTTTGACACTATGAGAGCATTAATTAATTTCAGAGGAAAAATTAAATCTTAACACTTCAAGAATTAATTCTGCTAAATCTTTCTTTCATTTACAAGAAGTAATCTATGGTCAAAATAAGATTATGAAAAAAATTGACTAGAACAGTAAAATTATTCCTTCATGAAACTAAATAGATATTCTTTCATAATCCACAAACATCTTTTGAAAATTGGCTAAAATTTGTGTTGTGTTTTTTTTTTATGAATCATCAGTTGTGTTCGACAAGTTCAAGGACACCAATGGAGAGTTTAAGAAAACAATCATCAACGATGTTAAAGGCATCCTGAGCTTGTATGAAGCTTCATTTTTAAGTGTGCATGGAGAACAGGTACTTGATGTAGCCCTTGTTTTCACAAAGGCAAACCTGGAGTCTTTGGCTATACAATCAAGCCCACGTCTAGCAGACCATATTAGGAATGCTTTGATCCGGCCCTTTCACAAAGGCGTACCAAGAATAGAGGCTAGAAAATACATCTCTTTCTACGAAGAAGACGAGTCTCGGAATGACACTCTACTCAAGTTTGCCAAGATAGATTTCAATCGAGTTCAGGTACTGCATCAACAAGAGCTATCCATTCTCTCGAGGTAATTTTGTATTCGAGTTGAGAGAGACATCAGACTAAGTTTCTATTGGAATTTATTTACTCGGTTGCTATTTACATTTTAGGTGGTGGAATGATTTAAATTTTGCTGAGGAGTTTCCTTATGCAAGAGATAGAATCGTAGAGATCTATTTCTGGGCAAATGGAATCCATTTCGAGCCTCAATATGCTTTCTCTCGGATGATGGTCACGAAATATACAAAAATTGTATCACTGGTAGTTGATACATATGATGCTTATGCATCTTTTGAAGAAATACAACGTTTTACTAATGCAATTGAAAGGTTTGTTTCTTGTTACCTCATAGTCTGTCTTTCTGTTCTAAATCTTTCATAAACAAAGAAGTTGATACAAAGATGTTCAGGAAAGGAAATGGAATTTTCTGTCTCAATTTCAGATGCAGCATGAATGCTATTGATCAACTACCTGCCGATTACATGAAAGTTCTGTTGGGGAATTCCGACCGGTGATGTTCTGATATTTGCCCATAGGAGGCTAAGCACACTGACACAATATTTTACGTGGTTCGGCAAAACCGCCTACATCCACGGGAGAGTCCATATTATTAGAGATATATAGAGAAAGGATTACAACATACATGGAGGAGGAGGATCACTTCACTCAAACTCAACTCCCAGCTCTTTTGCTGCACTTGCAGCTGCTGCAATGGCAGCAAGGCTGCTGCCATTGCAGCTCTCTCTTTCTCTCCACTCTCTTGCACACACTCACGTTCTCTCTCTCATTTTGCTCTCTCACGTATGCCTATAAATAGGCAAGTATGGTGGCTTCTCTTCTTCAACAACAGCAGCTGCACATGGGTTGATACATTTGTCAATGGTGGGTGCAACTACCATTGACAAATGGTAACCCTACTCCTTAGGGTAGGTTGCCCAATAATGACAAATCCCAACAATCACCCCCTTTGACATTTATATGGGCAATTGTCCTCTTGCTTCTTCAGCACAAACTTATATCTTGCAGCTCTTCCAAGCTTACCATTCCGAGAGCGTCTGTGGCCGAGTTTACAGGTACTCGCCAAACCTTTCAATCACCAGAGTCACCAAAGCACACCTTTTCTCACACAAAAGGATCACTACAACCAGATGGTCTGCCACTAGCCATCACATTGGCTCTGGGGTTGTTCTGAACTGGGCTCATATCGTGGCCCACACACCTTCTCCTTAGGTGTCTCCGCTCGTCGTCATGCGGCGGTCTGGACTGGGGCTTCTATCACGGCCCTCACACCTTCTCTAAGGTGTCTTCGCCCGTTGTCATGGGGCGGTCTGATCTGGGCTCCTATCATGGCCCTCACACACCTTCCATCTAAGGTGTCTTCACCTTTCATAGGTGGCCGCATCCTCCTTCAGCTGAGATGCTTCAAAGTGGCTCCAAAAGTCTCTACCACCATGTGCACTTATGGGAGAGATTACTGCCACTAATTACATAGAAAGAGAAAGTTGTGGTATACTCCTCGCAATCCTCCACCTCGATTTCTATGTTTGGAGCTTCTGTGCCTTTCTGCTTGACAGCTCCACCTACACCAACTCTCTTTGGTGTCTTCGCCTTTCATCATAGGCGGTTGCCTTGTATTACAGGCATTTGCACCCCCTCAATTAGGTGCCTCTGCAACAGCTCTCTTTCCATCCTTGCATGCATTGGAAAGGTCTTTGCCTTTTGTCTTCATTAAGAGCACAAGAGACTTCATGTTGTACAAACTTTAACAGTCTCTGCTCTGAGCTTCATCTGGGAACACTTCTTCTCCTTGCACCTGTTGTCTCATTACAGTACCTCGTTGGATCTTACGGGTACTCATGCACAATCTCCGTGTGCCCTCGTGCAATTTCTGTTCTCCAGATTTTTCCCCTATTCCTTGCTTATGTTTGACAGCAGCTCATCCTGTCATAACACCTATCCAAGTCAAAATAGGGTGCCAATCTTTATCCCCTTGCTGTATTCCTCTTCCATTATCAGGGTCTTCATCAATTCTCCCCTCGAGAAATCACAGTCACCGAATCTAACTTCTTTGGAGAAATCACCACTTCATCAGATCCTTGATCATACAGAACCCAACTGTTCCCTTGTGCCGCCATCCTGCTAGTCTTCAATTGTTTCATTACAAACTGCTATATATACGAAAATAGTACCGTATGGATAATCCTTCCACTAAGCAAGTTCCCAGGAAAGATTGGAGGGGTCACACTGGTCCCGCTTATAACCCAATCTCCTAGACAGAACTTCTTAGGCCATATCTATCCATCGTACTGTCTTTCCATATATACAACCATTTGCTAGCTTTGTTGCGGCTTTCCTTTACAAGTGATCTGGAATATACTGGTTTAATACATCATTTCTCAACATCTGGCGAGACTACCAGTTCTTAGATTCGTCAAGATTGGTCTTCATCAGTTTTCACTTTACACCTCTAATTGTCCACTTGATCGGGTGTCCAGAGTGTCCCAATTTTGCCTTCCTTCAAGGCAGCTAAAATTCTCTCCACTTAGCAGTTCAACACATGTAATTGGGTAAACATGTGTGACATGTTCTTCTTCATCTCCATCGACCACCATGATGACCATCAGATGCCTCCTGATCGGGCAATCTCTTTTGTTAATTAACCACCGCCATATTTGGTCTCGAATCTCAACGATCGGACCGTACCATTGCATCCGGAACGATCAAATTAGCTGGAAACAAGTCTGAAATCGTCCAAATCGCACTTCAGACGCCTAAGATTTGATCAAAACAATTCTGGCCTGATGCGCGGTCCAGATTTAATCTCAGATCCGGTTGCACGTAGACTCTGCTGCACAGAATCATTTCCCTCGGCTCGGCTCCAACACGGCTCGGCTCAACTCGGCTAGGCGCGGCTCAGCTCGCGGTTGGTGCCATGGCAGGTGAGTCCCACTGTGCTGATGTGTCTACTGACTTGACGTTGACATGGCATGCTGACTGTGCATGCTGATGTCACGCTTACATCAGGCTGATGTCATCCCTGGCATGCCTACTGTGCATGCTGACATCACAATTATGTCATGCTGACGTCATCCTTATCCGGGTCAGCCATGTGGGTCGGGTCAACTGGTATTCGAGTTGGGTCAGCCCATCCGGGCGAAGAAGACGCGTGTGGCGCGTCTGCGCGCGTGGGCAGACGCCCTGCCGGAGAGTGATGGAGAGTGCGGCCATGTCCGACGTCCGATTTTGACGCCGTTTTCACCAGTGGCTTCGTCTTGGCCACCTCTACACAGTGGTATGGTCAAAACATAATTTTGACAACTTTCATTTTTGAGCAAAAATCAAACACCCCTTTAAACCATGTGCTCTGATACCAATTGTTGGGGATTCCGTCTCCCCCATGCGCGGACCGGGGGTGTACTGATAGTTGCTCATAGGAGGCTTAAGCACACTGACACAATATTTTACGTTGTTCGGCAAAACCGCCTACATCCACGGGAGAGTCCATATTATTAGAGATATATAGAGAAAGGATTACAACATACATGGAGGAGGAGGATCACTTCACTCAAACTCAACTCCCAGCTCTTTTGCTGCACTTGCAGCCGCTGCAATGGCAGCAAGGCTGCTGCCATTGCAGCTCTCTCTTTCTCTCCACTCTCTTGCACACACTCACGTTCTCTCTCTCATTTTGCTCTCTCACGTATGCCTATAAATAGGCAAGTATGGTGGCTTCTCTTCTTCAACAACAGCAGCTGCACATGGGTTGATACATTTGTCAATGGTGGGTGCAACTACCATTGACAAATGGTAACCCTACTCCTTAGGGTAGGTTGCCCAATAATGGCAAATCCCAACAAGTTCTTTATAGAGCTCTTCTAAATCTTTTCAACGAAACTGAGAATGATATGGGAAAGCAAGGAAGATCCTATGCCTCATATTATGTGAAGGAGGCGGTATGAATATTTTTCCAGTCTCATGCTTTCTTTTACTATTTCTAGCATAATATATTGTTATTGTATATATTTTAAGTGAAATATTGCATAGGTTTTACCACACAATCTTTGTTTTATTTGTATGCTATTAGTTCAAAGAATTGGTGAGAGGCTACCATGCGGAGGCGGAGTGGGCAGATAAATGCCATGTCCCAACATTCGATGAGTATCGGGAATGGAAGAAGTTGCAGGAGGGGAGGAGTATAAATGGCTAAAAAGTTGGCCTTCCTGTGTGTTTACAGGCTCTTTATCTCCAACTTGGCGTGGCTTGGTATCTGCAATTTCATTAAATCACAGCATATCTGCTCCCCTCCAATCCAATGTCGGGTTCAAGGTGGGCGATGGGAGAAACATCAGGTTCTGGTCTGATTCCTGGCTAGGCCACGCAACCCCTCTTCAGTTCATGTTTCCTAGGCTTTATAACCTCTCCCTGCAGTAATCTTTAAGCATTGCAGAAGTCCATAACCAAAGTGATAACTCAATCAATCTTTCTTGGAGAAGACCCCTTCGATCCCGCGAGCTCTGTATGCGGGAAAGCTTGATAACAGAAGTGGAACGTGGTCTAGTCTTCTCTGATGGTGAAGACAGCAAGATTTGGAAATCCCACAGCTCCAACGTTTACACAGTCTCCTCAGGATGCCATCTTCTTGATGGTTTAATTGTTTCAACAAACCTTCACTCCCCTGCTCTGCTTTGGAAAGGGTTTGCTCCTTCGAAAATAGATGTGTTCATATGGCTTCTCCTAAACGACAGTGTTTGCACAAAAGATTTCTTAGCTAAGAGAAGAATCATCAATTATGAGGAAGCTCTTTGCCCTTTCTGCTGCAAGGAGATTGAGACTATACATCATCTCTTCCATCTCTGTCCTACATCTTGGTCTCTCTGGGGTAGACTCTTTAGTTGGTTTGGGTGTGTAGGCTGTCTGCCAAAAGACCCAAATCATAACCTTCAGGAATGGTCCGGCCTGTTAAAAGGAAATTTTTAACGTCAAGCAATTACCCTTCTCTGTAAAGGATTATACTAGTCAATTTGGATAGCGCGCAACAATATGATCTTCGACTCCAAAACTCCAAACTGGGATGTGATTTTTGACCTCACCTTTCATCGGTTGGCCTTTTGGTTGAAGTCCTCTGTTAAAAATTTCAGTTACACAGGTTCCGATCTTTATAGAAATCCTGAATGTATCATGAACTGGACTAACTAGTCGGGGTTGTAAATTCCTCGCTCTCTTTATGTTTTAATTCCCCCCTGTAATCTTTCTTATTGCAGCCCTCATCTTCTTAATGGGGTCGCCTATTTATAATATACTCGATTACTATATAAAAAAAAAAAATTGGCTAAAAAGTAATCCAAAAATTATTAAGGCTGGAAAGATGATCGGTCGTTTGATGAATGACATTGTGGGCCACGAGGTACGATGTCGGAATTCTTAAGAATAAAAATTATTAGATACACCGAGAATTGTATTCTCATATCTTATATAAGCAAGGAACCAATTTTGAAAATCATTTAAAAATTTTATCTTTTAAGTGAAAAAGTATTAGTTCAACTTATGATATACTTAATAACTTTCTTTCTTCTCAATATTTTTGTGCTCAGAAATTTTTCATGTTAAGTTTATTTTCTCAAAACTATAACATCGTTTATATGTTTGAAGGATGAACAAAAGAGAGGAGACTGCGCATCCGGTGTTGAATGCTATATGAAACAATAGGATGCATCGGAGAAGAAAGCAATTGAAGAGATACAAAAGATGGACGTTAATGCGTGGAAGGATATCAATGAAGATTGCATGAGGCCAACTAATGCTCCAATGCTTCTCCTTCAACATTTTGTTAATCTTATTCGAGTTACAGATCGATGTTATTTATGGGAATGATGACGATGCCTGCACAATTCCATCAAGTTTAAAAGATTATGTCACTTTATTATATATTGAGCAAGTGCCTCTGTATGAATAATGGTGTAGAATTCGTACTTTGAGCTCATGGTGGAACTCTCTATGAATGTTGTCGAATGTATTGTAATAAAACGAGCAGTGACTCGTGGATATTATATGTGCTATTGGATCTAGTGTGTATTTTGGTATGTATTGAATTTGATAGTTGAGTTTTAATTTTATTGATAGTTGATCTATTCTTAATTTATATATTATTCTTATATTTTTTATATATATATTTTATATAGGATCGGTGATTCTAACATTTCTCACTTGTAACCTATCTTTTAAGGTTTATCTAATAGATCAAGCTTTAAGATCTTCACTAGATTCCAAATCGTTTACAGGTCCCTTATTTTATTAAATTTGATAACTAAGTTTTGATTTGATTTTAAAAAATGGATTATTATTATTATTATTATTATTCATCTCCTCCTTAGTTGCAATAGTCATTATATTCTTTTTGAAAATGTCATAAAAAAATATCTCCTTTTTACAAACATCTCACTTTTACTTTTTATAAGTATAAATTTGCCACTTCCAAAAAAAAACATCATTAAAGCAGCTGGACATTAAATTTGCTTTTTTTCTCAAAGCTTTTCTGTTTTTGAATGTTTTTTTTTTCATTGTGGATAATTTATTCATGCTTGCTTATGCTTTGTCGACACCTCTTGAGGTTTTCTTGGGTGTATAATCTTAATTATAATATTTCAGTGTTTAGTTGCATCTAATGTTCTTTTTGATGCCTTGATCTTTGTTTGTTGTGTATTTGCCACCTTTATTCCAATTATTTTTTTATGATTCTTTTGAGCTGCAATTTTTCATGTTTCACGTTGTCTTGGTTTTTTTCCCTCGAAACATTGTTTTGTCATTCTTACATTCCTTGCCAGATTTATTATTTTATGCAAGTCTTTGGTCTCCTTTGCTTTATTCCAATTATTTTTTTATGATTCTTTTGAGCTGCAATTTTTCATGTTTCACGTTGTCTTGGGTTTTTTCCCTCGAAACATTGTTTTGTCATTCTTACATTCCTTGCCAGATTTATTATTTTATGCAAGTCTTTGGTCTCCTTTGCATTCATGGATCCAAACCAATACGCTTTACATTTTTTTTTACCTTTTTTCTTTTCTTTAGTCTCAATATTCATCATCATCCTTGTTGTCGCACCCTCGCGGCGGAGCGGCGATCCTCGATTGATTTCGGGTTGTTTGTTTTTGTGAATAAGGGAGTCGCCACCTAGTGTTATGGTTACTAGAAAATCTAACTGGTCTTTCAGAGATTCTAAGGCAAGGAACTGGTTGCGTAAAGTGAAGGTTTTAGTACCCCTACTACGCCCTATCTAAGGTAAGCTACTTGGTATTTGGTTTGCTTTATAATTGCTATGGTATTGGTGTTCTCGTAATTAGTTTTCCTAGGATAGGTTTGCTACGATGAATGGATTTGGGTTCAAAGTCTAAAAGCAAGAACCTTTGACCAATATGGATCATACCTTTAGATATGTCTACAAAGTGCCAAGGAGAACCAATGCAGATCTCTTGAAATATGTGTTTGATTCAATCTAAATTTATTGAGATAGAAATCCAAGGAGATTCCATGTGCTTTAAAAGCTCATTTTTCCTTTAGTATTTCAAGAGTTTGAGACTCGTAAATCGCAAGGAGGAGGGACAAAAATTTAGAAATCTCAGTAAATCCAGGGGGGCTTTAAAAGCCTATTTTTGCCTTAGTGTTTCATACTCTCATGGCTCGTAAACCGTTGAGTCAAAAATTAAAATGTCCTCAATTATAATCAAGGTTCTTTTCAAGAATTTGTGATGACTTATTATTCCTAGAAACTTATTTTGGATATTTACCAATTAAGATTTCTTTATCCAAATATTAACAGTGAATAATAACAAGTTATTCCCAATAATATTTTGGATATTCATCCCTTTAGGATTTCTTTATCCAAACATTAACGGTGAATACTAGATGAATTCCCCCTAAAATAATTTTTTGTATTTTTTGTAATATTGGCCAATACCCTTTGGAGTTTTACAAATATGTTGTAAAATCTAGAAATGCAAGAAAATAATTTTTTTGTTGTGTTTAAGAAATCCATACGAAAACACATTTTTGAAAGTTCAAATATTTGTTTTTTTTTAAAAGAAAAATATATTAAAAAACATGTTAGGGTATTGGCCGTATGCAACACACAAAAAACATTTTTTATATTTTTTTTGTCAAAAAACACAAGCATCACTATTCTCAAAGTTTGCAAGAAAAGGAACAGTCCAGAAAAAAAAATCAAGGATGGCCTTTCGAACCCAACCTGATTACTGGCCCAAACCAGTAACCGGTTCTGCTACAGTTGCATGCATATGCATGCTACCGTGGCAGGGTAATTAATTTGGCAAAAACAAGGAAAGAAAGACTTACCTGCGAGGCAGCGGTTGGAGGCAAAGTGGGAGATGACTGGTTGCTGCTCACGTCTTATTTTCCCCTTGTATGCTTAATTTATCCTCGAGGCTTAGATGAGGCGTTGCCATGCCAAATCATCCCAACTACGGCTATGATCATGCCCAGAACCACATGTAGATTAAGACCATCTTTTCCAAAGAAAAAGAATCCCATGATCAGCACAAGGATCGTCTTCATATGACCAAGTACTTGAAAGGACACAACTGTGAATCCTTCAGCCTCCAAAAATAACCCAATCCACGTCACAATGACCAGCCAGCAACACGCTCCTCGTAGTAGCTCAAGAAGAGTGAAACAGAGAGATGGAATTATGGAGGAGAGGAGGGCGTTATGACGTGTCAAATGAGGTGCGTTTGAAGCAATTTGCAGTTACTCTGTCTTTGCTTCGCTTTGCTTTGAAAGTTACGGTACTGTCTTTTTTTAGTTCAAAAGAGTCCTGAAGATTCCGAGAGAGAGAGAGGGGACAGTGTGTGGCTGTTGTGGTTTGGAGGTTAGCTCTTGGTCTGTTTGGTTGGCAGCAGGGAAAAGAGAGTGTAGGGGAGCTCTGGTCGGCTGAAAGGAGAAGGAAGAGGGCTTCCTTGGGCGGCGGCTGTTTTTTTTTTCCCTGGAGGGTGGGCAGCCGGCTCCTGTGTCAAAAGGGAGAGGTTTAGGGTTTTTTGTGGTTTAGGGTTTTTTTTGTTGTTCTTTCAAATTGTGCAAAACCCCATGTAAATTTTCTCCTCCTCGTGCATATGGCTTGAGGTTCACTTATATAGAAAATCTCTACACGTGCTTGTTGTAACCTATTTTTGGGTCCCCACAAAAAAATAAAATAAAATATAAATATATAGCCGGAAGAAATTAGAAAAATAATAGGAGGTTGGAGCGCTCAGAAAAGGATCAGAAAAATTGATTATGGAGGTTCAAAAATACAAGGATTGAAATTTTTTACAGTATATACTTGAATGATGAGAGCCCTGTGGTAAAAGAAAATTTAATTTGAAGAGAAAAGTCCAAAATTGGATGTTTATGGACTTAATTGGATTTTATTGAAGGTTTAATTGAATTTATAGAGGGTTTGATTGCAAGAAAAATTGATTTTTAAGTCAATTTGAGCTTTAATTGGAAGAAATTAAAGTTCTGGGGTCAAATTATAATTTTTAACAGTTGATTTGGTCAAATCAGGGGCTTAATTGCATAAATATTGAAGTTTAATGGCCAATTAGGGACTTAATTGAGGAAATATGAAACCAAGGACCAAATTGGAAAAGGCGCATAAATAGAGGGGCTGTAATTAACCCAATCAGGGGCTAAATTGAAGAAATTAGAAGTTTATTGGTCAATTGAGGGTCAAATTAGAGACCAAGGAC
This sequence comes from Populus trichocarpa, assembly GCF_000002775.5. Lineage (NCBI taxonomy): Eukaryota > Viridiplantae > Streptophyta > Magnoliopsida > Malpighiales > Salicaceae > Populus > Populus trichocarpa. Next base: position 635,819 of record NC_037303.2, on the reverse strand, counting down.
TAAAGTTAAAAAGGCGGCCAACTATAGGGGCGGCGATTGAAGTTGGCAGGGATACAATTGCATTAATTCTTAAAATCAAAATTACATTTGAGGACTTAATAGAACAAAGGATAAATTGAGGGCTGCTTTGAAAATTGACGTGTTTTGGCGCCTTGTTTGATTTAAATGAAACGACGTGTTTTGTCTAAAACGATGCCGTTTCATGTTAAAAAAAAAGATCAGAATGGTGTCGTTTTGAACGACACTGTTCCTCTTTCTTCTTCCCTTGGATGTGCAGCAGGGGAAGAAAGAAAAGGTTTTGTTTTTTTCTTCTTTAATTTTGCTGTGTCTCTCTCTTCCCGTGTGCTCTGCCAAGACTCGAAGCCCCACGCCATTTGATGATGAGGAACCAGGGGAGCCGCGCCTTGCCAGCCGCGCCCACTGGCCAACCGACCGGCACTGCCCTGCTCCCCATGCGCAACAATAATGAGCCCCGCTCCTTTGGCTCTATAAATAGAGGCTCAACGCCAACACACAGGCGGAGAGGAAAATGAGAGAAATAAAAACGAACCGAGGAGAGAGAACGAACCGAACAAAAGAGAACCATTAGTAAACCCAAACTGAGAGGAAGGAAAAGCTTGAAACGGGTAGGAAACTTGAAAACAAACTGGGAGGACAAAGGGAAACCACTGAAAAACGAAAGAAGAGGAAAGGAAACGGAGGAGAAGGGAAGAGGAAGAATCTCACTCTCCGCCGCTTGAAACAGAGCGCCGCTGCTTGGAGCCGCCGTCCGTGAGCCACGACACCGCCACCGCCCTCCACCGCAGCACAGCCAGCGAAGCAGACAGACCAGCAACGCACCGCCTCCTCCGCGCCAGGTAACTCTTCTTCCCCTTCATTGTTTGCGTTTTGGTTGTTTTTTCTCCTACATGCAGAATGAATAGCGTTCTGCATGCAGGAGAAGGGGAGGGGGGAAAATAATTCCCCCCCGGCCAGTTATGTTGCTGGGCCAGGCTGATTCTGGCCCAGCGTTGTTGGTTTTTTTTTCTTCTCTGGGCCAGGTTGGTTCTGGCCCAGCTATGTGTTTGTGGGCCACACTGAGTCTGGCCCATCCATGCTGTCTGGGTCGGGTCTGGCCCAGACGAAAATAGGAGATTGTGTTGGGTCGAGATCGGCCCAATCCTATTTGGGCCGAGATCGGCCCAACCCTTTTGAGGCTGAGTTCGGCCCAGTTAGTTGGGCCGGGCCGGCCCAGCCCACCTAATATTATATTATATATTATAATGTATTTACATTATTTATATATTTATAGAAAAATAAAATAAAAAAAATTCTGAAAAATCCTTAAAAAAATTTGTTGATTTTCCTGCATATTTTTATCAAAATCGTTTGATACTGGTTTGTATTTTTATACCGTAAAGATACAAATCCAGTATTAAAATACCCAGTTTTTATCGAGACATCAAAAATATAAAATAAAAAAAAATGTTTTGTTTTCATGCATACGGCCTAGTCTCTCCAAAATAAAGAAAAAAAATCATCACATCATATTTTCATACAACAAAATTTTTTTCAAAAAATATATGTCTTAGTATGCACTTTGGTTGTAACAACAAGTTTGTTAGAGTTATCGCACCCTCGCGGCGGAGCGCAGCGTCGCGGCGATCCTTGATTGATTTCGGGGTCTTTTGTTTTATTGTAAAGGAGTCGCCACCTAGTATTATGGTCACTAGGAAACCTAACTGGTCTTTCAGAGATTCTAAGGCAAGGGACTGGTTGCGTAAAGGGAAGGTATTAGCACCCCTAGTACGCCCTACCTAAGGTAAGCTGCTTGGTGTTTGGTTTGTCTTATAATTGATATGGTGTTGGTGTTTTCTAATCCCATCAGTTTTCCTAGATTTGATTCAAACTAAATTTAAAAACAAATATTTGAAGTTTTGAAAATGTGTTTTTGCATGGAGTTCTTAAACACAACAAAAAATTATTTTCTTGCATTTCTGGATTTTACAACATGTTTGTAAAACTCCAAAGGGTATTGGCCAATATTTCAAAAAATACAAAAAGATTATTTTGGAGGAATTCATCTATTATTCTCTGTTAATGTTTGGATAAAGAAATCCCAAAAGGATGAATATCCAAAATATTATTGGGAATAACTTGTTATTATTCACCGTTAATGTTTGGATAAAGAAATCTCAAAGGGATGAATATCCAAAATATTATTGGAAATAACTCGGTGTTAATGTTTGGATAAAGAAACACCAAGTGGTTAATATCCAAAATATGTTTTTAGGAATAATAAGTCATCACACATCCTTGAAAAAAACCTCGATTATAATTGAGGACATTTCAATTTTTGACTCCATGGTTTACGAGCCGTAAAAGTATGAAACACTAAGGCAAAAGGAGGCTTTTAAAGTGCTCTGAATTTCCTTAGATTTCTAAATTTTTGTCCCTCCTTCTTGCGATTTACGAGTCGCAAACTTTTGAAATACTAAGGGAAAATGAGCTTTTAAAGCACATGGAATCTCCTTGGATTTCTATCTTAATAAATTTAGTCTGAATCAAACACAAATTTCAAGAGATCTGCATTGATTCCCCTTGACACTGTGTAGACATATCTAAAGGTATGATCTGTATTGGCCAAGGATTCTTGCTTTTAGACTTTGAACCCAAATCCATTCATTATAGCAAACATATCATAGGAAAACTAATTAAGAGAACACCAACACCATAGCAATTATAAAGCAAACCAAACACCAAGCAGCTTACCTTAGGTAAGGCGTACTAGGGGTGTTAATACCTTTCCTTTACGCAACCAGACCCTTGCCTTAGAATCTCTGAAAGATCAGTCAGGTTTCCTAGTGACCATAATACTAGGTGGCGACTCCCTTATTCACAAAACAAAAACAACTCAGAAATCAATCGAGGGCTGCCGCGAGGATGTGACATTTAGTATCCACTGAAGTTTTAAAAAATTTAGAAACTTGTGATATTTCTAATTGTAGTAGATGTAAATGGACAAAATTTTTCGCTTTACCTTTTAATTGAAGTATTTTTGTTTCTTCTTCTCTGTTTGATTTAATTCATTTTGATGTATGAGGACATTCTCTTGTTGCCATAAAAGAAAGGTCTCGATATTATGTTTCTTTTATTGATGATCATACTCGTTCTTGTTGGGTTTATTTAAAGAAATATCGTTATGAATTATTTGAGATATATACAACTTTTCAAGCTCTTTTCAAAACTCAACATTTTGTTGTTATCAAATGTTTTAGGTTGGTTTTGAATGGGCAATACACCTCTAATAAATTTTATGAGTTGCTTGCCTTAAATGGAACCATTCACCAAACTTTGTGTACAGATACTCTTCAGCAAAATGACACCGCTGAAAGAAAACATAGGCACATTATTGAAACTGTTCGTTCTCTCTTGTTGTCTTCTTTTGTTCCTCATTGTTTTTTTTTTTGCAATTTCATCTCTCATTGTTTAATTTCATTAAATTTTCATATTATATTATGTGTTTATTTTTTACCATTCTTTTAAAACTCGGTAGGGGAGTAACTGCCATCATGTCTCGGGTTACGAATTTGGTCGAATAACCAAGGATACTATGGTCAATTAGATTTTTTATTGTGCATAAAGTAAAAATGATTTTGATAAAAAAAATAATAGCAAAAAAAAAAAATCAATGACCATTGATATAATTTTCTCCTAACTAATTACTTGATTTTTTCTCAGCTAAAAATTAAAAATAATATTATTTTGATAAAAAAATAAAACAAATCAATTATTATAATTTTTTAATTATAAAACAAAAATAATTTCAGAAAAAATCAAAGAAAAAAACAAAATCATTTCTTATGTTGTAAAAATGAAGTTGTCAATTCTACATTAAAATCGTGAAAAATGACTTGTCAATTTAAGTTGTCAATTCTACATTAAAATCATGAAAGTGACCTAAAGGGTTCATATTGGCTTAGTAATGCTTTAGTCTTCTGACACTTTTTCTATATAATGCTTGTAATTTAATGAGTCATTAAATTATAATTTTAAAAATTACATAGAAAAAATTAGAAATATAATGGATCATCACGTACATTCCATTATATCTGATAATTAACATCCCGTTATATTTTTATATTATATTTAATTGCTATACGGACATCATGAAGTTTTAACTTCCGTACCATTTTATTGATAATGAACATGTAAAAAAAAAAACCTACAAAAAAACCCATTATAATTTTCTATTTGTTTTTATGTTTTTAAAATTTTTATTTTTTTAACTTTAAATTAATATATTTTTGATGTTTTTAAATTATTTTGATGTGCTGATAATAAAAAAATATATCATTTTGATATTTTTCTAAATAAAAAACAATCTAAAAAAACAATCATAACAACACTTACCAACAGGCTCTAAACAATTGATATCAACTGGTAATGGTTTGGTCAGTCTGATACCTTCAGTAATTAGATCTCTGCACAATTACTCTTAACCATGTAATGGTTTATTACATATATTTTCCCCCCTGATATAATGCTTGTAATATAATGAGTCATTACATTACAATCTTTCATTATAGTTTTATTTTTTAGAAATTACACAAAAAAACACATGGAACTATAATGGACCATTCCATTAAATCTCTTAAAACATACCGTTAGATTTTTTTATTTTATTTAATTATTTTATAGATATCATGGGTCTGCTCTACTTTATTTTCTTTGGTGTCTGCAATACGCATGTTTAATTAGGAACAAGAAGTAAATCGGTTCAATTCGTTTATGTGATAAAGTTTTAACTCGTGGTCCATCTTATTGATACCGACCATATCAACAAAAATGTCAGAGAAAAGAAAATTCATTATTTGGTAATTCAATTTTTATTTTACTGAAGGAAAACAACTTTGTCGGATAACTTTTATTTACTCTAGAAGTTAAGTTTTACTATATATACCATCTTGAATCAAATCAAGCTACACTTTTTTTTTTCCTTTTAATTTTATGGATGTCCGAAAGAAATATAACACTCTCAATGAATATTTCAATGAGTACCGCAATTAACTCAATGAATATTTCGTCACCGTGTGGTTGATACAGGGTCGATCTTATATATACATAGTCATTGGAGTTTGTTTTAGAGTAAATAAGACTTTCTAGGCTAAAACTTAGCTATTTCTATATTGTACAGTTGTGAGAATAAATCCCATGATAAGGATAGGAGATTCGGCACAATTCAAGGCTGGTTATGCTCTACAGAATTAAAGGCTAGATATACTGTGTCTTTGCTGGATTTGAATTGTCATGGCACTAGTGGTATCGAGGACGGCTTCTGTCCTTTGAGAGGTGTTAAAAAGATATGTTTGGGTATAATTATAAAATTAAAATCATAATCGTCATTTAGTATTAAATTTATTAGAAAATCTATGATTTGCAAGAGTCTAGATAAGAAACTTGTTGTGCAAGTAAAAATCACATTACTTCTAGTACACCATATCTGAGATAAACTATATTATTGTTTGATTGTTTTTTAAGTCAAGTTCCTATTCATTAGTCTCATCAAAGGTTTAAAGTAGATTTTTTCTCGTGAGGAAGTCTCTATCTTATTGGGTTAAAGCTTAACAATTCTAAGGCTCGAATTTTAACATCGCATTCATTTTCTAAATATAACTAATTCCTAACGTTATGAACAAAATAATTGCTATGAGTTTTTTGTATTTTAACCAAACTCTAATGGATAATTATAAATTAGTTATGATGTATAAAAAAAAAAAAAGGAAAAAATCATGGAAGGGCAGTACTATACTACTATTAGAGATACTTTCTCACGTTTCAATACTGAAAAGGAAGAGAAAAGGCTTTTTTTATATTCAAGGGAAAAACCAGCATCTATATATGCTCTCAAAATTTTGAAAATGTAACCCCTAAATAAATATTAAGAATTAAAACAGGTTGGTAAGTAAAATTTGCTTAAATTAAACACTGAAACAATTAATTAATTCAAAGGACTGAAGATCCATAGAAATATTCACTCCAAATTATAATGTTTCTGTACCAAGACAAGGTCTCTGCAATATCTTCCTGGGTAGCAGAAATTAATTTCATGATGATTAGTAGTCAAAGTTATGCACTGTTTGAGAATAATATAAATCATATCTTGGGAGTCTCACCTAATAGTTTAAGACATTGAGTTGAGATGGTCATTTGACATAGTATCGGAGCTTTGATGACCAAGTGATCGTGAGTTTGAATCTCATCATCTCCATTTATTTGATAAAAAATTAAGCACAAAATAATGTTAGCTTATGCAAATTTCAAACTCAAAGAGCTTTCACTTGAGGGTGTGTGTTAAAAAATAATATAAATCATATCTTAGGACCTTACCTAATAGTTTAAACTATTGGGTTGAGATGATTTTTTGACATGATATCAGAGCTTTGATGACCAAGCGATCATGAGTTCGAATCTCACCATCCCCATTTATTTGATAAAAAAAATTAAGTACAAGGTAATGTGGGTCTGTGCAAGTTTCAAGTCCAAATGACTTTCACTTGAGGGAATGTGTTAAAGAATAATATGAATCATATCTTAAAACTTCACCTAATAGCTTAAATTATTAAGTTGAGATCGTCTTTGACAAACATAAAGTTGCATTTCAAAGCGTCGAGCTCACAAAGACTTGTGTTCAGAGGCAAAGAAGAAGAAGAAGATGGACTGACCCAAAAGGCAGTAGTCAAGCCAGCGATCACTGAAGAAAGATGAATAACACAACCACCAGAATAGTCCATGACACCCCCCAGTGAAACAAGAATCCACCACCCCATAAGCTGAAGGCACCAACAGTGTAAGAGAAAGTGAGCCAAAGTGGCACAAAAGCCATCCAAGCCTTAAATTCATTCTTCCAAGCACTGATCCAGCCAAAAGAATAAGAGTGATTGCAGCAAACACCCACTGAAACCAAACCATGGAAGCCATGGGATATAATGGTGTAGCCATTGCAGTCTCCACACCACCGTTATCGTAGAACTGTGTGGTCTCAGGGAGTGCAGCTTGTTTGATTAGAAACTTCTGGCCTAAGGCAAAAGGGCAAGAGCTTATCCCCCAAAGACATTTTGTAGGCCCAAACCACCCAGCAGATTACAACAGCTGCAAAAGCGTAAAAGGCCATGAAAGCTGAATTGACTGCCCATTTTTTCTTGACAATGCTTCCATAGAGAATTACAAGTCCTGGCACACTCTGGAGTTAACAAGGGTGGCTGAGATCATTTGCCATGCGTTATCGCCCTTGTTTAACCAGTCAGGAACTTAAGGTGAGCCTCCTTGGTATGCCACTGGGACTGGGTCAGGTTGAGGAGCAGCCATGGTATTTTAGAGGATTGTGACTAGCTACAGCTCCTTCTATTGGCCTAGCTCTGTTTTTTTTTTCTACAATATGCAAGACCTTTCTGTAGAAGGAAATGGACGCAAGGGCTTTTGAAATTTCTAATGGAAAGTCTTACAGGAAAAATATTGCATCAAATATTGTGATTAATAATTTTTTTTAAAAGCTTACATGAAGAGCGCTATCATTGATGCATTTCTTGCCTCTCTCCTGACAAAACACTAGGAACAAATGTAGAAGCCACCATTATCAATTTTGCTGCAACCCACTCATTAATTGGCAACATTACCGGTATTGATAGACGCAATGATGTTTGAGGGAACGGTAATAATTTTTTTTTTTAAAAAAAAAAAAAAAATTATTTTTGATATCATAACACAAAAATAATTCAAAAACATAAAAAAAAAACATTTTAATTTGAAGTAAAACAGTAAAAAAATTTAAATTTTTTTTTAATTTTTTTAAAATACAAAAACAAATAAGTTTCATATGAGATGCATGAAAATGTACTAACGGTTGCATTTTTTTGTTTGGAAATAATTTAAAATAATATATTTTTATTTTTTTAAAATTATTTTTAATATCAGGAAATTAAAATGATCTGAAAATACTAAAAATAATTAATTTAAAATAAAAAAATATTAATTTTTAAGATTATAAATTACTTTTTAGTAAAATATTAGTGTTTTATTAACCAAATAATAACGAATTTAAATTTTATTATTCAATTCTATTTGATAATATCCTTAATTTTATCTAACATTTTAAGTTTTATTTGATAATATCCTTAGTTTTATCTAACATTATAAGTTTTTGAATTTAAAATTTGATCATAAAATTGTAAAAGCATTAGCATTTAATTTCTCAAAAAAATTAGGATATACTTTTAAAAATCTCTTGGGTAAATTATTAGTTTATCTAATAATTTATCACGGGAGAGAGAGACATACTCAAAATTGATCATGCTAAGTGATTTGGGTTATGACAATTAATCAATCAAAAAGGATAAAATAGAATGGTTGAAAACTAATTATTTGATAATTGAATTTTTATTTTAATAAAGGAAAACAATAATGATTGATTTTTTATTTTAATATTTAGAATGATCTACCATTATTATTATTATTGAAAAAAAATATAAACTTGATTTGAAGGATAAAATTAAAGACCATAAAAACTTTGACAAAAGAAAAAAAATTAAAAAACCAAAAGAAAAGGAACCAAATCAAAATTAGTATTATTCCTATTGGAAAAACAAAAATAAAAAACTTGATATTAAAAATAAAATTGAAAGCCATGATAACTTTGATAAAAGAGCAAAGGAAAAAAAAATCAAGAGTTGGAGGACCAGATTGAAAATATTATATATACAAATTAGAATTGAAGGATTAAATTGAAAATAAATAAAACTTTAACACAAGAAAAAATGAAAACTCAAAGGACTGAATTAGAAATACAAAAAAAAGAACAAGAGTTAATTTTCTGAGGTAGAAGAGAGAAATGAAGGGAGAAAAGAAAGAAAAAAAGAGTTATTGGTTACAAACTGACTACCTTTAGCAGACACATGCCACCAATAAAGAAAAAAGAGCATGAATTGGAAACACAAAAAAAGGTCAAGAGTTAATTTTCTGATGTAGAGGAGAGAAATGAAGGGAAAAAAGAAGAAGAAAGGGCCACCGATTATAAACTGACCATTTTTAGCAGACATGTGCCACCAATAAAGAAAAAAGGGCATGGAGGAGAGCCAAATGAGGCGGTGAAAGCTCATTTTCCACCACTAGAAGATGCCACACGTGCCGTTCAAAATACGTTATGTCTCCCACACCCTAATATCTCTTTACATTTAAAAATTATAAATTAAATAGTAAATTATATTACTACCCTCTACCAAACCAACAATTAAAAAAACAAGAGAAAAAGATGCCAACACTCCTCTTTTAATTACTTAAATTTTTTTGTCCCTAAGGTTATATATATAATCTTACTGTATGCTTAAAAAGAAAACGACACCAATACCCCTACCCCGTAATTTTAGTCCTTTTTTTTTTTAATCCTAAGAGTATTTAGGTTCTTTAATTGTTCATAAATATATTGAATAGACAAAATACCCTCAAAAAAATTTATAATGTCTAATGAACCGTATGCAAAGATAAAAATGCCCATTGTTTAAAGCCAAACAAATTTTATTGTGAATGATAAAAAGGTCACCGCACTGTGGTGGCGAATAAGAAAATGTGAGGGAGGCTATAGTAAATCCTTCTTTTGTTTTAGTTTTTTATTTATTTATTTATATAGAGTATAAGGTAGTATCTAAACTTTAATTACATATTGATATCTAAGCTAGAATTAAGCTATAGTTGAATAATCTTATAAATAAAAAAAGAACATTTGAGCCTTAATGACATTTGCTATTATTTCAGGGCTAAATAAAATAGTTTCAGTTGCCTTTCGTTGTCCTAGTGTCATCGTGACTGGTTGATGAATTTTTCCCATATCATTATCTCCATACAGACACTCCTGAGCATCACAGATTACTGAGAGTCTTTCATGCCATTGAAAATAGTTGTTTCACCATGAAAAGTGACTTCATTTGAATAACATCCGCTCTAATTTTGTCTAGTTGATCATCTAGCCTATTTAAGAAGGTATAATTTATATTCTCTTACTAAATTGAGTTGAATTTTTGATATCATGATCACCAACCATAGGACTAGATCTTCTAAAATCAATCTCTCTCCACAATATTATTGAACTATTATAGTATGCCTCTCAGATCCTACAATCTTGTTTTAATTAGGTCATTTATTTTTTCATTTCATATAGTTGAGAGATATTTGTTCTATTAAAATATGTTATTGTCATTGTATTCTATACTGATTTTGCCATGAAAACCAATTGAAATTTTCAATCAAAATTGGTTCCATTAAATTGATTAGCTAGCCTTTGATATCATAGTTTTAACTCCTCCACTTTCTGTTATTAGGGTCTATTCATTCTATTTGAAAAAGTTCCAATTGATATATCCTCGTTTGTCTATGTCAAAGATATACATCTCAACAATCTAGGCCTATATGGCGTAATTAATACCACTCCAGACAACAAAATATTCACCAGTTTGGTGTAAAATTTAGGTAATCAAAATAGTCAAGTCTTATATGGTTTCTTGTGGGTTAGTGAGTTCTATTGGTAGGAATGAAGAAGAAAACAAAACTGTCCACATAAAGTGATTATAGGGTTTTTGCCGAGTATATGTTCTCTAATTTAATATCATATTAAGAATACTTGTAAAGAATTATATTTTTCTTTGACACATAGAACAAATTTATATAAAGAACAATGTAATATCTAGATCTTAATTATATATTGATATCTAGGATATAATCAAGTTATAGTTGACTAATCTTCTAAATAAAGAAGAAATATATAGTCCTTTATTACATATTGATATTTAAGCTAGAATGAAAATACATGTTTCTCCAACTTAGTCTAATAAGACATATAGATCAATCTTATGAATTTTTTTTTTATATCAAACTAGTCCTTTATTTTGATGAGATTATAAAGGATTAATAAGTAAGGATTTCACCCTATCCTTAGTCTCAAGATGTTCAACACCATGTCCATCTCCATATTGATACATGCATTGCGCCATTCGTTAAAGGTTTATTGCAATTCCAATGAAAGTTTGAGAGATACGGGGATTAGCAAATTGATAATCATTTGTTTTTTTCCATGTATTTCCAATTAAATTTCTTATATGATCACGAGCTTTTTCTACAGACACTCCGGCTTCATGCATATAACATTGAATTGATTTGGAAATATCTCCTCGTTTTAATTCATCCTATAAATAAAAAGAAATAGAAAATTAGCATATATATACACTTAAAAAAAAACCATCACAAATAACAATATTTACCAAATTAAAATGAAAGATTGATATATTTACAAACTAAGATAAATTAATTGATCTAGAAGTTCACTAAAAAAATACACCATCCATCTTTAGTGTCAATGGATTTTAAGATGGAAGAGGAGATACCATGTTGGAGATCGGGCCTTTACCAACAAGTTAAAAGCAGTTTCTTGGGCCGAAGAATAAGTAAAAAGTGACCCATTTATAGTTAAAGTAATGCATTATATGTTTCAAAATTCATTCCATTACTTGGGCCAGTTAGAGGCCTATGCCTAGAGAAAGAGGATCTGTGGACTAATATAATTTACCATAAAAATGAGAAAAAAAAGGGAAGGACGAAACTATGTCAAGGAGAGGGAGAAGTCTAGCATACCGTGGAGGTTCCAAGATCATCAGCAAGGCGAAAAATCATGGATGACCATCGAATTATATCTGGGTATTCGTCCATGAATTGTGAGGCCTCCTCTGTTGTTGGATTGGAAACATAAAAATATGCATGAACTAGAATCACTGGTCCTGAAATTGAAATCCATGCATTGTCCATGTATTCTTGAAGAGTTGGTGTATATCCACTGAAGTACCACTTAGCCTCCAATAAATATGATTTACATAAGTCTGCCCACTGAAAATTAACCATAGTCTTATATTCCCAAAAGAAAAAAGAGGCAAAAATGGAGAGAGCATATTTAAAAAATAACTATAGTTATCAAATCTAGCTCGATTCAATGAGTTGATCTAGTGATTTAAAATCTAACTTGAGTTGAGAGTTTTTTTAATTGGTTTTATCAAACCTAACCTAGCCTAACTCGTTGACCTAGTGATCCGAAATCTAATTAGAGTTAGATTTTATTGTAAAATGGTTTTTACATTGACCTAACAAACTCAGGCAACACGACGTTTGATTTATGAACTTAATTGACTTGATTACATTAAATTCAAACCTAGTCTCGTTAAAACCAATGAATTATTTTCGAAGAAATTAAAAAAAAATGATAAATCAAGATTTATCCAATGGCCAAATAACTAAAACTTTAAACCAAGATTGACAACTATGAAAATAACACTAAAATTAAAAAAAGAAGAAGCAAATACCGCTTTTTTCAAGTAAGGAAGGATGTCAACTCCTTGATATTTAAGAATATCATAAGCCATTTCGATTGTAAAATGCGAGAAAACATAATTTCATATAGTTGGAAGTCGATTCATGAAATTTAGATCCCATCTGAAATGAGAACATAAAAATATTTTAGTTAAGGTTTTTTTTTTTAAAAAAAAAAAACAAGTGAGCAAACTCTAATATATAGCATTATAAATGTGCCCGAGAGGCTACACAAACCTTACAACGGCATCTGTGAATAGCTCAAGCTCATCTAAGGTACCATAGACATCATAAACATCATCAATTGTTGTTATAAGTGAATTAACTTTTGTTAGCATTCTCCTGCAATTACCAAACTGAGGTTCAAATATGACCCCCACAGTCCATAAGAAATTCTCCACCAGCCTGTCCCTGGCAAAATCCAACTTTTCTCCAAGTCCTGTCCTCTTCCACCACCTTTTCATGTTAAGAAATTAAACTGTCACCATCAGAGAAAAGCTACATAACGTAAACTAGTGATATAGGAGGATCATCAAATCTAAAAAAGTTTAAATTATTACATACAATTTAATGAAATAATATTAATTTTTATATGCTGTTTAATTTTCTTCCAAATTGTACAAAATAAATAAATAAAGAATCTTATTAATTCTACGTACCTAGATGAATGTTTCAGATCTTCTTGGTGTATTGCTTGTACCATGTTGAAATCCAATTTAGCTAGTTCTAACAACACAGGTTCCATATCAGTTTTAGTTTCATACACATTGATGAACCAATTGGACTCCAATCTTAGCATCCTCCAAGCCAGTGGAAGCTCTAAGGCATGGCTCACCATCTTTGAAAGATATTCGGAAGGGTTGCACTTCTTGACATATTTTTCAAGATTTTTGGTGGTGAAGTCTCTTGCATCCTCCAAGATTCTCTCGCCTTCTACCAAGAAGTATGAAGCTTCATACAGGAATAGCATTCCCTTCAAATCGTCATGAATCCATGCCCTAAAGTTTCCTTGTTCGTCCTTGAAATGATTGAAAACCTCTTCAAGTGGAGAACACAATTAGTCATGAGAACGCATAGAACCATCAATATCTACATTGCTTAAGAGACTTACCTTGAGGTACCTTGTATCCATGCTGCCTTAGGAGTCGAAATTCTAGAGCAGTAGCATACAAGTCATGTACTGTCTTTGTATTCTCTATATGATTTTTATAGAATAAACTCTTCAACGTGCTCTTTATTTCATCAATAAAATGGTAAGATAACCCAAGTCTTTGCAAGGCATCGATTAGCTCAAGTTGATCCAAGGGTTTCGATGCGTTCGCCAGCATCATCCTTATGTTTGCCTTCAACTTTTCGCTTCGCGCTGTATATGGCTCTCCCTAAACAACATCAAATTCAAGAACTCAACTCAAGTTGTTTGAACAATAACATAACATGACATTATAATAGCTAGCAACTATACCTTATATTTACTAGTCAGTGACTGAACAAAATCATACTCGCATATGGAAGTTTGATAATTTGCCGACCGCCGGACAATTTGACCAGCAGCTTCGGTGGCAACCATGCATCGAACTTTGGTAGGTAGAGAGCGATAATTCTTGCTTGATACAGGTCCTGCTAAGGCGCGACTTGGAGATGCTAATGTTGGGAGAGTACAAAATGATGAAGCAAAGTGGGTAAGAGCCATTCCTCAGTGTTTTGGATTACTTGGAATTTTTGAGTTGAGGATGGAAATGACGATTACATGCCGATATTTATAGATGGATCATCTAGCCGTACCAAACGTCGACGTCAAAGGTTCCATGTTTAAATTATTACAGCACTGTCAGCCGAAAAATCTACATCGACTTTTGCAAATCTACCTTAAGACAATACTTGAAGATGAACTCATACTAAGATAAACTTCAATCAAATCAAATCAACCAATGATAATAATTCAATATCATTGTTTGAATCGAAATATCAATTAAATTCCACCAATTTCTAACAACAAATTTCTATTCATCTAAATATAACAAAAAAACATTTCTTATAAGATTTCTTTTTTAGTTTATTAATATGACATTTAATTTAGGTAATGATTTTATAGAGTAAAAATTTTTAAAATTTTTTTAATCAAATTTGAACGGATTTTCTTATATATAGTACCTATATTTAAAATTTTATCCCGCTTAAAAAAACCTGCAAAGAACTACAATAATTAAACTCAACAAAATTCTTATATTTTATAATCATAAGTAGCTCAAGAAATGCAAATTAAAACACACACACACACACACACATATATATATATATGTTTGTTATGTATAATATATCTACACTATTTTTATTTTGCATTTTTGTTTTAACTAGTTTTAAAAATGGTGGTATATGGTGACATTGTGTTGTTATGATGAACATGAGAGATAAGATCATATATATTTTTTTCTTATATATTGTGCTATCATTTGTATTGCATTTACACATGTTTAAAATGATAATCTTATTTTGTTATACTTTTATTTGCCAAAACCAAACAATGAATTCCAACAAACTTGTCCTTAATTAATTTGTTGGAACTCTAAAAGTCTAGCCATCATGAATCAAACCTATCACTCTATATATTTGTTATTACAAGAACCTAAAATACATGGGAAAACCATTGTACACATGCCTAAAATCACAATGGATTATAATGTTTCTTCCATTGACATAAAAATCAACAGAATTTGTATTGAGAGGTAAAATAGATTTCTCATGAGGTTTATTTGTGATTCTATATTTGTTGAGTGGCAGCTCTATCTTTTCGCACTATTTTTTGTATAGTAAAATTACTTGAATATCTTTAAAAGCAAGAAAAACACTTGCCTAAGAACATTTTCAGTTTTTTATTTTTTTAAGCATGGTGTAAAGATCTAATTTCCCTTGTAATAAATTTTTTTTAAGAAATGGCTTCATAGGCTTTTTCATCATTTTATAAAGGTTTTTTCATAGTAATTATTTCGTGCTAGGAGTAATGTGATAATTTGATAAATAATTTTTTTAAAAATAAAGAAACCTATTGCCTCTCCTTAGCCTTTAAATAGCGTGTGCGACTGACTCTAATGGTTAAAAATTATTGTCCAATGTGTTATTGGATTCCCTGCAACATCCTCTTTTTCAAGCGACAATGCATGTATATTGTTTTTAAACGGGTTATTGCAGACAATATTTTTATTTTTTTCCCTTTTCTCTCTCATCCATTAAGACTCGCATTTAATATTTTAGGGTAGCTCCCTTAGCTTTGCATATTTGAGTGTCGATACTTATTTTTTTAATTTGTATTTTTTGTCTTTGGCCTTTTATAGGTTTTCAATTCTTTTTCAATTCCATCCTTCATTCTAGATTTATTATTTTTTACTTATTTAATTTTGGTCCGTAGTATTTTTATTTTTTTTTAATTTTTTATGCCTTTTTTGTGAACTTTCAATTGTTTTTAATTTCATCCTTTGATAAAAAAATTTATTTTTTTAGGTGATTTCTTCTTTTAATTATTTTGTGAATTTATTTTTCTTTTCAGTCTAACCCTTTAATCCAAAATTATCTATACTCTCATTTGTTATTTTTTAAAGCATTTTTTTTATCCTTGTTCCTATAATTGTTATGTTTTCTTTTTGATTATTTTGTATATTTTTTTAATTTTATTATTTAGCATTTAATTTATTAAAAATTAGGCTTCATGGTTTTTTCATGTTTGGTACTTCTGATTAAATAGCATGGGTCACAAGTTTTATAAGCTAACACAGGTTGATATCATTTCCTAAACTTATTTTCTTTTCGATCTCATTACTAAATATTGATCTTTTTATACATAAAATAGGTTTTGTGGTTAGTGGTTTTGTTAGGTTAAATTGTTTTTCACTTAAAAAAATGTTAAATTAATACTTTTAGATGTTTTTTTTTATGATTTTAATATATTAATGTGAAATTAAAAAGAATCTAAAAATACTATAATATATTTTTTAATTAAAAAATACTTCTAAAAAAAACCTTACATCAAATTACAAAAGATGATATAAATGTGAGCCAAATAATTTAAGAAACGTTAAGCTTAAGTTAAAGTTGGATCAATTAGCTACCTAATATCACAAGTGGCCCCCTCATAGTCTTCGATCAATTTGATACCTAACAACACTCTGTTTCCCATTCCAAGATTTTCCCATATCAAAGTAATTGTAGGAAAGGACAATGTCTTTTTCCATCACAAATTGATTGCACGGTTATTAGCAATTGATTAAATTAGTCCCTCCTTTTTTATGAAATTGTAGGAAAGGACAAGCTTGATAATCAAGGTTATCACTTTAAGCAAGGTTACCTCTAAAACTCTATTTTCTATAGCAAAAACATTTTTTAATTAACTTAAAAGCTAAAAATTAAAACAAATTAAAAAAAATCCGGCATTAAGCTACTTTATCAAATAAGAATCTAGAGACACCAAAATTAAAGTTGTTGGTAGCTAGAATCCGGCAACACAATAGCTTTTTTTTTTAATTTTTTTAGCGACCTCTCTTGCTTCTCTCTTAATTTCTAATAACTAAAACATTATAAAAATTGAGTTTAGAACAATAATATAATGAACTAAAATAACAAGAACTAGTTATTAAAAAAATTAAATTTTAGAAACCAAACTATAGTTATGTGCGCCTTTAATGGAAGAAGGCTCTATTTCTTCAATTATGTCAATTTTGGTCTTTCATATCTCAATTTTTTTTTAACAATGAACTAAAACTCTATCTCATAAAATTATTTGTTAATTTAATGTCAAATATTTTAATATATAAGGTAACCAAGAGAAAACAAATAAAAAAGAAGTAAATTATAAAACCATAAATGATAGAACTTGAAAGGACTAATTGAAAAAGAAAAAAAGTTCAGCAACCAAATTATAAAACAATAAAAATTTCAAGGACTTACTAAAGGAGAAATAAACTTTTGTGAGAGGATGAACATTGGAATGTATAGTTAACACCCACCTTTTTTTAGTTGCTTTATATAATGGAATATATAGTAAAGAAATAAACCTTTCTCTTTCTAAATTCTAAGGCACTGTTATAGATGCTAACTTCAGATCTTCTACTGATTTTTTCAATGATTTAGCAGTGTACGAGAGTGTCGGCTAAGGAATTCAGGAGGATGTTAGGTTCTTTTCGTGAGTTTATTAATGGATTTATGCTAAATAAAGTTATTAATTAGTTGAATGATAAGTATTGAGAGGATAAGATTTGATCTCCTAATTGCTATATATATATATATATATATATATATATATATATAGTAAGATTGGATTTGGAGAGAGAAAGATCTACATAACAAAAAGTGGACGAATTAATTGCTTCACATGATATCACCTAAGCTGAATATCAATTAGCACTTGAATTCAAAAACATGGTATAAATCTATTTTGACACGTGAAACAATTCATCCACCTTTTCCTTTGATTATTTTTGCCACGTTGTTTCGGTGATGGAGTTTTAAGATGTAATTCATCCTACTTATGATGACCATCTAAGAATTATTTCTTTACAGCATATGGTGAGAAGGAGCAATGAGGTGTATAGCACTGAGGTTGAAAAAAAAAAAAAAAAAAAAAAAAAAACCACCGGAACTATAAGAAATAATTTTTTATGTCCTGAAAATGAAGTTCTCAATTCTTATGAAGGGTCTCTATTAGCTAGATTTTGTAATTTTTTAAAGGGTTTCTATTGGCTAGATTTTGTAATTTTTTAAAGGGTTTCTACTGGCTAGATTTTGATATGTTATGTGATATCATATTATATAGTTTTGTATTGATCTTAGCAAAATTGTAGTATTCATCAAACCTACAACTATCATATTAGTTTAGTTTATCTAATGGTCGCCATGTGACAAATCTCTAGAAAGTTGAATAAATAAAATTCACATATATAAGCTTTGGTTCATCCTAGTTATGACACTATCTAGCCAATATATTATATCATTTTCCCATCCTAAATAATAATTACTTCCAAGTTATAAAAAAATAATAAATTAAAACTACTTCACTGTTGTGTTCTAAATTAAAAAAAGAATGAAATTAAAAAAAGAAGATAATTTCATAAATTATCTCAAATAAAATATATAATAATCAAAATAATAGAAATTAAATCTAACAGATAAAAAAAATTAAAAGATGATGAAATTAAAATAATAATAATTACAATTTCATAAATTATTTCAAATAAAATAAGTAATAATCAAAAGAATGAAAATCAAATTTGATAGATAAAAAATTTCAATTAAAAAATGATAAGAGAAAAGCAAATAACAATCATAAAAATGAGGACCAAAGTTAATATAAAAATTAAATTCTAAAGGATAAAATTGAAAAACAATTAAAACAAAATATATATAGCAATCAAAAGTTTGAGGATCAAATTTGATATAATCAGTAAATAATATGACATTTCTTAATTTTTCACAACTTTTGGAAAGTGTTTTCAACCCGAAATTAAAAGGAAAACGCTTTCGTGGAAACCAAGTCAAATTTTTCTTTGACTGAAAAGTGTTTTCCGTTGACCAACTTTTCTAATAGCAAATAAACGCAGAAAAGTTTGGAAAATGGTTTTCAGAAAATCACTTTCTGTCAAACAAACGGAGCTTTAGTTAAGTTTTTTCATAATCACTATGAAACCCATTGGACAATGTTTAACTATAATTTTAAAATGTTAATGCTGAAACCATAGTTTGATTTCAATTAATTTAGTGCTTAAATAGTAAATAACATTATTATTACGCCCGGTTCAACCAACAAATCAACTTATTGACCCACCCACCAACCAGATCCCAAGCTTAGGTCAAGTTTTAAATTTATAAGGGTGGAATTTTAAATTTATAAGGGTGGAAGTTGACCTATGTGATCTAGTCCACTCGTAACTTGAGATTTGGATTAAGTTTTTTTTTTTATAATCACAATGAAACTCATTGTATGAATATCTAATAATACTTATAAATTTTTTATGTCGAAACCATAGTTTGATTTCAATTAATTTGGTGTTTAAATAGAAAATATTATTATTATTAAACTTGATATAACCAACAAGTCAACTCATTTACTTGCCTATCAAATCCTTAATCTAGACCGAGTTTTAAATTATAATGCGTGGAAGTTAACCCATGTGATCTGGTTTTTATTAAGTTCTTTCATCACAATGAGACCCATTGTATGAATGTTAAATTCTATGTTTAAAATGTTTATGTTGAAACCATAATTCAAATTTAATTTTTATCTATGTGATCTAGTCTACCTATAACTTGATTGATCAGGTCAAAACTCGTTTGACTTTTAAAAAAGTTAAAAAGCTATGTTGCTCTAAACTAGATTAATTCCCTTAACCCATGACTTAAACTTTAGACTAGGTCATAAGCCGACCCGAGTTTAATAATTTTGTTAAAAATATTAAAAATAGGCTTTGTGATAAAAAATAAATGAGCACAATGTCAACAAGTCTAAATATAAATTCTTTATACAAGTCTAAAAAATAAGAAATACATTAAGTACTTAGTCTTAATTTACCTCAAACATTTTTGAAGCAAATTAATCATCGAAAAACAATTAATTTGATTTCTGGATCCCCTTTTCTACATCACTTGAGTAGCACCAGTTGATGTCCTCGTTTCCATGTGATGTTCTGTGATATCCCCATGCTTGGTTACATCATATTTTTCTCCATCGCCCCACAATGCATAAGCCTCCTCACCATGCACAGCATCATCCCCAATAAGCAATTGTTCCTCAGACATTCTCAATGGTATCACAAAGTTTATCACTACACAGATAATTGATGTAACGACAACGTTCCATCCAATAATGAAAGCACCGCCAACTAGTTGTTTGAGTATTTGGATTCCACCGGAACCACCATAGACACCTCCCCTTGACTTTGTCACCGGCAAAAATAGAGCACATAGCTCAGGTTCTGCAAAGAGGCCTGTTAGAACACCCCCTAGAAGGCCAGCAACAGCATGAGTGTGAAACACTCCTAGTGTGTCATCAATTTTTTGCAGTAGTGTCCATCTTTTGTGAACAATCATCATGGTAAACCATGGAACACTACCAGATAAAATTCCCATGATTATGGCAGCCCATCCTTGAACAAGACCTGAAAAATATATCATTATAGAAACTCCAAATCAACCTTATTTTACGAATAACCAGTAATTTTTTCCATACTCTTTTTTTTTTCCAATTCAAATCAATTAAAACTCCAAATCTACCATGTCTCAAATCTAACTGGCAGGCGGATTGTAGTTTTACAACATAGGATTTTAGTGCTACAAAAATCCGTAGCAAAACGTCTAAGAAAAGAATACCATTTCTAATTTGAACTTCAGTATCAAGCCCCTATGATGAAGGCCTCAGTTTTGAGACCGATGGATTTCAGATCAAGATATATCACAGTCATTGAAAATTTAGCCTAACTTGGCCCAGTTTATAAACTTTTCATCCATCTTAAATTTGGTGGGTTTTAAATAAAAAAATTCAAAATTTTGCCGAATAGCATTTAGGCCCTGTTTGCAAACGATCCCAGTCTTAAGAGGGAGCTGCATATTTTGACTAAAAGAAGAATTATGCACTGAATGTTACCCAACTTTGACAAAAGAAATGGGCAAAAACGTGGCAATAATTATGGCCACTAAAAGTTGAAGAGTGAGTTGGAGCTCACCACGATTCGGCGCATTAATGAAGAAATAATGCAGCCTACCTTTGTCGAATTCTAGCTGCCATTTGAAAAGCCTATAAAAGGTTGTGTTGAGAGCAGAAGCATACGTATCAACGAGAGCCAAACAGAGAGAGAGAGAGAGAGGTTCTGCCATTGTGGCAGCGACACGAGCTGTCCTGAGCAGCAGCTTGTGTAGGCTGGTAAAATGTGGGTGATAGAGAAAGACGAGACACTTGCAAGAGAGTGTGGGTATGAGGTTTGGTCTTTGTCCTCCATTATTATTGTAAATTGTGGTGTTTCTCCTGTTCATTAATACTGTCTATTTCATGGATATAAGCAAATTACTGAACATATTAAATTTGTTGTGCTTAGTTTCTGGGCAAAAATCAATAGGATTGTCTATGGTATTAGAACTTTGAAGTTACTAATAAAGTGGCATCGAAGCTTCGGTATTCCCAACACCACGGAGATGTTTAATATCTTATATGGATTGAAAGGAAAAGATTTAGAAAGTTTGTAAGCTTCAAGCACCATAATTTCATTTTAAAAACTTTTTTTTTAAAAAAAAATATACTAGAAAATCAAGAGTTTAAGGTGAAACAATACTTTGAAATGGTTAGTCAGGTGCAAATTGATAGCAATATCATCAATAATCATATTAAATTATTTTTTTATGATTGGAACAAATGAGTTATGTGATCTCTATAAGCTCCTAAACCTCTTGACTAAGCTACATGGTACTTAATATATCTTTCACTTTCCTTGGCACTCTATGGTAGTATTTACTTTTTAAAATAATTTTTCATTTAAAATAATATTAAATTAATTTTTTAAATATTTTTTTGATTATTTTGATATGTTATTCTTAAAAATAAAAATAAAATATAAAAATTATTATTTTGATATATTTTTAATTAATAAATATTTTTTAAAAGTAGTCTACATAAAAAATATTTAAGAAACTTTTAAACTTCAAATATCATCTATCTCCAAAAGATGATATTTTCATCTTCAAATCTAATATACGTAAACCTATTTATTTTTGTGTTTTAAATTAAAATATTTTTGAAAAAATAATATTTTTTTTAATTTTAAATTAATATTTTTTAGTGTTTTTAGATCATTTTGATATATTTATGTCAAAAATCAAAATGAATTTTAAAAAATAAAAAAAATTATTTTAATATATTTTTAAGTAAAAATACTATAAAAAACAAATCACAATAACAAACGAGCCCCGAAGAAATGCAATTTTAGTAGCTTTGTCTTCAACTTTTGATAAGTTGGATTATCCTATATATGTTGTACCTCATCAAATTTATATTGAAATCTAAGCTTTAGGAAAATGATTAATTTTTTCTTCAACTTTCTTTACCAAAATATCGTTCTACATGGTTGGATCCCACGTGAACAGTATTCCCTCCCTAATCTTTTATTTTTAAAGTCTATTGAACTAAATTAATCCTTGAGCTAGCTCTTCCTTTTTCATGTTTCCTTCCAATGCCAATGAATGAAAGTTATGAACGAACAAATTAGAACTTATGAAATAATTCTTTCAGTTAAATAATTTATGAACAAGTTTGCTATGGAATGTTGAAAAATGTTGAACAATAAGATCATATAAAGCTAAATTCCCAACAAATTAAATGTTGAAAAATAAAATTATGAAAAAAATAATTACACAAAAGGATTAAAAAAAATAAGGGTAAGAAAAAACATTAATTAGAGGGATAAAAATTTTCAATTGGAGGGTTTAATTGAATTGAAAAATAGCTTTAATAAAATAAAAAAATAAAAAGAATAAGAGTCAAACTAAAAAAATTAAAACAATAAAAAATTTGATTGAATAATGAAATTGAATGAAAAAGAACTTCAACAAAAGTGTTAATGACACAATTAGAAATTAAAAAAAAATGAGGACTGGAATGAAAAACAGAACATATGAGAAATTGCAATTAAAAAACTAAATTAAAAAGAATATAAACTTTTATAAATGGAAAAGGAATGAAATAAGAAATTAATAGAATGAGGGCTAAAATTGAAAAGTAAGAAAAAAAGGACAATGAAGTACTTTACATGCCAAGAGAGAGAAAAAAAAATCAAACGATCATTAGTGACAATTCGACCATCGTAAGCTACCACACACCACTCCAAATGGAAAAGAATATGATGACGCATTTAGAGAGATGATAAAAGACCAGTTATGTCCACTGGGTAGCGTTACACGCACCACCTGAATGGTGTGGATGCCACCCACGCGCCAGAACGTGTCGAGCACGCTCCAGCAGCTTTAAGCATTACAAAATTTCAAAAATTTATGAAAATACAGAAATGTCCCCACGACCTCGACAATTACACAAAATACACATGTGGAAGTATAAAATACCCATAAATGCTAAGCTTATGATTTGTCTCTTTGAAAGTTAAAGATGTAATTTCACTGTACATTTAAAATTGAAAACCTCAAAATACTTTTATCTAACAACACAATATTTTTTTGATCCCGGAGGTAAATATATATTTTATTGTTAAGAAGCTTTTGCTAAGTTAAGAAAATTATTAGTAAATAATTTTATATTTTGTTGATTTTAGAGACCAAATAATATTTTTATTATGAAAAAAAAAGTATCATTGCCCCCACCAAGAAGCTTAATTGTTTTGGACCAAAGGATGCAAGGATAATTTTTTTGCAGGCGAAGATATATTTTATTGTATATTGAACTCCAGCAAAACAACCACACTATTTAATGTTTTAGGTAGTTTGATTTTTCAAGAAAAAGATTATTAAATGCTTAATTCTAGCTCCAAGTCCAATAAAAATCTCAATAGTCAAAATACATGCATGGTGATTGGACCGAGAGCAAACATAACACAGCGAGGGAAGTCGAAATTACCTGCACCAGGAGTAATGCAAACAAGGCCAGTTATCATGCCCTGAACAGCACCGATGACAGAAGGTTTCTTGAAGAAAATGACATCTAGCCAGGTCCATACAAGAAGGCTAGTAGCTGCGCAGATGTTAGTGTTAAGAACGGCCATGGAAGAGTCAATATTGGCAGTGTATGGATCTCCGCCGTTGAAGCCAGCCCATCCCATCCACAGCAGCCCTGCCCCTGCTAACATTAGCAGTACATTGTTCGGTGGAAATCTCTCTCTATCATTTGATGATCTTGGACCTACCTGCATCAGTTAACTTGAGAAATTTCTCACCACCAATTTTTGAAAGATTCTCTCCTCACGTCATGGAAGAAATCTTAAGAACAAAACAAAACTATTACGTTCTTGTTCTTAGTCAGCTCCAATAATCTGACAAAAATATCAATTCTAAAATTATTTGTTATACTAGTGATTCATTTCTTGTCATGGGTAAAAACTAATTAAGAGTTGGTTTGTTATTGTATTGTAAAGGTGATTCTAAAAAAATTGTTTTTTTTTTAAATTTTAAATTAATATTTTTTATGTTTATAAATATTTTAATGTGTTGATGTCAAAAATAAATTTTAAAAAATAAAAACAAATGTTATTTACACTTTAAAAATAACTACTATCTTAATACTAAATTAATATCGGTAAGAAATAATTTATGAGAGAGCTAGCTCTTTCTTGAGCTATATGAATTAGCTAAATAAAAATTAATTTGTTATTTATATTTTTTAGAAAGGTTGAAAATTCCACTAAAATCTAGTTTTTTCTTTATATGCAATATGATTTAAGAAAAAAAGAAAAGAAAAGAAAATCATGGAAGGGCAGTACTATACTACTATTAGAGATATTTTCTCATGTTTCAATACTGAAAATGAAGAGAAAAGGCTTTTTTTATATTCAAGGGGAAAACTAGCATCTATATATGGTCTCAAAATTTTGAAAATGTAACCCCTAAATAAATTTTAAGAATTAAAACAGGTTAGTAAGTAAAATTTGCTTAAATTAATCACTAAAACAACTAATTAATTCAAAGGACTGAAGATCCATAGAAATATTCACTACAAATTATAATGTCTCTGTACCAAGACAAGGTCTCTGCAATATCTTCCAGTGTAGCAGAAATTAATTTCATGATGATTAGTAGTCAAAGTTATGCAGCAAGTTGCATTTCAAAGCGTCAAGCTCACAAAGACTTGTAATTCAGAGGCAAAGAAGAAGAAGAAGAAGAAGAAGAAGGAGGAGGAGGAGGACTGACCCAAAAGGCAGTAGTCAAGCCGGCGATCCCTGAAGAAAGATGAATAACATAACCACCAGAATAGTCCATGACACCCCAGTGAAACAAGAATCCACCACCCCACAAGCTGAAGGCACCAACAGTGTAAGAGAAAGTGAGCCAAAGTGGCACAAAAGCCATCCAAGCCTTAAAATTCATTCTTCCAAGCACTGATCCAGCCAAAAGAATAAGAGTGATTGCAGCAAACACGCACTGAAACCAAACCATGGAAGCCATGGGATAAAATGGTGTAGTCATTACAGTCTCCACACCACTGTTATCGTAGAACTGTGTGGTCTCAGGGAGTGCAGCTTGCTTGATTAGAAACTTCTGGGCCAAGGCAGGTCCTGCTTTGCCCCAAAAGGGGAAGAGCTTATCCCCAAAAGACATTTTGTAGGCCCAAACCACCCAGCAGATTACAACAGCTGCGAAAGCGTAAAAGGCCATGAAAGCTGAATTGACTGCCCATTTTTTCTTGACAATGCTTCCATAGAGAATTACAAGTCCTGGCACACTCTGGAGTCCAACAAGGGTGGCTGAGATCATTTGCCATGCGTTATCGCCCTTGTTTAACCAGTCAGGAACTGAAGCAACTAAGCCTCCTCGGTATGCCACTGGGACTGGGTTAGGTGGAGGAGCAGCCATGGTATTTTAGAGGATTGTGACTAGCTACTGCGCCTTCTACTGGCCTAGCTCTGTTTTTTTTCCTACAATAAAGAAATCCCCCCTCTTCCCATTAAAAGGTTTTTCCAAAAGAGTTAACTAATTAATTATTTCCCATTCTTATTATCTCCCTTTCCTTCCTCTCCACTCACCCCCTTCCCAAATGCACTACAAAGAGATTCTAGTCTCGTTGATTTTTTTGTTGTCTTCTAGGAATGTGGTATATATACTTTTACTCAGACCACTTAGAAAGTATCCTATGCATTGACTATAATGCGGGTAGAGTGGGCTAAGGTCTCTATGAACATATGTGATTACACGAGATAAAAACAACACTCAATTAATAATAATAATAAAACAAATACATATATACCCAAACCTGTCAATCTCCATTTGTGAGAGAGAAAAATGCTACCACCTTGATTTTGGAATTGCCGCAGCTTACATGAAGAGTGCTATCATGGATGCATTTCTTGCCTCCCTCCTGACAAAAGACTAGTAACAAATCGGTATACATAGAGTAGAGGTGTATGAGAGAGTGTGATAAGAGTTGTTTTTTTAAAATATATTTTATTTAAAACTCAAAAACAACCAAATACATCGGATAAGTTTTTTAAAACTCAAAAACAACCAAAAACAAAAAATTAAACTTCTTGAGCAGAGGTTAATGTTTTTTTTTTTCATAGTAAAATATTATTTTACCTTTAAAATCAACCAAATACATAACTATTTACCAAGGGTTTTTTTTATTTATTTAGCATAAGTTTTTTAATAATAAAATTATATATTTGTCCTTGGAGTTAAAAAAAAATTGAAATAAAAAATAAAATATTTTAAATATTTTTAAAATATTAAAACAAACATGTAATAATTAACTAAGTACACTAATGCATACAAAGATCCATCCCGATGGAAAAGGATCTTTTGCTTCTAATCTAAGCAAAAAAATAAAAATAAAAAATAAGATATTAAGACTTTTTATTTTATTTTGTATATTATATGGAAAGATTCAAAAAACGGTACCTTGTCATACTGGCTAGCTTGAGGTGTCTGCTACTATTATAATAAATTTTCTGTCAAGCTAAAAGCTGGACACCTTTATTATTATAGGACCATCACTGTAGTACTAAATAATGTCAAGCTGGGCAGTGATGGAGGGCGAGGATCCCGTGAATCTTTTCTCGAGATCCATATGAGTATTATATATCCCAGGAATCTTCAATTATATGTGCAATTATCATTTTTTTTTATATTATTGTAGTTAATATTCCATACACACTCATCGTACGTGCATGGCCTTCTACCTTAAAGGATTTTTCCTTTCTTTTCGTTTTTTTAATATTAAATTGTGTATTTAAATGCCCAACGACCCACTTGGTAATATTTTTATATATATTTTTTATTAACGTTGGTGTTCGGGTCAATTTATACATACCTCGACTAATCTCATGGGTCCTGAAGTTAATGACCGAGTAAGCCTCTGGTAATCCTGAGATTTGTGGGACTTGAACTGCTGACCTTTAGAAAGCAAACCTATAGCCTGATTAGTTGAGTTACACCCCTCATGATTATAATATTTTCATATTTGATCTTTGAAAATAATTATTAAAAAATAATGTAAAATCCTTTTGAAATATCATTCAACAATTCAAAATTTGGGTTTATATAATTT
Organism: Populus trichocarpa; assembly: GCF_000002775.5. Classification (NCBI taxonomy): domain Eukaryota; kingdom Viridiplantae; phylum Streptophyta; class Magnoliopsida; order Malpighiales; family Salicaceae; genus Populus; species Populus trichocarpa. The sequence continues at coordinate 608,206 of NC_037303.2, read as the reverse complement.
TCTAGTATGATAATAATATTTTAATAACGAATTAAACATCATTTGTTTGTATTTTTTAATTAATTTAATTAAAAAAATTAAGATGAGTGTGTGAAAGTTTGAAATTTTTAAAGGTTTTGATGTTGAAATCTTACACACATTTGAATTTTTGGAGTACTATTTTTTTTTTTTGAAGATAGACCATTAATATTTTGTCTCTTAGTTTATTTTCTAATTTGTTTAAAGATAGCCTGAGATTATTTGATCAAAAATTAATTCTTAAATAAATAAATTAAAAATCAATTTATCTTACCGGCGTATCTAATTTATTGATAATTAATTGATTATGCTGCCGTTATCTATGGGCAGTTCATGTGATTAGATGCACCCAGTTGAACATAACAGGCACATCACTTTATCACTTTATCATTTTTAATTATGTTTATATTTCTATTAATTTTTAAATCCAACGACGCCAGAAAAATTAGGTAATATCCAAATTCCCCGCATCGATCGTCTTGCAATTGTGCATGCCTATTGATAATATCTTTAGTACAATGTTTATATGCTTTAATGTTTAGATTAAAATAAATTTTTAATAAAATATTAGTGTTTATTAACTAAATAATAACAAATTTAAATTTTATTATACAATTCTATTTGATAATATCCTTAATTTTATCTAACATTTTAAGTTCTATTTGATAATATCCTTAGCTAGTTTTATCTAACATTATAAGTTTTTGAATTTAAAATTTGATCATGAAATTGTAAAAGAATTAGCATTTAATTTCTCAAAAAAATTAGGATATACTTTTAAAAATCACTTGGGTAAATTATTAGTTTATCTAATAATTTATCACGGGAGAGAGAGACATACTCAAATTGATCATGCTAATTAATTTGGGTTATGATAATTAACCAATCAAAAAGGATAAAATAGAATGGTTGAAAACTAATTATTTGATAATTGAATTTTTATTTTAATAAAGGAAAAAAATAATGGTTCATTTTTTATTTTAATATTTAGAATGATCTACCATTATTATTATTATTGAAAAAAAACATAAACTTGCTTTGAAGGATAAAATTAAAGACCATAAAAACTTTAACAAAAAAAAAATTAAAAAACTAAAAGAAAAAGGACCAAATCAAAATTAGTATTATTCCTATTGGAAAAACAAAAATAAAAAACTTGATATTAAAAATAAAATTGAAATCCATGAAAACTTTGATAAAAGAGCAAAGGAAAAAAAATCAAGAGTTGAAGGACCAAATTGAAAATATTATATATACAAATTAGAATTGAAGGATTAAATTGAAAATAAATAAAACTTTAACATAAGAAAAAATGAAAAAAAAATTAAAACTCAAAGGACTGAATTTGAAATACAAAAAAAGAACAAGAATTAATTTTCTGAGGTAGAAGAGAGAAAAGAAGGGAAAAAAGAAAGAAAGAAAGGGTCGTTAGTTACAAACTGACCACTTTTAGCAAACACGTGCCATCAATAAATAAAAAAGGGCATGAATTGGAAACACAAAAAAAAAAACAAGAGTTAATTTTTTGAGGTAAAAGAGAGAAATGAAGGGAAAAAAGAAAGAAAGAAAGGGTCACTGATTACAAACTAACCACCTTTAGCAGACATGTGCCACCAATAAAGAAAAAAGGGCATGGAGGAGAGCCAAATGAGACCGTGAAAGCTCATTTTCCACCACTAGAAGATGCCACACGTGCCATTCAAAATACGTTACGTCTCCCACACCCTAATATCTCTTTACATTTAAAAATTATAAATTAAATAGTAAATTACGTTATTACCCTCTACCAAACCAACAATAAAAAAAAAACTGAGAGAAAAAGATGTCAATACTCCTGTTTTAATGATTTAAATTTTTTTGTCCCTAAGGTTATATATATAATCTTACTGGTATTTTGTTTTTCTTTCTTTTGTGTTCTGAATTTTTTTATTTATTAATTATAGCTATTGAAAGAGATGTTTCACTTTAGTATGTGAGTATGAGGTTGGATGGAAAGAATTATTTGTATTGGAGTTATGTGATAATAAATTTTTTTAAGGGTAAAAAAATATGAAGATATGTTAGTGGAACTCTTGTGAAACCTAGGAATACTGATGGTGATTACAATGCTTTAATAGATGTCTGGAAAGCAAACAATGCAAAGATTATTACTTGGATTAACAATTCTGTTGAGCATTTCATAGAAACACAGTTGACGAAGTATGAGACAACTAATGAGATTTGAGATCATATGCAAAGGTTGTTCAGGAGCTTCTCACTAGAAAATAACATACGATATTCTCACCAGAAAAATATGAGTATTCAGAAGTTTTATTATGCTATGACAAATCCTTGGGATTAATTGGCTATTACAGAATCTGTAGAATTAAAGGCATATGGTGCTTTTATTGCTCATAGAGAGCAACAATGATTAATATAGTTTTTAACAACACTTCATAATGATTTTGAAGGACTTAATTAGAGGTTTAATTTTGCATCGTTCACTAATTTCTTTTGTTGACTCAATTGTCACTGAGTTATTGGTTGAAGAAATACGTCTTCAGTCTTATTTTGAAAAGAAAATTCTTTGTACTTCTAATCTTTCTGTGCTAACAATACCTTCTAAACCATTCTCTAATAATAAGAATAAGCTTACACAAGGGTTGCCTTCGACGAGTGCAGATTTTATAAGCATAAAGGTCATTGGAAGACTCACTGTCTCAATTTGAGATAGTAGAATCAAGTTTGGAAGCTTGACATCCAGTCACAATCCAATAGTCATAGATCACATTAGGGCTACAAACTACCACGCCATAATACTATAACAATAGTTTCATCAAGTCCTTTCACCAATCCTAGTATTCTAGCTTAGTAATTTCAGAAGTTTCTCTCCTACAGCCACAAGCTATATTCGCTTCTTCTTCCATAAGTCAGTTACCTCATAGTTATTCAGGTATGTCATATTCTGAACAGGTCTTGGATTCTTGTGCTTCACATCATATGTCTCTAGATTCTTCATCTTTTGTTTTTGTGTCCCCTTCACTTTCTATTCTAGTCATGACTGCTAGTTGTGCTCTCATGCCTTTAACAGATGTTAGTTATGTTGTCACACCTATTTCTCTCTCCCTACTATTTATCTTGTTTTATTGGTCAGTTATGTGATTATGGTGATTATTTAGTTATCTTTTCCTCTTTTTTTTATGTACAGGATCTACAGTCTTAGAAGCTAATTGAGATAGGTCATTAGAAAAAGAGACTATATATTTTAGATGAGTTAAAAGCACCAGTTACTGATGATGTTGCTGTTACTAGTGTTGATTTATCTTTTTTTTCATTTGAGTCCTTCTTTTTCTAGTTTTTATTTATGTCATTCTTGACTAGGTCATACCTTGTCTTCTTGTTTAAGATTTTTGGCATCTACTTGAGCTTTAGAAAATTTGCAAACTTGTGATATATCTAATTATAGTGGATGTAAACGGACAAAATTTTTCACTTTACCTTTTAATTGAAGTATTTCTATTTCTTCTTTTCTATTTGATTTAATTCATTCTGATGTATGAGGATCTTCTCTTGTTGAGACAAAAGAAGGGTCTCAATATTATTATTTTTTATTGATGATCATACTCATTATTGTTGAGTTTATTTAATGAAAAATCGTTCTGAATTATTTGAGATATATACAGCCTTTGAAGCTCGTTTCAAAACTCAACATTTTGTTGTTATCAAATGTTTTTGGTGTGATTTTGGTGGGCAATACACCTCTAATAAATTTTATGAGTTGTTGCCTTAGATGAAACCATTTACCAAACTTTGTATACAGATACCCTTGAGCAAAATGATAATGCTGAAACAAAATATAGACACATTGTTGAAACTGCTCGTTCTCTCTTGTTGTCTACTTCTATTCCTCATTGTTTTTTGTTTTTTTGAAAATTTCATCCCTCATTGTTTAATTTCATTAAATTTTCAATTCATATTTTATGTTTATTTTTTATCATTCTTTTAAAACTCGACAGGGGGTTAACTGCCATCATGTCTCAAGTTACAAATTAGGTCGAATAACCAGGGATATCAGGGTCAATCAGATTTTTTATTGTGCAAAAAGTAAAAATAATTTTGATAAAAAAATAATGGCAAAAAAAAAAATCAATGAGTATTGACATGATTTTCTCCTAACTAATTACTTGATTTTTTCTTAGCTAAAAATTACAAATAATATTATTTTAATAAAAAAATAAAAAAAATCAATTATAATAATTTTTTTATTATAAAACAAAAATAATTTCAGAAAAAACAAAAGAAAAAAACAAAATCGTTTCTTATGTTCTAGAAATGAAGTTGTCAATTCTACATTAAAATCGTGAAAGTGACTTGTCAATTTAAGTTGTCAATTCTACATTAAAATCATGAAAGTGACCTAAAGGGTTCATATTGGCTTAGTAATGCTTTAGTCTTCTGACACTTTTTCTATATAATGCTTGTAATTTAATGAGTCATTAAATTATAATATTTCATTATATTATAATTTTAAAAATTACATAGAAAAAATTAGAAATATAATGGATCATCACATCACATTCCATTATATCTGAAAATTAACATACCGTTATATTTTTATATTATATTTGATTGCTATACAGATATCATGAAGTTTTAACTTCCATATCATTTTATTGATAATGACCATGTAAAACAAAATCTTAAAGAAGAAAAGAAAAAGAGAAGACACTCTTTGTTTGTTTTTATATTTTAAAAATATTTTAAAAAAATTATTATTTTTTATTTTTTTATTTTAAATTAATATATTTTTAGTTTTTCAGATCATTTTAATGTGTTAATATCAAAAATAATTTAAAAAAATAAAAAAATAATATTATTTTGATATATTTCTAAATAAAAAACACTTTAAAAAACAATCACAAGTTCACAACCATACTTCCATTATGGTTACAAACAGGCTCTAATCAATTGAAATCAGCCGGTAATGGTTTAGTTAGTCTGATACCTTCAGTAATTAGATCTCTGCACAATTACTCTTAACCATGTAATGGTTTATTACATATATTGTTTCCCTGATATAATGCTTGTAATATAATGAGTCATTCAATTACAATCTTTCATTATAGTTTTATTTTTTAGAAATTACACAAAAAAAAAACACATAAAAATATAATGGACCATTCTATTACATCTCTTAAAACATATCGTTAGATTTTTTATTTTATTTTATTATTTTATAGATATCATGGGTCTGCTCTACTTTATTTTATTTTATTTAATTGTTTTATAGATTGTTTAATTAGGAACAAGAAGTAAATCGGTCCAATTCGTTTATGTGATAAAGTTTTAACTCGTGGTCCATCTTATTGATAACGACCATATCAACAAAAATGTAAGAGAAAAGAAAAAGGAGAAAACATTGAATACTGTTGCTTTTATTTTATAAATAAATCTTATAAAGAATCTTAGAAATAATTTCTTATTTGATTTTTTTTTTTGAGAAGTATATGATTTCATTGAACGCCATAACCTGGCGGCATGTGAAATTACAGAGCCTGCAGCATATCAATTTTGCAGGAATTACCAAACGAAACAAGGTCCATATAAAGAGGGCAAAACAACAGATATAGCCTAAGAAAGTAATAGTGGAATCTACACAAGATAACCATTACAACAAAATCCAGGGGAAACTTCTAAGAGTCTCCAGTTCATCTCTCTAGTGAATCTGAACCTCTGAAATGGAGCACTTTTAGCAGCCTGATAGACATAAGCTGAGAGATTGATCAAAACCAAGCAATGAAATCACTGGATCTTCGCACTCCCTGCTTAGCCATACAATCTGCCAGACTATTGCTCTCACGGTACACATGAGAAAAAGTAATTGAGCCAAAAAATCTAGTCAATCTCTGAACTGTGGAGAAGAGCTCTCGGTGCATCCATAGCCTGTTATGAGAATTGTGCATCCAGCTGATTACATTGGCAGAATCAGATTCAATAGTAATATGTTTATGATGAAGAAGACAATTTGAGGCTGAGAGCTCAACAGCTTTGACAACAGCTCTAAGTTCAGCTATATTCGAATCTAGTATCCCTACTGGCAATGAAAAAATATCAAGGAGATGACCATGGTGGTTTCGCAGGACACCACCTATACCTGAGAGTCCAGGCTTTCCAAGAGAAGAGCCATCCACGTTCCACTTGAAACTGTCAATGGTTGGAGGAGACCATATCACACCGGTTCAGGTAATCTGAACATTGGACCAACGAATCAGACCTTCTGCCGATCTTAACAGGTCTGAAGGGGAGTAAGGAAAGTCAGGATGAAGTGCTTTCAACCATAAGCATAGCCGAGTGATGATAAGGAAGAAAAGTGAATCATAGTTTGGTGACTTTTGTTGAAAGATCAGGTCATTTCGAAGAAGCCAAAGGGACCACGCCACTGAGAAAAACAACATCAACCATGCTTTCTTCTGAAATTTACCATGGACCATGAAAGTCCACTGAGAGAATAAGCCTGATAAATTCTTTGGGCAACACCATGATAATCTCCACCACTTAATGATTTTGGACCAGATAATCCAATGCTGATGACAATGTAAAATTAAATGATCAACCGACTCTTCCTCAACTAAACAAATAGGACAGTTAGAGTCTGAGATATCCAAAACACCTCTTCTAACCAACACACCTTGGGTGTTGAGTCTGTTAATAATAGCCATCCAGCAAAAGATCTCCACTTTAGGAGGGACTACACCTTTCCAGATCCCAGCAAAAGAGAAGCCATTGTTAGGATAATGAGAGGGACTTAACAGCCCACATAGAGATTTAACGGAGAATCTTCCTGATTTGTTGTCCTTCCATATTAGTCTATCCTCTGCCTCGTTGTCTAAGTGCACTGTTGAGAGAACAACATATAGTTGTTCCAACAAGCCAATGTTTCGACCCTTCAAAGGTCTTATCCAGGAAAAGAACCATGTCCATTCAAAACCCTCCCACATTCCCATCTTGTCAATGTTGGCATCTTTATCATTGGATAAATGGTAAAGAGTAGGGAAATGATCTGCAAGACAGTAATTGGCAAGCCAAGTATCATGCCAAAACACTGTCCTTTTGCCATTTCCAATAAGAACCATAGATTGATGAGACACAATCTCTTGTAACCTGTTGTCTTTAATGCAACGGTTGATCATACGCGTCCATGTGCTTCCAGCTCCTGAAATAGAGGCTTGCGGCAGGAAACTAGAGCAGTTAATATTGTGTATGAATTTGACCACTTCTTTCCACAGGCTTGTGTCCTCCGAGCCCAACCTCCATAGCCATTTATACAACAGAGCTTTGTTTTTATCCCTTAAAGATCCAATCCCAAGACCCCCAATCCTTTTCGGAAGAGTAACTATTGTCCAACTGACATTGCATAATTTCTTGCTTTCCTCTTTTCCGGACCATAGAAAGTCTCTGAACTTCCTCTCAATTGCTGTTGCAACTGTTGCAGGCATGGGAAATAGAGATAAATAGTAGATGGGCAGGTTACTTAGGACAGATTCAAGTAGACACAGTCTACCCCCAATGGATAAGAATCTGCCTTTCCATGCAGCCAACCTGCAGCTGATGTTGTGGATAATAGGCTTCCACATTGAAATTCTGTTCATATTTGCACCGATGGAGAGACCAAGATATATGATGGGGAGTTGTTCCTGCTTGCATCTAAGGATCTGCGCTGAGTGGCGACATACATGATCTTCAATACCCACTCCAATAATACTGCTTTTAAAGAAGTTAACTTTCAACCCCGATATAAGTTCAAAGCACAAAAGGATACGCTTTATGTTCTGTAAACTAGATAGGGAAGCTGAACTGAATATAAGGGTATCATTCGCAAACTGCAGGTGAGATAGGGCAGGACCAGTCTTGCCAAAATTTAGTCCCTCAATTAGTCCCATATCACAACCACGCTGCAGCATACAACTCAATCCCTGAACTGCAATATTATAGAGAAAAGGAGAGAGATGATCTCCTTGGCGTAATCCTTTTTTCAAACTGAATTCCTTTGTAGGAGAGCCATTAACAAGAACAGCCATCTTTGCTGTGGAAATACATTGCATAATCCACCCTCACCATCTAGTTCCAAAACCCATACTAGCCATGACTTCATTAATGTATTCCCATAGAATAGAATCAAATGCTTTGTGAAAGTCAAGTTTGAAGAGAT